>NC_142873.1:148638333-148966666 GCF_051225735.1 Oryctolagus cuniculus | reverse complement strand
GGACTCCCAGGACTAGCTGGAGACCACGGCGAGTTTGGAGAGAAGGGGGACCCAGGGATTCCGGGGAATCCAGGAAAAGTGGGTCCCAAGGGCCCAGCTGGCCCTAAAGGTGCCCCAGGAGCTCCCGGAGCCCCCGGCCCCAAGGGTGAATCGGGCGACTACAAAGCCACGCAGAAGATCGCCTTCTCGGCCCTGCGGACCTCCCACGCCTCCCCGCGCCGTGACCTGCCCATCCGCTTCGAGCAGGTCATCACCAACGAGGAACGCAGCTACCAGCCTGGCAACGGCAAGTTCAGATGCTCCGTGCCCGGCCTCTACTATTTCACCTACCACGCCAGCTCCCGCGGGAACCTGTGCATGAACATCCTGCGGGGCCGGGAGAAGCCACGGCACGTGCTCACCTTCTGCGACTACTCCTACAACACCTTCCAGGTCACCACGGGCGGCGTGGTCCTCAAGCTGGAACTGGGTGAGGAAGTCTACCTGCAGACCAACGACAAGAACAACCTGCTGGCCATGGAGGGGGCCAACAGCATCTTCTCTGGGTTCCTGCTCTTCCCAGAAGCGTGACCCCAGGGGAAGTGCAGGCTGAGCCGCATCCACCCCGCCCACCCCACCCCTGCCGGCCATGCTCCCTCCCCCCAGATCCCCCGGACCCCCGCTCCCCCGGCCCAGCCAGAGCACACAGGAGAGCTCTGTGCATGTTGTTGAGTGAATGAGTGAATAAACTCTTCCAGACCAAGGGACGGGGGTGGACGTCAGCTCTGGGTCCCAGCACCCGGCACATAGTAGATGCTCAGGAAAGCTGGCTGAGTGAATGACTGGACAATGCACGGATGCGTGGATGATCTCTGAAAGTAGAAGCCCCATCTAATTGGAGGTGACCAGAAGGCCAGGCGCTGGTCCTGTTCTATGGCAGCCACACAGTGGGAGGCGGGGCCGGGAACGCTGACCACGCTGCCCCCACTGGCTAGAGCTTTTCCTCACTCCCTCTTCCACGCTCACCTCCTCCCGGAGACAGGTGCACCACGCCTGGGCACCGGAGGAGGCTGAGGGCTGAGGGCTGAGGGAGCCACCCACAACTCCACAGCTGGGGTTCAAGGGCACATCTGAGCTCTCTTTACAGCAACAGGCCAGGGCCAGCCCCAGAAGCGGCTTTGCACCTGTAACCCACACTGACCCACCAGGGGTCATAGTTGACCCTGGAACTAGAATCTTCCCTTACAACTCCCTCCACAGACCCTCCCCCCATCTTATTCAGTCACCCAGTTACAACAGCTGTGACTGCCCCTCAACAACCTTCCATGGCTCCCACCGCCCACCGGCTGTAGTCCCAGCCCACAAGCCTGGCTTCCGGCCCCACTCCTCTACCAAGCACCCGCCAGCTCCCTGTTCACCCACCCGGAACTTTCTACTCTATCGGCCTAACCAGCCTTAAAGCTCACTCAGGCCACACCTCCTCCCCAAAGCTGGACACCTCTGACCCCACCCCCTGCCCCATTTCTCACTCCTTCCCGTGTGAGCATGCGCAGCCAGCCTCTGGCTTTTCACTCACCCACCTGATCCCCCCAGTTAGGCTGTGAGTCCCCTACCCTGCTCACTGCTGAACCCCAACAGCGCCCAAGATGCACATCGGCCCCTCCATAAAGACTCACTGCTGGAGGGGTGGAGGGCGCAGGACCGGGCCCCAGCCGCACCTGCTCTCCACAGTGCTTCCTGCTGCATCCCTCCCCCCCACAAGCCCCTCTACCAACGGACCCGCGGCCGCTCGCTCGGGGCATAGGCTCAGCCTCATCCCCCGGCCTGGCCTTGGTGACCTGTCCCAACCCCAGACTCTGTAGCCAACACCTGGAAGCTTTCCCCTGGGCCCGCCCTCTGCTCAGACACCCTGTCCAGCGATGCCAGTGCCAACACAGGGCCCCGCCACGTTTTTGTGTCTCCTGCTTTAGGTGTGTTAGCTCCTTTCATCCCAAGGCGCCCTCTAGGATGTGCGCAGCACGCTCCCCGTTTTACAGATAAGAAACCTGAGGGTCAGAGGCGGCAAGTCATTGGTCCAGCGTCCTGGCGAGAGCACAGCTGGGATTGGCACCTGCTCCTGTTGGCCTCAGAGTTCTTGGTAAACACGTAGAGGTGCCACCTCCCTACCTGGCCCCTCCATTGCCCCCCAGCCTCTCATCAGGCCTCAGGGGTCCACATTCTTCTTTTTTTTTTAAGGCATTCATTGAATTTATTTGAAAGGCAGAGGTACATAGAGAGATGGAGAAAGAGAAAGAAGTCTTCCATCCACTGGTTCACTCCCCAAATGGCTGCAACGGCCAGGGCTGGGCCAGGCTGAAGCCAGAGCCAGGAGCTTCTTCTGGGTCTCCCACCTGGGTGCAGGGGTCCAAGCATTTAGACCCACCTTCCACTGCTTTCTCAGATGCATTAGCAAGGAGCTGGATCAGAAGTGGAGCAGCCAGGATTCAAACTGGTGTCCATACAGAATGCTGGCATTGCAGACAGTGGCTTAATCCGCTACACCACAGCGCAGGGCCCTAGGGGCCCACATTCTTGAGCCCCTGCCGTCAGGTCTGTCTAGGCAAGGATGCACTTGACCCCAGGGGTGGATCTGAGTGCTGGCGCCAAGCAGGTACAGAGAACCCTCACTGCAAGGACCCAGGCAAAGCCAGCCATGGCCAGGAAGTCAGAGAGCCTCCTGCCCCTGCCTGCTAGCGCCGGGGGCTTCTCTCGGGCCTCGGTGGTCCTGCGGAGCCAACACTCCTCTGCCCTTGGACCATGAGCCCTGACCCTGACTCCCATCCCCCCCCCAGTCAGGACTCAGGACAGTGCCCCTTCCTCCCCGCCCACCCCAGCTTCCCGATCTGCCAGAATCCGAGGCTCCGCTGCGTGTCCAGCCTTGCCCGTGGCAGCTCAACATCGCTTACTTGACACAAGCGTGCGCAGGGATCTAAAGTCCTCACCTCTGTTGTGGCTCTGCTCCAAGCAGTCGGCAGGGGTCCCCACCACGGGCAGACAGGTGATGGGTGATGTCACAGGAACCTGGATCAAGGGTAGCTGGGAGCCCGGAGGCAACAATCAGGTGAGCCAGGAGCAGGTGGACGACCCAGTCTCAGTGGACACTGGACACCCCTGGCCAGGGCTGCCTCGTCTCTCTGCATTCGCTGTGCATCTCTGCAGAGCGGGCTTCTCCACTGGGTGTGGGGTTTTTTTTTTTTTTTTTTAAGATTTATTTTATTTATTTGAGAGGCAGAGAGAGAGACAGAGAGAGAGACAGAGAGAGAGAGGTCTTCCATCCGCTGGTTCACTCCCCAAACAGCCACAATGTCCAGAGCTGGGCCAATCCGAAGCCAGGAGTCAGGAGCATCGGGAGCAGCTGGAACTCGAACCAGCACCCATAAGGGATCGCAGGTGGAGGCTTAGCCTTCTGCGCACGGTGCCCACCCCAGGTCTCCCACCAGTAAGGCAAGTAGATGGCCCAGGTGACACCTTGACCCCACGCTAGCCCCTGTGCTCGGGAGATGACACAGATTTTAACAGCTGTCACTCCCGGTCCCCAGCACTAGGGATCTGCTTGGCCCAGCTGGAGCAAGGATCTTCCTTGGCCCAATCAGTGGAGGCCAAGGAGGGGCAGGGCCTAGAACAGAGCAGCTCCAGGTGCTTGAACAGAACCTAGTGATGTGGGGCAGGCAGTCTGAGCCAGCAGCAGAATGGCCAGGAGGGGTCGCTACAATTTGCATTTCCCACTGCTGCTTCGGAGACCACACAACCGCTCCCATTCTACAGATGAGACGATTGAGAATCAGAGAGGGGCTGTTACTTGCTCGAGTCACACAGAGGACCCAGGATCTACATGCAGGTCTGCTGAATCCGCGCGGTTAAGATCTGGGCACTGCCGCCCAGACTCCCAGGGCCCAGCCCCGCAGACGCAGGTGGCTCTCAGGCCCCGCCAGACAACAGCCACCTGCTGACTCCGGCGCCAGGCAGCCTTCTCCACCTCCACGCGCTGCACTGCGAGCAACATGCCCTCCCCTGCACCCGGTGCCGCACGTGCTTGGAGCTGGCTAGGAAGAGGGGAGCAGGGTACGGGGCAGAGAAGGAAGCGGGGCTCAGCTAAGTCACAACAAGCCCAGCTGTGCGCACTTCCGCTGCCCCGTGTCTCCTCCACACCCACGGTCCCCTTCTGCAGATGGGAACACTGAGCGACCGGCCTGGTGAGTCATGGAGCTGGGGTGGATGCCTGCAACTCCGCGCCGCATTGTAGCAGCAGGAGTTTCTCAGAGGGGCTGTGTTGGGCCACGTTCAAGGGCTCTTGAGTCAGACAGACCTCAAGTTCAAATCCTGCCTGGTTCTCACAGCAGCTGCGTGACCACAGCCAAGTCACCGTTCTGTCCCCTTACAGACGTACTGGCCTCAGCTGCTGTCTCGGGTTCGGTTCCTAGGGTGCAAGGGTGAGCAAAGCTGAGGTCTTTGAGCCGCGTCCCCAAGGAGAGTCAGGCTGACGACGCCAGCCGCGCTCTGAGCTCGCTGCCACCAGGGGGAGCAGACACCAGCAAAAGGCCGCCGGAAGCGGCCCGGCAGGCAGGTGGGCTGTGGGAGCTCTTCCCCCCCCCTCGCTTCCCCCCACTCCCCGCCCTCCCCACTCTCTGGGTGGGCTATGAACTTCCGGCGGGGCGGGGGGTCAGCTCTGCAGGCCCAAGTTCGGCTAAGCCAGCGTCCTCCAAGTGTGGTCCAGCATCCGCATGGCCTGGGAACTTGTGGGAAACGCCAAATGCTCCAGCCCCACCCTGGAGCGGGGAGAGGGGGGAGGGGCCCGGCGGTCTGTGGGTTTTCAACAACCCTCCAGGGGATTTCCACGCTTGCTCCAGAGCAGGGGTCTCTGAACTTTCTCTGTGAAGAGCCAGACAGGAAATATTCCAGCCTCTGCGGCCACCCGCGCTCCGCTGCCGCGACTCCGCCCTCTTTCAGTGCACGCAGACAGCCTGAGCAGCACCCTGTGCCCGCCAGCATCCATGGGCTCCACCGGCCGCCGACGGGAAATTCTGGGGGGAAGGTCGCCTCCGTGCTGAAAGGTGCCCACTTTCTTCTTGTTCCCTAGGCCACCCGGTATGGCAACTGTTTCCATAGCCTGCCTTGCCTTGCCTTTCCTTTTTAAAGATTTATTTGTTTATTTATTGAAAGAGTTACACAGAGAGAAGGAGAGGCAGAGAGAGAGAGAGGTCTTCCATCCACTGGTTCACTCCCCAGTTGGCCACAACGGCCAGAGCTGCGCCGATCCGAAGCCAGGAGCCAGGAGCTTCTTCTGGGTCTCCCACGTGGGTGCAGGGGCCCAAGGACTTGGGCCATCTTCCACTGCTTTCCCAGGCCATAGCAGAGAGCTGGATCAGAAGTGGAGCAGCCGGGACTCGAACCAGTGCCCATATGGGATGCCGGCACTGCAGGCGGTGGCATAACCTGCTGCACCACAGCGCCAGCCCCACCTTTCTTTTTTAAAAACATTTATTTTTTATTTATTTGAAAGGCAGAGTTACAGAGAAAGAGGGAGAGAGAGAGAGAGAGAGAGAGAGAGAGAGGTCTTCCATCTGCTAGTTCACTTCCCAAATGGCCGTGACTGCTCGGGCTGTGTCAGGCAGAAGCCAGGAGCCAGGAACTCTGTCCAGGTCTTGCACGTGGGTGCAGGGGCCCAAGTACTCGAGCATTAGCAGGGAGCTGGGTTGGAAGTGGAGCAGCTGGACCTCAACCAGCGCCCATAAGAGATGCCAGCATTGCAGGCGGCAGCTTAACCCACCGCCCCATGACACCAGCCCCTTCCATGACGTGTGTGTTGTATCAGGCATTGTTGGTCACCTAGAGGCGATTTGAAGGGTACGGGAGGCTGTGCCAATGCCGCGGCATTTTCCATAAAGGACTTGAGCACCCGTAGTGCTGGTGTCCTCTGGGGTCCTGGGACCAATTCCCCCGTGGGGACCACCGGATGACTGCATGAATAAACAAACAGATGTAGCCGAGTTCAGTCAATCCTTACAGACACTAAAGTTTCAATTTTCTGTAACTTCCATGTGCTACAAAATATTTCTTTTGGGTACTGACATTGTAGCATGTGGGTTAAGCCTCCTCCTGCAGCACCAGCATCGCATATGGGCACCAGTTTGAGTCCCAGCTGCTCTACTTCCAACTCAGCTTTCTACTAACACTCCTGGGAAAAGCGCCAGAGGGTGGCCCGAGCCCTTGGGCCCCTTCACCCACATGGGAGACCCGGATGAAGTTCCTAGCTCCTGGCTTCGGCCTGGCACAGCCCCGGCTGTTGCAGCCATTTGGCTAGTGAACCGTTGTATGGAAGATCTCTCTCTATGTCTCTCCCTCTCTGTGTAACTCTGCCTTTCAAATAAATAAAATAGATCTTTTAAAACAATCTCTTTTGATCTTTAAAAACATACACACCATGCTGAGCTGGTGGGCTGCCCGCCAAGGTGGAGTTTGCTGATCTGTGCTGGCGCCAGGTGTGGCTCCCGGCTTGCAGGAGACAACGGGAACTGGAGCCCAGAACCGGCCCACCTGGAGCCTGTGCCCACCTGTGCCCACCCATTGGGCTCACCGGCCAGATGCCAAGCCCAGGGCATGCTCTACCAGGCTCGCTGGGCCTCAGTGCCCTCGACTGTAAAATGGGTGCGGCGGTCCCTGCCCTGAGCCACTGGAGGCGCTGGGTCTCTGATTTTGGCGGCAAGCAGATCCCCTGGCAATGGCTGGGCCCCACCCTTGAGGTCCTATCCCACCATCTGCCGGCACCGGGAGGGACCTGGGCATCTGCACTTTTCTCAGGTGTCCCTGCGGGTTCCGGTGCAGGTGGCTCCAGCCCCAGTGCGGGGACTGAGCTGATGGACGGCCTCTTCCTTCCAGAGTTCAGGGGCTGTGTCGGGGTGAGAGAGGAGGAGACAGACCCCATGCCCTGCAGCTCTGCACAGGGTGGGGTGGGGGAGCCTAGGGCTCAGGAACTTGAACAACAGTGGACTCGGAGAGGCTGGGTTCAAATCCCACCCTGTGGGATGCCCAGCTGTGTCTTTCCTGGGCTACAGGCTCCCTTCCTGTCACCTGGGGGTGACCAGCACACCCACCCCCAGAGAGCTGACAAGGGGCAGGCACGGTGGCACAGCAGGTCCAGGTACTGCCTGGGACATCTGCAGCCCAGGGTGCCTGGGATTGCATCCCGCCTCTGCGTCAGAGCCAGCTTCCTTGGAAGGCAGCAGAGGACGGCTCAAGTACCTGGGTCCCTGCCACCCCATGTGGGAGACCTGGATGGGGCTCCAGGCTCTTGGCTTCAGCTTGGCCCAGCCCTGTCTGGTGCCGGCATTTGGGGAGTGAAGCAGTGGATGGAAGGTCCGTCTCTCCCTCTCTCTGTCACTCCGCCTTTCAGGTAAATGGGACTTTTATAAAGCTGCCGAGGGTTAAATTGGGTCCTGTGTGCAAAGTTTCCAGCACACAGAGTTCTCCACGAATACCAGCTGCAGCGACAATGCTGGGTTGTTCTTGGAATTGGTGCACAAAAGTCACCCAGAGTTTTGCTAAAATGCAGGTTCTATTTCAGCAGGTACATAGAGGGGGCCTGACACACTGTCGGGCTGGTTGCCCAAGCAGGGCCATAGCGCAAGGGGTCGGGGTCAGGGTCAGGGGCGGTGGGTTGGCGACGTGACCTGGGGGAAACACACCACTCTCATGCGTGGGCAGTGGTTGGCACAGCCCAGCAAGTGCTCCTTCATCTACTGATTGCTGGGATTGCTACTGGGGGCACTGCGATTACATTCTGATGGTGATGGGGGCTGGGGGGTTCAAGGGCAGGCAACGGAAGCAGCTTCGGGCGGATTGTCCTTGTCCCCAGAGCTGAGCCCTGCTGTCTCCCTCCTTGCCCCTCTGGCGTCCCGCTGTTGATGGGGCACCGGGTGCCCTGCCTTAAACCCCCGCACCCATCACACGCACACACACACACACAGCAAGCTGCGATCTGTGTCTATTTTAGCACATAGCCAGGAGGCATTGTCATAGGCAGCCCCCTTGGCCAGGAGCAGAAGAACAGGGGTGTTTGTTCAAGAAACCCAGCAGGGCCCACCAAGGGAGGGGCACCCAGAGCACGGAGACCTGGCAGAGCAGGACAAACCCTGGATGGGACGTCCAGGGCTCCCAGTTCTAAGCTGGCCTCAGAACCCCACTTCCTGTGCGACCTCAGGCAGGTCGCTAGCCCTCTCTGAGCCTCGGACTGCTCCTAGGAGGAAAGCGGTGCACTAGATGAGGGGCAGAGGCAGAGTTCCGAGCCCGGGCCAAGCCCATTGGTCAGGAGCAAGGGGAGTTGCTGATTTAAGCCAGGTCACCCGCAGGGAGGAGCAGCAGCCACGTCCCCATCACACATGGCTTGTGCAGGAGCCGCGAGGCCCCAGGAGGGCGGCCAGAAACTGCAGCGCCACGGCCCAGACAGCCCGGGAGGTCCACCTCCTGCAAATGAATGAACGGAAGCACAGGTGTGGGAATGAATGATTGCTTCACTCATTCACAGTTGATCCATGTGTGAATGAATGGATCAACTGATGCCTCTCGCTTACTCCAGCGAGCAGAGGGCTTGGAGTCAGATAAGACTCCAGTCCACGCTCGCGTCTGCTCTGATGTCAGCCAGCTGGGATGAGGGCCCAGCCGGTGAGGGCTGCAAGGTACGGCTTCTGGCCCTGGCCTTGTCCCCTGCCAGTACAGTGTGACAACGACACAGGCAGCAGTGATGCGATCACCACCGTAAGTCACCTAGAGGTGCCTGAACGTACACAGAGGACGTGCGTGGGCAGCGTGCAGCTCCAGTGCCATTTCTGCAAGGGACTCCAACAGCCCGGGGGCAGGGGATCTGTAGGAGGTCCTGGATCTGATTCCCCGTGGATACAGGGACACCTGGACACGCTGCACATGACAGGGAACAGCTGTTAGGTGGAAGGGGCATGAGCGAGACGGACGGACTGCCCTGAGGCCCAGGACGGTCTCCCTAGGAAAGCTGGCATCTGGAGGGGAGGCACAGGCAGGCAGCGAGAAACTTCCAGAGCCTGGGAATACGTACGTGGGCCTGTTCAATCCACAGCACCCCTGCCGCGGGCACAAAGGCAGCCAGGCCGGCTCCCTTCCTCGCCTCCACCCCATGTCCCCCTGCCGCCCTACCTCGACTCCCCGCCGATCCTGGCTATGAGCGCAGTCAGCCGCGTGAGCTGGTGTCAGGGAGGCACCTGCCCAGCACAGCACAGGCACACGGGAAAGAGCGGCTCTTAGAACCAACGCCTTGCCGGCCTCAACAAATGTTAGCGCCCTGACCTGCAAACTGACGGCTGCTGGTCATGGGGTTCCCATGAGCCACCGGAGGCATAAATAAATAAATAAATAAATAAGCACAATCTGGGGCCAGCACTGTGGTGTAGCGGGTAAAGCCACCGCCTGCTGGGCCAGCATCCCATACAGGCGCCGGTTCAGGTCCTGGCTGCTCCACTTCCCATCCAGCTCCCTGCCAAGGCACTGGGAGAGCAGAGAAAGATGGCCCAGGTCCTTGGGCCCCTGCCCCCTCATGGCAGACCTGGAAGAAGCTCCTGGCTCCTGGCTTCTGCTTGGCTCAGCCCTGGCTGTTGAGGCCATTTGGAGAGTTAACAAGTGGGTGGAAGACCTCTCTCTCTCTCTCTCTCTCTCTGTTACTTTGCCTTTCAAATAAATATATTAAATATTTTTTAAAATACCCTCAAGCCCATGTGGAGACAAATTTTCTTCTCTGCCTGCAGCCTGGGATTGAGCCATGCCGGGCACCTGCTGGACTTGCGGCTGGGGCAGATGAGCTGCGCGGCCATGCAGGCCCCAGCCTGAGTTTTCCCTCTCAGGGGCAGGCTCCTCCTGCCGCACAGGGGAGAGGCAGCTGGGCCCCCTTAACAAGGTATCTGTGATCTTGTCTGGGAGACGTCAGCTAATGTGATTAAAGAGAGCGCCTAAGTGCCAGCCCCACCGGGCTGGCCGCATCCGCTGTCCAGGGAAGGAGGCCTGAGAGAGATGTCTTCATTTCTCCTCTTGTAGTTCAGGCCATCAGGACCTGCTGGGAGTGGGGGATGGGGTGGACAGAACAGCAGAGACAGAACCCAGTCTTGCAGGGCACCCTCCGTCAGGCCCGGTGCTCGCTTGGGTGACCTGGAGCCAGCATCATCCCACAGCCTCAGCTTCCCATCTGTGAAATGGGGACAGCAACTTTACCCATGGGCTGCTGGGAAGACGGAGATAGCGTACGGCAGTGTGGCGCCGTGCGCAGAGCAGTGCTCGCTGCAGCCAGGAGCGAAGAGGGAGGCACACTGGGGGCCACGCTGCACACGCGGCTCACACGACGCTCCGCCCTTTTAATGGGGTCAAGCTGGGAGAGACTTTGAGACCCTCTGGGAAACAAGGACAAAAAAAGATTGGGAGGGGGGTGGTGTTGTGGGGCAGTGAGTAAAGCCGCCACCCACAATGTCAGCATCCCATATGGGTGCCAGTCTGAGTCTTGGCTGCTCCACTTCCAATCCAGCTCTCTGCCATAGCCTGGGAAAGCAGTGGATGGAAGGTGGCCCAAGGCTTGGACCCCTGCACCCGTGTGGGAGACCAGGCAGAAGCTCCTGGCTTCAGATCAGCTTGGCTCTGACCATTGCAGCCAACTGGGGAGTGAACCAGCAGATGGAAGACCTCTCTCTCTCTCTTTCTGCCTCTCCTTCTCTCTCTGTGTGTAACTCTGACTTTCAAATAAACAAATAAATGGATAAATCTTTGTGTGAAAAAAGGAAAAGTTCATGAGATCTAAGTCTCTCAATTCTCTGGGACTCAGTGTCATCATATTTATCTTTTATAAAGATTTATTTATTTGAAAGGCAGAGTGAAAAAGAGAGAGGGAGAGAAAGAGAAAAAGAGAGAGATTGCGGCCGGTTCTGTGGCGCAGCAGGTTAATCCTCCGCCTGCGGCTCTGGCATCCCGTATGGGCGCCAGTTTTAGTTCTGGCTGCTCTTCTTCCAATCCAGCTTTCTGCTGTGGCCTGGGAAAGCAGTAGAAGATGGCCCAAGTCCTTGGGCCCCTGCACCCACGTGGGAGACCAGGAAGAAGTATCTGGCTCTTGGCTTCAGATCGGTGCAGCTCAGGCCGTTGCGGCCATCTGGGGAGTGAACCAATGGAAGGAAGACCTTTCTCTCTGTCTCTCCCTCTCACTGTAACTCTACCTATCAAATAAATAAAATATTTAAAAGAGAGAGAGAGAGAGAGAGAGATCTTCCATCCCCTGGTTCACTCCCCAAATACCAACAACAGCTAGGGCTGGGCAGGCCAAAGCCAGGAGCCTGGAACTCCATCTGGGTCTCCCACATGGATGGCAGGGGCCCAGCAGGGGTGCTGGCTGGGAAGCACAGAGTAGCCGGGACTCGAACCAGGTACCCCAGCAGTGGCTTAACCTCCTGCACGCAACAGCCACTGCAGGTTCTTCGCCTGTGCTGGGAGGGTGGGTGGGGGTCTTCTCTGCCCCCCAGAGTCCATGATGAGCGCAGGCTGGGCTGCCCAGGCCTTGGCTGACCCTCCCCGGGGCCACAGGGACAGGGCTTGCTCAGATTCTAGTGCTCTCAGGCCTGGGTTTGAATCCTGCCCACTCCCCGTCAGTGACCATGGGACTGTGGGCTGCTCCCCTCCCATCTGACCGACTGCCTCGGACTCCCTCCTCTTCTTGTCAGCTGAGACAGGCACCCCAGTGTCCAGGCCCACAGAGCAGCCTGCTGCAGGGCAGGAGCACTGAACAGGGAGTCCCGAGACCAGGGCTCCAGTCCCGTGGGGACCACCCTTCGCCCTCAGTTTCCCAATCTGTGAATTGGGGCGACGATTCTGGGCCAGCTTGGCTCAAGCACTCCAAACTTCTTCCAGGCGTTGAGGGCTGCACTGTAGGGGAAAGAGAGGCTGATGCGGAGCTGAGGGGCAGAAGCCCAGGGCCAGAAAAGCCCCCAGTGCTGTGCAAATCCCCCAGGAGGCCCCGAGCAGACACGAGCTCATGGCGCTACAGCCCACACCCCAGAAGAAGGGGCCGAGAGCAGGGCGGGGGGGGGGGTCCTGTGCCCGAATTGCCGGCGGCTCACAGCCACCTGCCCCCACCCTCTCCGTTCTGGGCTCTGCTCCAAACCCTTTCTCTGCCTCACGTCATTCAACCTCAGAGGGGATTATTGTGCCCATTTCACAGGCGGGAAGCTGAGGTGCAGGGAGGCGCAGGACCTTGGCCTGCCTCCGAGTCAGCACGTGCCAGAGCCAGGACAGGGGCTAAGACAGTGCGGCAGCCAAGGCACCCCCTGGAAGCGCGGAGGGCGGAGATCTCTAACGAGCGCGTCCTGCGTCCCCGGCTCAGGGCTGGCTTCTTCAAAGATCGTCTTCACTCGCGGCAACAGCATCATCACTCCACTTTCATGGGAGAGAACACAGAGGCCCAGAAGCATGAGGTGCCTGCCCCGGCCACACAGCTGGGGTGGGGCGGAGCTGGCTTCTGTCCCAGGGCCAGACGGTACCCTCCCCAGGGACCCTGGAGCAAATGTCGGCAGCAGGACGCCTCTGTGGCTCTGTAGAATTCAGAAACACCTCTCGGGCACCGCCCCAGGGCAGAGGCGAGGGGTCAGGGCACAGCTGAGGGTGTTGGGCCCCACGGGGCTGTCTTGAGGCTCCCACGGTGCCCTTCCGTCACCTGCTGGGTCCTGGGCAGGACACTAAGGCTTTGTAGCATCATGGAGTCCTTAGCTGGGATGCAGGGACCGTTGTCATCATTCCCATTTTATGGGGCTCAGAGGCAGCGAGCCCACGGGCCACACATTCCCTCCCAGGGAACACCCAGGCTCCGGGCGCTCAAGCCGTCTAAACTGCAGGCTCAGTGCCTGGGCACAGCAGGTGCATGACCCCGCCCCTTCCTGGTTCCTGCGCAGGACCCTTAAAGGGTTAAGTCCCCAGTGGCCTGGCCCATCCCTGTCAACCCCCATCCTCACCCCTGCGTTAGGAGGGCCAGACCAGCCCGTTGCTCCAGGCGGCAGAAGGATTCTCTGCTCAGTGGTCCGCACTCCAGATATTAAATTACTCATAAAATATTTGGCCTGTCCCCAAAGCAGCCGCTGCCTCCTGCCTGCACCGCCACTCACCTCCCAATACCAGGTCAAACTGAGCAGCAGAGACGGCAAGGGGGCCGGCAAATGAACCAACTACATCTTGGGGGATCTGGGAGCCCAAGAAGAAAGAGGCGCTGGTGGGACTGGGAGCTCCCAGGGGGAGGGGTCTGTCTGCAGATCCCAGCCTGAGGCCTCCAGGTCTGGCCCGAGCCCAGCACTGCGGCCCCGGTCCCAGGACTGCAGGGTGTGAAGAGCCACAACTGTTGACCACCCCAAGTCCTCCGGATAAGGCCAGCGGTGACCTGGAATAGGTTCCCATTGTCTGAGGGGCGAGTGGTCCCTCCTCTCCTCCTCCCGCCCCCACTCTGTTGCCATAGCAACCGCGGTGGGGGGTGGGAGGCTGGACCGCTCTGCTCCTGGCCAGGCTACCTGGCATGCTCTGCTCTCACCCAGTTTTCTCCCTCGCTGCCCCTGGGCAAGTGGGGGGGGGTGGGCTGGCTCCTGCCCTTTTACCAGTCCGCGGAGGGTTCACATCCAAGGGTCATCACCTCCAGTCCCCTGCCTCCAGGCAGTAGGTTTTCCTGTATAGCTCCCAGGAATGGGACTTTTATGAGTATGGTTTGACAGAGAATGATTTGGGGGGTCTCTCTCCAGCCCCCTGGAGTTAATGAAGTCTGTTAAGCCATGGGATTAGAAGGTCGGGGTCATGGGTGCAGCCGATGTTTGCAGAGTCACACCCCACCCCAGCCGAGCTCCCACCAGCTGTTGTAGAAATGCTGATGCCGGTCGTCTAGGGAACTGGGGAGGGAGTGGGCGGCGTGTCCCGAGAACAGGGAGCTGGGGAGGGAGTGGGCGGCGTGTCCCGAGAACAGGGAGCTGGGGAGGGAGTGGGCGGCGTGTCCCGAGAACAGGGAGCTGGGGAGGGAGTGGGCGGCGTGTCCCGAGAACAGGGCGCTGGGG
The DNA here is from genome assembly GCF_051225735.1 of Oryctolagus cuniculus. Taxonomy (NCBI): domain Eukaryota; kingdom Metazoa; phylum Chordata; class Mammalia; order Lagomorpha; family Leporidae; genus Oryctolagus; species Oryctolagus cuniculus. The sequence goes on along the minus strand of NC_142873.1, from coordinate 148,952,573 downwards.
AGGGAGTGGGCGGCGTGTCCCGAGGACAGGGAGCTGGGGAGGGAGTGGGCGGCGTGTCCCGAGAACAGCTCCTCAGAGCCCAGGCCCCGGGGAGCTCGTCTCCTTCCTGCGCAACAGGGGACACAGCTTCCCGATAGTCAGGCCTGAATTCATAACTCCTGTTGCCGAGACCTGGAGTGAGTTTCCACGGCTGACTCCGAAAGCTCGGCCTTTGTCCTGGCGCTGCTTGGGGTACGCTGCCACCAGGTGGCGGCAGCCTCCGCCCGCAGTAGGGTTTCCCTGGGACTCCAGATCATTGCCAGTTTCCATTCCCCCACCACAGCCTATGAAATGACACTGCTTTTGGTTTTTAGATTCGGATTGCAACAGGGGTGGCCTTTTTTTTTTTTTTTTTTTTTTTTTTTTTTTTGACAGGCAGAGTTAGTGAGAGAGAGGCAGAGAAAAAGGTCTTCCTTTTTCCGTTGGTTCACCCCCTAAGTGACCGCTACAGATGGTGCGTTGTGGCCGGCGCGCTGCACCAATCCGAAGCCAGGAGCCAGGTGCTTCCTCCTGGTTTCCCATGCAGGTGCAGGGCCCAAGGACCTGGGCCACCCTCCACTGCACTCCCGGGCCACTGCAGAGAGCTGGACTGGAAGAGGAGCAACCAGGACAGAATCCGGCACCCCAACCGGGACTAGAACCCAGTGTGCCGGCGCCACAAGGCAGAGGATTAGCCTAGTGAGCCGCGGTGCCAGCCAGAGGTGGACTTTTTGTAAGACAGTCACATCCCACATCAAAATACTTGGGATTGGGTCTGGCGCTGTGTCACAGCAGATAAAGTCACCATCAGCAGTGCTGTCATCCTACATGGACACCGGTTCGAGTCCCAGCTCCTCTTCCAATCCAGCTCTCTGCTGTGGCCTGGGAAAGCAGTAGCAGATGGCCCTAGTCCTTGGGCCCCTGCACCTGTGTGGGAGACCCAGAGGAAGCTCCTGGCTTCAAATTGCACCAGCTCTGGCAGTTGCAGCCATTTGGGGAGTGAACCAGCATATGGAAGACCCCTCTCTCTCTCTCTCTCTCCCCCTCTCTTTCTCTCTCTCCTTCTCTGTAATTCTTTCAAATAAATAAAATAAATCTTAACCAAAAAATGCCTGGGATTGAGTCTGGGCTCTGGCTCCAGGTGCTGCTTCCTGCTAAGGCAGACCCAAGGAGGCAGCTGTGCTGGCTCGTGCTGTCGGGGTCCGGCCACCCTGTGGGAGACCTGCACTGACTTCCGGGCTCCCCAGCCACTGCAAGCACTTGGGAAGCCAACCAGTGGATGAGAGCTCGCTCTCTCTCTCTCTCTCTCTGTGTGTGTCTTTTAAAAACAAACAAAGTGGGTGCAGGCATTTGGTGCCTAGGATGCTTGCATCGCAGTCGGAGTCCTGGGTTCAAGTCCCAGCTCTGCTTCTGACTGAGCTTCCCGCTAATGCTCATCCTGGGAGGCGGCAGGCGATGGCCCACGTGGGAGACCCAGGTTGGGCTCTCAGTCCCAGCTGTTGCGGGCATTTGGAGAATGAACAAATGGAAAAAAGATCTCTTTCTCTCTCTCTCTCTCTCTGTCCTTCAAATAAATAACTTTTTAAATGAAAAAAATATATTTAAAAGATCAAATCATTCCCCTTTATCTGTGGTTTCATTTCCTGTTGTGCCAGCTGTGGCCCCACTATATTAACGTTTCTCTTGATTCTTTCAGGAGCGAGCGACTACACTCACATAACCTTGATTAGTGTATTGTTGCAATTATTCCATTTTATTATTGATTGTTAACCTCTTATTGTGCCTAACTTAGACATTAAACCTTATCTTAGGTATTTGTGGATAGAAAAATACACAGACTCCATCAGGGTTGGAACCACCCGGGGCTTCAGACACCCCGCGGGCGGTGGGGACAGCCGCACAGAACACCTGCGTGGCCGCGGGGAGCAGGCTTCGAGCAACTCTGCACCGTGTGAGAGGAGCCGGGCGACCCGAGGTCGACTTCCGGCTCGGCGGCTTGTGGGCCGCGTGACCTTGGACGCATGACTCTCTCTGTGCCTCGGTTTCTTCATTTGAAGACTGGAGGTGGCGGAAAGCGCTGCCCCCGCAGGGTTCGTCTGAGGACTTAGTGCACTCACTCAGTGAAGCGCTTAGAATGGTGCTGGCCGTTAAAAACAGCGGTCATCAATATTTAAAAGTGACACAGGGAAGTGGAGCTCCCAAAATAATTCCTGCCCCGGGACTCACACACAGCGTCCGCCGCCCGGGGTTTCTAATCTGGGGAGGCGTTTCAGGGCGGCCCTGCCATTGCTCATCGCCTGCCCAGACGCCTCCTCCAGCCCCCACAGCCCACGTCCTAACCCGTCACCCCACCTGTCACCTCCGCAGTGGGGCGGGGAAGGGTGTCTCCCACTCTTCAGCCACTGCAACCCCCTCTCCTGCCTCTTCTCCTGCTCCCCTGCTCCCCTGCTCCCCAGTCCCCTCCCACAGCCACAGGGAGTACTCTAGAACCCGTCCTGGCTCCCGGGTCCTCTTACCGCTCTAGAACCCGTCCTGGCTCCCCGGTGCCTCCAGGGCAAAGCCCAGGCTCCTGGCTTTCAGGCCCCTCTCAGGATGCTGCTCCCCACTCCCGGAGCTGCAACCCGGGGCTCTCTGTGGCCTGAGCAGGGGCTGCTTCCTCCCGCCCCAGCTCCTCCCTGCTCCCCCTGCCTCCCCCCACCCCCGGGAAGCCCCTGCAGCCTCCACACAGGGTGCAGAGCCTTGTGGGCAGCCCTGAGCCCTCTGCACGCCAGGGGCCTGTCTCAGCACAGGGCTGGATCCAGGAGGTCATCTTGCCCTGTTTGGGCCTGGAATGTTCTTGTTTCCAGCTTTTAAAAAAAAAATGTATATTTGGTGCTGGAGCTGTGGGGTGGGGTAGCCTGTGACACCGGCATCCTATATGGGCGCTGGTTCAGTCCCAGCTGCTCCACGTTCATCCAGCTCCCTGCTGATGGCCTGGGACAGCAGTAGAAGATGGCCAAAGTGCTTGGGCCCCTGTACCCTCGTGGGAGACCCGGAAGCAGCTCCTGGCTCCTGGCTTTGGTCTGGCCCAGTGCTGGCCTTTGTGGCCATTTGAGGAGTGAACCAGTAGATGGAAGACTCTCTCTCTCTCTCTCTCTCTCTCTCTTTGTAACTCTTCCTTTCAAATAAATAAATAAATCTATTTTTAAAGTACACTTGTTTATTTTCATCTACCTGAAAGGTAAATGGGAGTTCTGCTGAGATGCGTGGGTCAGGGTCAAGGGTGCACAGGGCAGGATGGGCCTGAGACCCCTGGTCTGGAACTCTGTGACCGAAAGCCTCCCTCTGCGCCCATGTGGGTGCCCGGGGCAGAACCTAAACCCATGGGGGAGGCCACCCCGCCCTCTCTTCTCCCAGCTTCCAGCTGGGATGTGGAGCTTGGCCTCAGGCCTCGGCGGCGGACACCCTTCCGGGCTGACACCCTTCCAGGCTGACACCCTTCCGGGGTCTCCCCACGGCCCCCAGGCCTCCGCTTGCCCAGCTCCTCCTGTCCCTGCCGGCCCCAGGTCGACCACACTACCAAGATCACAGGGGGCCTCGACGGGTGCTGGGGACCCCAGAGTCCTGACCGCCGGCTGCCTTGCTGTGTGATGTGGCCGAGTCTCAGCCCTCTCTGGGCGTCAGGCTCTCAGCAAAGTGGTGGCCGTGGTATGCGGACCCTGTCTGGGCCGGCCCCGGGGCTCCCTCCTCCCCGCACCCAGCCCCACCGTGCGGGAGTGCTTCCAGTGGCATCCCGGGGCCAGGGTGCCGCTGTCTCCAAGGGCGCTGCTGTCAGCTGTGACCCCTGCGCCCCCAGAGGCGGCCAAACAAACGGCCTTTGTGGTCCGGGCGCTGGCGGCCGCGGGAGCGGCACAAAGGGGGGGAAGAAAGGCCGCAATCCTCTTAGGGCCGCCCGCCCGGCGTTCCCACTGTGGCCCATCTGCTCCCGGGGAGCCGGCATGCGGGCTGCTGGCCCCGCCACGCAAAGCAAGCAAAGCTGCCTAGGAATGAAAGACAGGGGCCCGGGCCAGCCCAGATCCCCGCGGCAAACACAGGCCTGGCCCGGGGCCTGGGAGGGGGCAGGGCTGATCCCCGGGGAGGCCGCAGTTAAAAGAGCTGCCCCAGGAGAGGGACCCAGGGCTAATCCCCGCCTGCCCCGCGCCTCCCCTTCCCACACCCCTGCAAGGGACAGGGGCGAGTGGGGTGGGGGTGGGGGCAGAGATCAAACGTGCCCCCTCCTGTGCCGGGCTCTCCCTGGGGCCTCTGTGTGCACCCCCAGCCTTCCCTCGAAGCACTGCATCCTATACACCCTCCCCAGGTTACCCAGCTGCTACCCCGCACCCCTGGGATCTCCGCCCCGGGAAAGCCAGTAGCTGACGTTCCCGGACTTCCTCTACGTTGGTGCTCCCCCACCATCTCTGTTTCTTACTGCCACCCGCTTGACAGATGGGGAAACTGAGACCTGTAGGCAGAAGGCGATTTGCCGCAAGTCGAAGATCTGCCCGTGGCCCCAGCCCGTGGCCCAGCCGCCACTGCAGGTGCAGCCTTGGGCTCCGGCGCCTCCCACTCCCTGTGCACCCCACCCCCCACCCCTCTCAGGTGGGCTTCCCCACCCAAGTGCAGAGCTGTGAAGGGCACAGTTCTGAGCATGTGATGACAGTCTGCCAAAAACAGACCTGGGCCTGGCACACAGTAGGTGCCCTGGTGCGAAAGAGCTCAGCGCAGGTGGGGCCCAACCCTCCCGTCCCCGCTGGTTGGGGTTTGCCTAGCAGAGCGAGGAAGGGGCCGGGATGAGTGGGAGGCGGCAGCAGCTGAGTCCAGGCTGAATCCCTCCCAGGGAGGGGGCGCAGACCAGCTGCCCCCACCCCCACCCACGGATGGCCCAGAGCCCAGGCATGGAGGAATCTGGAATATCAGAGGCCACATGCTGAGTCCTACACACACATGCACACACGCACACAAATGTGCACACATGCACATGCAGATACACACAAATGTGCACACACGCATAAACATACACATATTCACGCACGCTTACACACATACATCTAATACACACTTACATGCACACATATTCTGTCTCACACACACATGCAGATACGCACATCTGCACACACATTCACACACACATACAATCATACACACACGCACACACTCATATCTGGACACACAAACATGCACACTCACATACCCTCTCACACACACACACACACACATGGCCCCAATGCCAACCATTTTATAGATTCAGAAACTGAGGCTTGGTAGGGTGGCTGTGGCTGGCTGCAGACCACCCAGCTCCCGAGCACAGCCCGGCCTCCGGCCCCCCTCTCCTGTCCTCTGCAGCCCCCACCCTCCCCACGGCCCGCCAAGCCCAGGAGCGAGGCGGCTGGTGTTTCTTGTTTGGCTTTCTCACTACTCATGCATTTATTTTCACTTTGGGAGGCAGACAGGCTGAATCTGGAACTCCAGCTGAGTCTCCTCCGTGGGGACCCAAGTACTTGAACCATCACCTGGGCCCCCCGGGGTGCGCCTAGCAGGAAGCTGGAGGAGCCAGGACTCAGAGTGTGACGGCGGGTACCCCGAGAGGCAGCCTGACCACTGTGCCCCAGGACTGCGCTGTGGCTGGTGCTTTCTGCTCCTGTCGAAACTGGCTGTGCTGGGGCCGGCGCTGCGGCACAGCGGGTACAGCCACTGCCTGCGACCCCGGTATCTCACGTGGGTGCCGGGTCTTGTCCAGCTGCTCCACTTCCGATCCAGCTGCCTGCTGATGTGCCTGGGAAAGCAGCGGAAGACAGCCCAAGTGCTTGGGCCCCTGCACCCATGCGGGAGACCCGGATGAAGCTCCTGGCTCCTGGCTTCAGATTGGTGCAGCTCTGGCCGTTGCAGCCAAGTGGAGAGTGAGCCAGTGGATGGAAGACCTCTCTCCCCTTCCCCTCCCCTCCCTCTCCCTCTGTAACTCTGACTTGCAAATAAATAAATGAAATCTTTTTTTTTTTTTTTTTTTGTGACAGGCAGAGTGGACAGTGAGAGAAAGAGACAGAGAGAAAGGTCTTCCTTTTGCCGTTGGTTCACCCTCCAATGGCCGCCGCGGCCAGCGCACCGCGCTGATCCGATGGCAGGAGCCAGGTGCTTCCTCCTGGTCTCCCATGGGGTGCAGGGCCCAAGCACTTGGGCCATCCTCCACTGCACTCCCTGGCCACAGTAGAGAGCTGGCCTGGAAGAGGGGCAACCGGAACAGAATCCGTCGCCCCGACCGGGACTAGAACCCGGTGTGCCGGCACCGCAAGGCAGAGGATTAGCCTAGTGTGCCGCGGCGCCGGCCGAAATCTTTTTTTTCTGTTATGTACTTTTTTTTCTTTTTTTTTATTTAGTAAACATAAATTTCCAAAGTACAGTTTATGGATTACATTGGCTCCCCCCCCCCAATTTCCCTCCCACTCACACCCCTCCCATCTCCCACTCCCTCTCCCATTCCATTCACATCAAGATTCAATAAATGAAATCTTAATACCAACAGCCTGGCTGTGCGGATCAGCCCTCCCCGCGCCCAGAGCTGGAGACGGGCTCTGCTCAGGAAGCAGAGCGGAGTCCGCGATTCTCTCTCCTCTCTCCTTCCTGCTTCCCACCTTTCCCCGCTTGCTCCCCGTCTCTGCTTCTCTCTGCATCCCGCTCTCACTCCCCGTCTCCCTCCTCTCAGCCCTCCCCCATGACCCCCCCCCCCCCCCCCCCCGTCTGCCCTGCTCCCGTCTGCGCCCTCTGCAGGGAGCTTGCTCCTGCTGTGGGGCCCGGGGCGGGGCCAGGCCAGGGTTGCGCTCTGGGGCCAGCATCAGCCCGATCACCACCTCCAGGCAGCCCCTTCTCCCCTTGGTGGGTAGCAAAAGGCACGACTGCCAAGAAATCCCTGTCCCCCAAAACTGAGGCCACTAAGTTGGACGAGAACTTTATTCCCCTTTGAAAATGATCCCCCCTCCAAATCCTGGGGCCTGGCCCAGGGCTCCCAGACGGCCCCTCCCACAGCAGAGCCGGCCTGTGGGGCCTCACTGGGCTACCCAAGGTGTCACCAGATGACCACAGTTAACCTTGGCCTTGCGGTCATAGGAGGCAGGCAGGCTGGGTTCAAATCCCCCCTTGCCCCACCCCTGGCTGAGGGTGTTGGACAAGTTCCTTCCCCTCTCTCGCCTCCTTGTCCCCATCAGTGAGCCAACAGACACTGAAAGCGGGAATAAGTTGACATTTTCCCGAAGTCATGGAAGTGGCGATTCTCACACCAGTCACACAGTGACTGCTGTGCTCAGGCCATTTGCATCCACGGGGAAACTGAGGCTGGGAGAGGGGAGGCAGCCCGCAGAGGGTCCAGCCGCCCTCAGCAGCGGTGCCCAGGCCCGAATTCCAGGCCGCATCTCGGCTGTGCTCCATGCACGGTCACACTCAGCCAATTCCAGCAGGGAGATCAAAAGCTCACTTCCCTATTCACAAAGAGAATTCCTCATTAAAACGTGGCCCACGGCAGGGGCTGCCAGAGAGCCAGCCACGGATGCCCAGGAAACAGCACGGGCAATCCCAGACATGCGGAGCCTCCGCAGAGCACTGGGGGCATCAGGGAGGGCTTCCTGCAGGAAGAGTGGGCTCAGGCCAGCCTCGCGGGGAAGACAGGCCTCCAGGAGAGCTGACCGCAGCTGCTGTGCACCGAGCACCCACTCCGTCCCGGGCACCGCGAGGCACTCTGGGAGGATGGAGAGCCCAGCCCCGCTGTCCGTGGGAGGAAGCCGGGAGCTAAGGGTCCTGGTGCACTGACGCATGTGCCACCAGGCTGCACTGCTCCCACGGGATGTGTGAGCGAGCGTGGGGGCTGGGCAGAGGGGCACAGCGCCGTGCTCTGTCATCAGAGCAATTTGTCCACAGCAACACGCGCGGGCGGTGGAGTGGCTGAGTCCGAGGGGCCGGCGGCTGGGGGGCAGGTGGAGCCGAGGGGCTCCTGCCTCCTCCAGGCTTTGATTTGGCCAAATACTTTGTGGGCTTTGTCTATGCAACAGGCACCGTCCCAGACACCAGGGGCATGGCGGCAGGGACGATGACAGCTGCTACCCAGCCTCACGGAGCTGACCCCCTGGGGAGAACTCTGGGTGGAGAACAAACACATGAGTCAGTAAATAAGATCCCATCTCCATCTCGGCTGTCTCAGGAAAGTGCCCCCCACCCCCGGCCGCCGGGAGGCTCTGACCCGCGGAATTCCGATGCCACAGGGGCGGGGGAGGGGGGCAGGAGGGCCAGGCATCCCCTGATGGCTCCAAGAAGACTCCTTCCCCGCCCTTCCAGCCTCCCGCCTCTGCCCCCCTCTCCACCCAGCCTCCTCTCTGTGTGCTCCACTCCTCAGGGCATTCGCCCATTTCTCAGAGCAGGAGATTGAGGCTCAGAGAGAAGCAATCAGTCAGCCAAGGTCACACAGCCAGGGCAGAGGGAGCCGGGGCAAGACGCCAGGTCTCACGGGTCCCCAGGGGCCACAGGGCTCCCTGGTCTGTGCCACGTGCAAGCTGCGGGGAGCCTCACTGTCGCAGCCGCCGCCTGGAGGAGGGACCATTCCTGGGTGCAGCAGCCTCCTCACTCCTCGGGGGACGTCCTGTTGCCACACCATCGACGCCCTGCGTCTCCTGTCCATCCCACCCCCACTGCAGGAGTGGGCACAGGCCCCCGGCCCGGCCGATCGGCGCACTTCATCCTTCTCTGCCATTGGTGACTTTTTGTCCAGAAGGGGGGGTGTGGGGCCGGCGCTGGGATGCAGCGGTCTGAGCCTCTGCCCGCCATGCCAGCACCCCACATCAGACCCCACTTTGAGCCCTGGGTGCTCTGCTTCTGATCCGGCTCCCTGCTAATGCACCTGGGAAAGCAGCAGAGGACGGCCCTGCCACCCATGGGGGAGGCCAGCATGGAATTCTGGGCTCCTGCTTTGGCCTGGCCCCGCTCTGGCCATTGTGGGAGTGAACAAGTGGATGGAAGCTCTCGCTCTCTCTCTCTGTTTCTCTGCCCTTTAAATCAATCGATCAGTCTTCAAAAGTGGGTGGTGACTTGCCCAGCGGAGAAGTTGGAGAAGGCGGAGCCGCGTCTCCCGGGGCTTTCTGTGCAGGGAGAGCTCTTGTCAGCACAGGTGGAGAGAATCCTTGCGGATAAAGCCTTGGAGAGGGGAACAGGAAGAGGCAGATGACGGGGACATCGCTTGAGGACCTGGGTCCAGCCATGCCTGACACCCACACCCGGTCTCCTCAGGGATGCACACCCATCACCTCCTTCTATTCACCCCACCAGACCCCGGAATCCCTGAGTCACACAGGGCGGCCACCCCGTAAATGCTTTGTGAGTTGGGAAGATGGTGGGCTGGAAAGGCATTCAATGCCTGAGCCCGGTGCACACCGTAGCCTCCCCCAGCACATCCTCACTTTCCCAGGATGCTTCCAGAAGGCAACAGCCGACACGAAGCCACCCACAAGCAGGGGTTGAGTAGCTCTGGTCATTCACTGGACACTCCAGTGAAAGCGGAGAGCGGGGTGGCTGTGTGCGTGCACCTCGCACCTCCACAAAGTCCGGAACTCCTGCCTGAGAGCGTTGGAAGCCAGGCGCTCTGTGTGTTTCCGCCCGGACACCGAAGTGTGGACCACGCCTCCGGGAACAGGTCACCTCTCGTGGGCCAGTCGCCCTCACGCCAGCTGCGCGCGTCCTGAGGCCAACAATAACGATCAGGAACATTTAAGCATTTGCTCTTCTGCCATCACTCTGTCTAATGAGTCCTACTCATCCTTCAGGGTCCGGCAGGCAGCAGCATGTCCATCGTCCATCGTCCAGAAGTGCCTAGGGGCCGGCGGGTGGAGCCACCCCTGTGACACCTGCCTCCCACATGGGTGCCAGTTCGAGACCTGGCTGCTCAGCTTCCCATCCAGCTCCCTGCTAATGGCCTGGGAAAGCAGCAGAGGATGGCCCAAGTGCTTGGGCCCCTGCACTCATGTGGGAGACCCGGGTGGAGTTCCCGGCTCCTGGCTTCGGCCTGGCCCAGCCCCGGCTGCTACAGCCATTTAAGGGAGTGAACCAGCAGATGGATGGTCTCTCCCTGTCTCTCTTTCAATCTTTAGGTCTCTCTCTCTCTTCCTCTCTCTCTCTCACTCTTCCAAATAAATAACTGAATCTTAAACAACAAAAACCAAAACCAGGGGTCAGCATCGTGGCACAGCAGGTTCAGCCACTGCCTGTGAGCGCTGGGCCAGGCCTTGCCTGCTCCCCGTCCCATCCAGTTCCTGGGAAGTAGCAGAAGATGGCCCAAGGAGCGGGTGCCTGCACCCACGGAGGAGACCGGATGGAGTCCCAGGCTCTTGGCTTCAGCCTGCCTAACCCTGGCGCTCACTCTCTCTCTCTCTGCCATCTGGGGAGTGAACCAGCAGATGAAAAATTGCTCTCTGTCTCTCTGTGTTTCAAATTATAAATAAATATTTAAAAAAGAAGCAGAAATGGCTTGGAAGGTTGTCGTCACCTTCTCTACCTCCCAAGACCCCTTTCCCACCCTCCGCTGTCCAACCCTCCCTCGGGGACCCCTGGCACCTGCAGCGTGACCTGTGCCTGTGCCCCTGAGCTTCTCTGGAGCAGGCACAATGCTTCATTCATTCATTCATTCAACGAATATTACTGGGTGCCTACTGAGCACAGGACCTAGTGAGCATGGGGCTCGCTGCCGTGTGCTGGAGCAGGGAGACCAATGAGAAGGCAGACCTTAAAATATGTGTGTCATGATGATGGGGAAGCGGGAGCCAAAGGATGAGGCTAAACCTGGGTCACGGGGAGAGGGGCTGGGGAGGACTCCCACACAGAACGTGCAAAGGCCCTGGGGCAACAGGCTGTGTTTCCCAGAAGGGAAAAGAAACCTGGCAGTTTGGACCAGAGAGCATGGGCGAGGCAGGCAGGCGGGGCCGGAGGGAGCTGAAGGGGCTTGCAAGCCTTGGGCAGCCACTGAGCGTCGCGAGGAGGGGACAGGTAGGATGGAGACCGTGTTGGTTAGGAGATTGAAGGGACAAGCAGAGGCAGAGGCCAGTTGGAGCACGCAGCAGGGCCTAGGGAAGAAGCAAAGGCTGGGCTTGGGCCACGGGGTGGCCGGCTGGGGACTTGCTGGAAGGAGTGGGGGCGGGGAGAAGGCACCAAGGTGACCCAGAGCTTCCCTGTTTTGCCACCTGGGGTGGGGGACAGGGGGCAGAAGGCGGGGGTGGGGTGAGGGGCAGGGGGCAGGGCTTGGACTGGCTTTAGTTTGGACACACTGAACTTGAGCAAATGTGGCTCCATCTCTGTTTGCAGCCTTTTCCCAGATGCGGCGCCTGGCCCTTCCCGCCAGGAAAATCGTGCCCACTCTGCAGCCTGCCCCCGGGGCCCCGCCCTCCCACGCCACCGCAGGGAGCTCCTCCTGACCTGTGCTTATGCTCTGTCCTCGGCCTGGAGCCTCCTTCCGGCCTAATTCTCATGCTCCGTGCACCTCCTCCGAGAAGCCTTCCTGATGTCCCCCAGCCAGGAGAGTGCGCGTCCTCGGCGTGGCTGTCCCTGTGGGGCTCTCCGACACGCGCTCTGGAGTTGGCAGAGCCGAGCAGGGAGGCATCGCGCCCTCCAGAGACTGGAGCTGCCTGTGGCCTGCCCGTGACTCAACCCTCTGACCCTACATTTTCATCTTATTTATTTATTTATTTGAAAGGTGGAGTGGGAAAGGCAGAAGGGGGGATAGATCGAGGCAAAGAGAGAGAGACAAAGGGAGAGAGAGACAGGTCTTCCTTGCACTGTTTCAAATGGGCTGGGCCCAGCCTGGAGCTCCATCCGGGCACTTGGGCCGTCACCAAACGGCTCTCCCAGGCACACTGGCAGAGAGCCCAGTGGGAGTCAGAACAGCCAGGACTCGAACCGGTGCTCGGAGGTGGACTGCGGGGTGTCCAGATTCTCAAACCCGGGCAGAGGCTCACAGCCGGGGAGAAGCCGCCGGGGCTCCTCCTCCCTGAGACCCCTGGACACCCGGCTTCCCGGAGCGCCCTGCCCCCTTCCTCGTCCCCAGCGCTCCTCCGTGCTGAGCCCTGGCCAGGCCCCTCCTCGACAGTTTCTCCTTGGGACTGGCATGGATGGCGCAGGGCGTGTGCTCAGCCAGGCTGCGAGGGGCTGACCGCCCGCGCTCCCACGCTGGGCCCTGCCCGGCCAGCCGCAGCCCCTCCAGTCCCTCCCTCCAGGCCATTCCCTCCAGTCCTGACAGCTCTGTCCGCAGCAACACTGTCCCTCCCACGCCGGCTCTGAGCCCCGCACGTGGGAGGCCACAGACACTTCCAAGCCGGCAGCTCCGAGCGCCAGTTCTCCTCTCCTCCGCAAACCTGCTCCTCTGTGGCAGCCCCGCCTCGGCAAGCTGGCGCCCGGGGACCAAGCTGGGGCCTGGGTCTGCTTCCCACCTACTCAGGCAGAACCAGGCCCCAGGCCCTGCCTCCCAGCCCCCACCAGCCCCCACCATCCCCCCACCCCTGCGACGGCTCCCGGCTCCTCCGCTCCCACCCCTGCCAGGAAAGCTGCCTCCTCCCCTGCCTCCAGGATTTCCTCTCGAGCGAGGCCTGGCATCCCCTAGACCCTCCAGGGACTTTGCTTGTGAGGCCACAGGCTTTCCATAAAAATGAACCAGACACCATGTCAACCCCACCTGCCGCTCAGCCCACAAAGCACTCCCACTTTCATTGGGAGAATCTCGGTTGTCGCGGAAAGATGCCATAGGTTTTATTTTAATTTTTTTTTTATTTTTATTTATTTTTTTTTTGACAGGCAGAGTGGACAGTGAGAGAGAGAGGCAGAGAGAAAGGTCTTCCTTTGCCGTTGGTTCACCCTCCAATGGCCGCCGCGGCTGGCGCGCTGCGGCCGGCGCACTGCGCTGATCCGATGGCAGGAGCCAGGAGCCAGGTGCTTATCCTGGTCTCCCATGGGGTGCAGGGCCCAAGCACCTGGGCCATCCTCCACTGCACTCCCTGGCCACAGCAGAGAGCTGGCCTGGAAGAGGGGCAACCGGGACAGAATCCGGCGCCCCGACCGGGACTAGAACCCGGTGTGCCGGCGCCGCTAGGCAGAGGATTAGCCTAGTGAGCCGTGGCGCCGGCCGACGCCATAGGTTTTAGCACGTGGTGGCCTCCTAGTCCTTCGAGATGAATCAATAAATGAGCATGTTTCCATTTTTTCAGTCTTCGTATCTAATATAATAAATACGGTACTGGTGGATGGTACAATAATCGCCCGCTTAGCAGCTTTTTGAAGTCCCCTGTACACAGGGCTTGCAAAACTTTTGCACCAAAACAAGCTTCCCTTTTTAAAAAAATAAATTTATTTATTTACTTGAAAGTCAGAGTTACACAGAGAGAGAAGGAAAGGGGAAAGAGAGAGAGAGAGAGAGAGAGATCAGTTCACTGACCTTGCTGGTTCACTTCCCAATTGGCCACAGTGGCCGGAGCTGCGCCAATCTGAAGCCAGGAGCCAGGAGCTTCTTCCGGGTCTCCCGTGTGGGTACAGGGGCCCAAGGACTTGGGTCATCTTCTACTGCTTTCCCAGGCCATAGCAGAGAGCCGGATCGGAAGTGGAGTGGCCGGGACTTGGACCAGCACCCATATGGGTTGTCGGCACTGGAAGTGGCAGCTTAACCTGCTATGCCACAGTGCCAGCCCTTTTTATTTTATTTTTTTAAATGTTTATTTATTTTTATCTGCTTGAAAGGCAGAGTGACCGAGAGAGAGAGAGACAGACAGACCGACAGAGACAGAGAGAATCTCCCAGCCACTGGTTCACTCCCCAAATGCTTATAGCGACCAAATCTGGGTCAGGCTGAAGCTAGGAGTCCAGAACTCAATTAGGGCCTCCCATGTGGGTGACAGGAAGGCAAGCCCCTGGGCCGTCAGCCACTGCATCCCAGGAGCGTTTGCGGGGCTCTGGATCAGAAGCCGAGTAGCTGGGCCTCGGGCCACAGCTCACAGGGCTGTGGACATCGCAAGCAGCAGCTTGACCTGCTGTGCCACAGCATTGTCGTGGTGGCCTTTGTTTTTAAAGATGCATTTTATTTATTTGAAAGGCAGACTGACAGGGAAAGAGAGAGACAGAGAGAGATCTTCGACCTGCTGTTTCATTCCCCAAACGGCTGCAAGAGCTGGGGCTGGGACCAGGCCAGGCATCTGGGTCTCTCCCACGGGTGGCAGGGGCCCAAGGATCTGCGCCATCTTCCACTGCCTTCTCAGGTGCGTTATAGAGGCTGGACCAGAAGTGGAGCAGCCGGGACTCAAACCAGCGCTCCCGTATGCGATGCTGGTGTCTCTGGCACTGGCTTAGCCCGTTGTGCCACACGCCAGGCCCCATACAAGCACCCTTCCTAAAGTTCTCTAAAGGTGCTGCTCCTTCTTGGTCCCCAGCTCTCTGCGCACGCTGTCGCTCTGCCCCACATACGCTCCTGGCTATCACCATTCCATCTTGAAGGTAAAAGTCAGGCATCCCCTCCTCCGGGAAGCCCACCCTGATGCCTTTATCTGAGCTGGATGCCCCCTGTTCTCCCACCACCCTCCTGCTACCCTCAGTCAAGCTCACGGGCTCCTGCAGCCTCTGTGAAATGCTATGTGTGCTGAGTTTCCCCCACAGCTACCCCCGCAAGCTCCGTGCCCGTCGGCACCCCCTAGCTGGGCACAGTGAGTTTGGAGCTGAGTGAACAGCCTGGCCGGGTGGATGGACAGCACTCCCTCGCAGGGGAGCTTCGAGCCAGCAGTCAGGTGAGGTGTGTCGGAGGACAGCGAAGAGGTTTGCCTCCGGTTGATGTTCATACAGGCTAAGCCATCGGGCTCCCTGCGCTTTGGCGAGCTGGTGAGGGTACCCCAGAGTCTGTGGGACAGCAGACTCGAGGGGTCGTGCTTGGCCCGCACACCCACATCCTGGGTCTGAGTCCCTGCCCACTTCCACGCCAGCTTCCTGCTAGTGCACACCCTGGGAGGAGCAGTGATGGCTCCAGCACTTGGGTTCCTGCCATCTGCGTGGGCACCTGCATTGAGTTCTGGGCTCTTGGCTTCCACCTGGCCCAGCCCCAGCTGTGGTGGGCATTTGGGGAGTGAACCAGGGGGCGGCAGATGTCTGTCTGTCTGTTACCTGTCCGCCTATCCATCTCCCCATCTAGCTTGTTTTCTGTTGCTTTGCCTTTCAAACACATACAAATAAAATAAATAAAAATTTCAGGAAAGAGAAAAAAGGAATTGAAAAGGAAATTCAGGGCAGGTATTTGGTATTCAGCCCAGTGGTTTAGACGCCAGATTGGGACGCCTGCATCCCATATTGGACGGCCGGGGTCCGAGTCCCAGCTCAGCCTCAGGTGCCGGCTTCCTGCCGGTGCGCGCCCTGGGAGGCAGCAGTCATGGCCCAAGTGCGTTGTCCCTGCTGCCACGTGGGAGCCTCAGATGGAGCTCCAAGGTTTCAGCTTGGACCTCAGCCAGCCCTGGTTCTTAGGGGCATTCGTGGCATGAACCAGGAGAAGGCAGACGTCTCTGTCTGTCTTTGACTCCTTTTCTTTGTGTGTGTCTCTCTGCCTCTCAAATAAAATGAAAAGAAATAAACAAATTTTACAAGTTGCTGTAAAGATCTTTGTATAGTTATCCATCGTAGGCACATTCCACACACTTCCGGGAGCCTCCTGGTGTTGTGTGATGGAGCTAATGCCAGGCCCCTCCTCTCTGCTTCCAGAAAGGGTTTGTAAACTGTGGAGTCCGTGCAAGATCCCCGCATAACTGCCAGAGATGGGAAGGGTCTCGGGCAGCATAGTCTTAATTAGATTGCTGAAAAACAGCTGAGTCACGGGGGCCAGGGCTGTGGCGTAGCGGGTAAAGCTGCCACCTGCAGTGTCAGCATTCCATACAGGCACTGGTTCAAGACCTAGCTGCTCCACTTCCAATCCAGCTCTCTGCTAGGTCCTGGGAAAGCAGTAGAGGATGGCCCAAGTCCTTGGGTTCCTAAACCCACATGCGAGACCTGGAAGAAGCTCCTGGCTCCTGGCTTCAGATCGGCACAGCTCCAGCTGCTGCAGCCAACTGGGGAGTGAACCAGTGAATGAAAGACTCTCTCTCTCTCTCTCTCTCTCTCTCTCTGCCTCTTGTAAATCTCTTCTTCGAATAAATAACGAAAACAAGAACCAGCTGAGCCATGGATTGTGCCCAATTTCCTCATTTTACAGGGAGGAAGCCGAGGTTCTGACCGGAGGGGGCCAGCGTCACTCGTCTCCCGGCGTCCGGCGACACGGAGCACAAGAGAGGTGTTTGCCGTTTTGATTCACAGCCCCTGTCTCTCACAGGGGCCCCCGAATCAGGGGACAAGTCCTCCCCTGGGCATCAGAAATCCTGGTTCCCAGGCTGGCCTGACCCGAACTTGAAGATCCTCCCTTGCCGTCAGTCAACATCAAGAGCTGGATGGACAGGCTCGGACAGCTATTTCGTCCCATCGGCCAAGCGCCATAAGGAAAACAAAACGCTGTTTCTGTAGCACTGACCCACAGGCAGAAGGCAAGGACCCAGCACCCCGAAAGCGTTCCAACACGAGACAATGAAATCAAAATCCCTCGCCCCGGAGCTGGCAGGGTAAGCTGAGAGGGATACTTCCCACTCCTGACGGGGCTGGCCATACTGTCCAACCCTGGAGCAGCCAAAGCCTGCGAATAGGGTCCGTGCGTCCGCTTGCCTAGGTTAGAAACGCCATCTCTGACTTTATTCTAAGGAAGTAAGGACAACTTGAGTGCCGGAATGTGGTTGCTTGGGGCAGGGCGAGAGAATGAATGCCCAGAGGACTCGGGGGCCAACTGCCCCACACACACACCCCGGACAGAACACCCTGCAGCCGCCAGAATGAGCCGGAGCCGGAGCCACGGTGTTGCAGTCACAGCAGCCACGCTGCCCCGCAAAATGCGCTTTGCTGCTCCCGTTTTTGGGAAATGTACGGTGGAAAACAGGGAGGATGTTCGCTAACAGACGGAAGTGCTCATCCCCGGTGCTGGGACCGTGGCCGTCTTTCCAGGTCCATTCCTCCTGAAATAAGAGGGCGACATAGCTGCCAATCCCTCCCGGCTCTGGAAGTCTGGAATGAGGGCCCCTCCTCGGCCTGGGGCTCACTGACATCAGTGCCTCCCTCTTGTCCCCAGTGTGGATGGTGACATGCACAGGTGACAGCCAGCCGAAGAGGGAAGCGGCTGTCTCGGGCGTTGCCTTCCGTCTTGGCCGGGACGTCAGCGGTGGAAGATGCTGGTGTGTGTCATCCGTGAGACGGCCTCCCAGTGACTGCAGAGGCCGGAAACCAGGTGTCAGAGCAGACAAAGGAGTCCTCGGCGCGTGAAATGGGACTTGGACCCGGGCCTGCCTAAGCCCGGAGGGCCCCGCCCAGCCAGACGGCCATGGGGGCCCCCAGGGCAAAGCCAAGGGTGGTGCACCTCCAGGATGCAGCGAGCCCCCACCCGGGTTGGGGGGCAGGCGGGGAAGATGAGGGCCCCAGAAGTGAATCAAAAATGCCTTGAGACCCTCAGAGGGTTCCCACATTTTGGGAACCCCTGCTTCTCAACGCTTTCTATGGCGAGAGACCATTTTGTTTTTAAAATTTCCAATCTGTTGCAGACAGATATTTCCATCCCAGACAACACACATGAATTTGCAGTGCGGTATCCTAAGTGGTCAAATTCACAGGGAGTAGGGACTGCCCGAGACACCCACGTCCCTGTGGGAGCCGGGTGGAGCCCCAGCTGCCTGCTCATGCGCACCCTGGGAGGCAGCAGGTGCCGGCTCAGACGTGTGGGTCCCTGCCACCCATGCGGGACACCTGGCCCAGCCCCAGCTGTTGCCGGCCTTTGGGGAGTGAAGACCTCCATCTGTCTGTGTGTCTCTGTCTCTCCTTCTCTCCCCCACGCCCGTCTTTCAAATAAAACAAATTAAAAGAAAAGAGAGTGGTGCCGGCGCCATGGCTCAATAGGCTAATCCTCCACCTGTGGCGCCGGTACACCGGGTTCTAGTCCCGGTCGGGGCACCGGATTCTGTCCCGGTTGCCTCTCTTCCAGGCCAGCTCTCTGCTGTGGCCAGGGAGTGCAGTGGAGGATGGCCCAAGTGCTTGGGCCCTGCACCCCATGGGAGACCAGGAGAAGCACCTGGCTCCTGCCATCGGATCAGCGCGGTGCGCCGGCCGCGGCAGCCATTGGAGGGTGAACCAACGGCAAAGGAAGACCTTTCTCTCACTGTCCACTCTGCCTGTCAAAAAAAAAAAAAAAAAAAGAGAGAGTGGAATGGTGGTTACGGGGCCTGGGAGCAGGAGGAGCTGGGCGCACCCGGAGCTCCTGTTTGTAAGAGGAGAAAGCTCTGGAGGTGTGTCTACACCACCACGAACTGCACACTCTACAAACCGGCTCGGACGGACCATCAGCTTATTTGACTTCCTCCCACCATCAAGTCGGTTTCTAACCTGTAATAATGCAAGTGCCAATATATGTGTTACGTTGAAATGACAGTCCCTTCTCCATGAAGCAACAGCGCTAACACAGCAGGAAATGCAAGAAACATAGCCGCTGGAGGACACGCAGTGAAATCATCGTTTAGCAGATGAACTATTGGATACGGGCACCCGAGCTTGGGTGGCGTGGCTTCTGCGCAGCCCTGGAGCCAGCCACAGCCCCTGCCCGCCCACGACAGGCACAGACGTGTATCACACACACACAGCGACTCCTCTCCGAAGGAGTGCAGCGGCCGAGGGGCGAGTCACTGCCTGCGACGCCGTGATCCTGTATCGAAGCGCCGGCTCCCATCCCAGCTGCTCCATTTCTGATCCAGCACCTGCTGATGCGCCTCAAACAGCAGAGGATGGCCCGAGTGTGTGGGTCCCTGCCACTCCTGTGGGAAACCTGGATGGAGTTCCTGGTTCCTGGATTTGGCCTGGCCCAGCCCTGGGGTGTTGCAGCCATTTGGGGAGTGAACCAGTGGATAGATTATTCTCTCTCTCTCTCTCTCTCTCTCTCTCTCTCTGATGCTCTGCCTTTCAAATAAATCTTTAAATAATAAGGAAAAGAAAGTTGGAGCCCCGGTGGCTTGGCCCAGCTCCCCATCACCCCCGACATCGGCTCTGGTGTCTGGTACAGAGGGAAACATCTCTCCCCGTGTCCCGCCCTGTGCCGCCCTGGACACAAAGGCAGGCCACACACCGGTGACACAGCGGCCATGGGCTGTGTGGCTGCTGACATCACAGATGGGCGCAGCTCCGGGAGGGAGGGAGGGAGGCCCTGAGCAGGGCGAGAAAAGCCACTGCTCCTGGGCGAGGAAAGACGAATTAGCTCGCTAACCCCTTCCTCCCCAGAGCACCAGGCATGCACAGCCCCGCCCCTCTCGGATCCCCAGCCGTGGCTGGTGGCTGCCGACGCGCTTAGGAGGCGCGGAGAGTCCACAAGCAACATGAAATAATCCGCATCACTCTGAACTCTGGACCTGTGTCGGTGCAGTTAGGAAGGCACGTGGAGCGTGGCAGCCACGGCCCACGCGACACGGGGGTTCGGCCTGGATATGGCTTTGAGAGACTGTAACACTCCAGATACACACGTGACATGATTTAGATGGAGAACCTAAATGGTTTGTAATATTTTCCACAATTGTTGTCATTTATCATGGGCAACCCCATCACGGCGTTTAAGCTTGCTATGTAAAATTCATGGCTCATTTCCTAATCTAAACATTGCTTTTAAGAATTTTATTGACAATTTGTTGCTACATCCTCAACAGAGCAAGTGTTTCCAAGTTGAAATTAATTAAAAACTCTCTGAGAAATACAATGGCTCGAAGAAGGCTGTAATTTCGCATTACCATCAACAGAACAAAAATTACCTGAAAAATCTTGATTATAGCAGCATAATTACTGATTTTGCTGAAATACAGGCAAGAAAAACAAAATTGATAGAATAAATATATAATAATGTGCAAGTCATCCATTTTTTATTTTATTACTCATCCGCCCGCCAAGAAACTTCCCAAACAGTAATGACATTCACTCGTCCTAGGTAGTCTGCTGACTTCCTGTCGTATCGAAGCTGTAGAGTTACCGGGTCAGCGATGTGACACAGCAGGCAAAGCCGCCACCCACAACGCCGGCATCCCACACGGTTGCTGGTTCCTGTCCCAGCTGCTCCACTTCCGATCCAGCTCCCTGCTAATGGCCTGGGAAAAGCAACGGAAAATGGTCCAAGTGTTTGGGTTCCTGCACTCACATGGGAGACCTAGAAGAATCTCCTGGCTCCTGGATTCGAATCGGCCCAGCCCCGGTCGTTATGGCCAGTCTGGGGAGTGAACCAGTGGACGGAAGACCTCTCTCTGTCTCTGTTTCTCCCTCTCTCTTGGTAGCACTATCAAATAAATAATCTCTAAATCAAATAAATAAATCCTTAAAAGTTAACTTTCAAAAGTATAGCATTACATATGTTTTATATTTCCTATAACAGGCTGCACCTAATAACATTTTGCTCCACGAGAGACCACACAGACAACAGCGGTTCTGGAAGCTTCTGTCTGCTACATCACAGCCCTCTTCCTTTGCCTATCTGAACTCTGTGGTGCCTGCGTGGTGACAAAACTGCCTGTCTGAGAACAGAGCCCCGTCACTAGGCGGCACATACCTCTAGCTGTCTAACTGCTGGTCAGCTTGAGCCCCAGCTTTGAAAGATTGCCATGTGTGGCACACAGAGCTCTATGCCCCTCTTGCCCCCACACCCCACAACAGTCGCACAGTTTGGCCAAGGAACCTGCGCAGGACCGGGACCCCATGTGATTCAAAAGCCTTGTCCAGCGTGCAAACACGCATTTAGTGAGCACCTGCAGGGAACCAGGTCAGGATGTGCCGTGCACAGCCCCTGCGGGAGGTGGACGGCAGAGTGGTCACTCCCACACCAGTTTGTAATTCGAGTGGGCCACGCCTAAGGGTCACCCACATCTGCTCTGTGTAACTGTGACTTTCAAGTAAATAAATACATCTTTAAACAAAATTACAGTGGCCTGACTCGGGCATTTTCAACTTTACAACAGCGCAACACGCTGGGTACTCAACAGAAAAACCTCGCTTCCAACGTTGAGGGCTGCTCTGCCCTGGGGTTGCTGACACGCAGTCTGGTCCTCTCTCGTGATGCCGGGCAGTGGTGGGCACCGAGGCTCCAAGTCAGCCCACCACCAGCAGGTGCAGCCGCCCACAACTGGGCCCCGGTGTCCTATAGGGTGGGTGGCTTCAGCGCCTTTGTTTCATTAGTGTCAGAGGCAGAGAGACAGAGAGATCGCCCATCTGCTGGGTCAGTCCCTAAATGCACGCAGAGGCTGGGACTGGGCCGGGCCAAAGCCAGGAGCCAGGAGCTTCATCCAGGTCTCCCACGTACATGACAGGACCCAGCTCCTCCTGGAGTTCCTCCTCTCTGCTGCCTCCCAGGGTGTGCAGAAGCAGAAAGCTGGAATGAGACCCAGGCGCTCTGATGTGGGACGCAGCATCTTGGCCCAACGCCCACCCCTGGGCGCATTTTCAGCTTAGGAGGGGGTTATTCAGGAAGTAAGCTCCATGGAGCACCTGCCTTCCCTTTCCCAGAGGGCTGAAACCCTCACTGGCCCAAGGTCACACAGAAAGGGTGTGGCCGAGCTGGGCGGGCCCAGCCATGGTCAGCTTCGGGTGTGGTTTGCACACGGATGCCAAGTTCAAGTTCCGCATTCTGAAGCACCTGGGACCGTCTGAGAAGCCATGGAAATGGAGCAGGCTGGGCGCGAAGGTAGCCAGGCTTCCCGGAAGAGTGGATGGGAGCGGGTGAGAGGGGGCTGGGGTGGGACAGGGTGCAGCCGACGCCCAGAAGCCACCGCTCAGGCGTGGAGTGCGGAGGAAGGAGGCAGGGAAGGGTGACGACAGCCCCAGGGGGCCGGCCGAGGTTTCCAGGGGGTGACTGGGAGGCTGGGGGGGGGGGCTCTGTGGTGGGTGGGACTTGGAGGAGGCCCTGGGGACAGTTCCTCAGGCAGTGGAGGGAGGCGCAGTTCTGGAGAACAAACCAGGGCTGGCGCTGGCACTGCGGCTCCCAGGCTGGGGGTGGGGGCAGCCCTGACTCCACCCCTCCAAGCTGTGCGCTCTGGGGCGATCGCCAACCTCTCTGAGCCTCATTTCCACAAGGACAATGGAGCCTAGCCCTCTGTGCCCCCTGCCGTGTTTCTTTGTCTTCCTGAGCCAGCAAAGCTCGGCTGCAATGTGCCAGCCAATCCAGGAGTCGCTGGCTGCTCAAATTCCAGTTTCGATTCATTACCAGGACGGCAAATGGACAATGCGCTTGCTCAGTCACGCTATCCCAGTCCACGTTCTCAATAGCCACGTCCTGCTGGGTGGCTCCCTGCGGGACGGGGCAGGAGGGACCGTGTTCATCTTGGTGGAAAGTTCCGCTGCACAGCTGCGCTGGGTGATGGAAATGGGCAATTTTTAAGTTTCTTTTTTTTTTTAAGATTTATTTATTTATTTGAAAGTCAGAGTTACACAGAGAGAGGATAGGCAGAGAGAGAGAGAGGTCTTCCGTCCTCTGGTTCACTCTCCAATTGGCCACAACGGCCGGAGCTGCGCTGATCGGAGCCAGGAGCTTCTTCCGGGTCTCCTGTGCCGGTGCAGGGGCCCAAGGGCTTGGGTCATCTTATACTGCTTTCCCAGGCCATAGCAGAGAGCTGGATTGGAAGAGGAGCAGCTGGGACTTGAACCAGTGCCCGTATGGGATGCCAGCACTTTAGGCCAGGGCGCCACAGTGCCAGCCCAGATTTTTAACTTTCTAGTAGACACATCTGAGCAAGTAAGAAGAAACAGGTACAGCTGATTTTAATAACACGTTTTAGTTAACCCAGTGTATCGCGAATATCATTTCAACATTTTGCCAGCACTCTTTTTAAAGATCTGTTCATTTATTTGAAAGAAAGAGAGAATCTTCCATCTGCTGGTCCATTCCCCAAATGGCCACAATGGCCAGAGCTAGTTCAGGCCAACGTCAGGAGCACGGAACTGCATCCGGGTCTCCCAAGTAGGTGGCACGGGTCTGAGGGCTTGGGCCATCCTCCACTGCTTTCCCAGGCACATTAGCAGGGAGCTCAGTCAGAAGTGGAGCAGCCAGGACTCGAACCGGCGCCCATCTGGGATGCTGGTGTCTCAGGAGACAGCTTAACCTGCACCACAACACGAGCCCCTCACTAACATTTTGTTTTTAAACTCATGAGATATTTTACTTTTTTCTTACTATGCCTTTGCAAATGGACGTGTATTTTTGCAGCTGTGCACATCTTAATTCAGACAAGCCACTCTTCAAGTGGTCGCCGCACTGGACACAGCAGTAATGGGACGAGGCCCGAGGAACTGTATGAGTTCTGCCTCCTTCTTCTGTGGCAGTGCTGTGTGACCTTGGGCGAGTTCTGCAGTCTCTGAGCCTTGACGGCTCACCTGTCTAATGGCGCGATGGCCCACAGGTGACATTCTCTACGTGAAAGGATTCTGCTCTGTCCCTGATGTACACCCTCATGTCATCACCTGCTCTGTCGCTACCCGAGCAGTGCAGGATCGTGCCGTCTGTGGCGCAGTGCACGGCACAGCGGACGGCACAAATGCCCGAGCAGGCTGAGCTTCTACACGGCAGGGCCGGGGTCTGCTCATCTCTGCCCCCAACCCCGCCCGCCCCGGCTGGCCCAGAGCTCCCCTCCCTGTCTGGGCTTACTCCTGTGGTTAGACAGGTGTGAAGCTGCTCCGTCTGGTGCCTGCCCTCACCCCCAGGGCCCAGTTCTGAGCTCATGACTCAGGCTCAGCAAACACTGGCCGACCGTGAGGCAGCTGGTGGTTCAGAAAGCCAGGCCCGGGTGCTGGCGTGGGAGTGGGGAGGGAAGGGCTGGGCTGGGAGACAGGGGGCTGCTGTAACTCCATCTGCTGCGGTGGGTCGGGGTGGGGGTTCCATTCCCTCCCAGGCCTCAGTTTCTCAAGTGTGAAATGAGCAAGTCAAACCTGATGACAGCCAGGAGCTCCTGCGCCCTGGCGCTGTGGGCCTGGGAGCAGCCGGGGTCGGCTCAGCCGTGGGGGCACAGCCGCGGCGGCCCTCCTGGACATGGCCGCTCCCCGGAAGATGGGTGTGGTCGCACCTCGGCAGTCCTGAGCTGTGTTTGCCGAGCTCCGAATGGCTCCCAGATCCTTCCTGCTGCAGGTACTCTCCGTGTGTCTGCTGTTGTCACATAGAGGTAGGAGGGGACTTCAAAAACCCATGGAAAACAGAATTAAAAGATATGCATACTTTGGTGCCAAAAATTTCAAAGTCCATGCATAGGAGGGAATCTTCAAAAAGTTCATGAAGGGGCCGGCATGGGGGGTGAAGCCGTCATCTGTGATGCAGGCATCCCATAGGGGCGCCAGTTGGAGTCCCGGCTGCTCCACTTCCGATCCAGCTCCCTGCTCATGTGCCTGGGAAAGCAGTGGAGGATGAGCCAAGTCCTTGGGCCCCTGCACCCACATGGGAGACCCAGAAGAAGCTCCTGGCTCCTGGCTTCAGTCTGGCCCAACCCCACTCATTGTGGCCATTTGGGGAGTGAACCAGAGGATAGAAGATCAATCTTTCCTTCTCTCTGCAATTCTGCCTTTCAAATAAATAAAATAATTTTTTTTAATTCATGGAAAATGAAATTAAAAAACAAATATTTTGGTACAAAGAATCTCAAAATCCGTGCATAGGTGGGGTCTTCAAAAACTTCACTGAAAGTGTGTAGCATGAAAGGCCCTTGCATGAATTTTTTTGCCCCAAAATAAACTTGTCTTTTTTTTAAAGTTTTTTTTTATTTTTATTTATTTATTTTTTTGACAGGCAGAGTGGACAGTGAGAGAGAGAGACAGAGAGAAAGCTCTTCCTTTGCCATTGGTTCACCCTCCAATGGCCGCCGCGGCCAGCGTGCTGCGGCCGGCACACCACGCTGATCCGATGGCAGGAGCCAGGTACTTATCCTGGTCTCCCATGGGGCGCAGGGCCCAAGCACTTGGGCCATCCTCCACTGCACTCCCGGGCCACAGCAGAGAGCTGGCCTGGAAGAGGGGCAACCGGGACAGAATCCGGCGCCCCGACCGGAACTAGAACCCGGTGTGCTGGCGCCACAAGGCAGAGGATTAGCCTAGTGAGCCGCGGCGCCGGCCCTAAACTTGTCTTTTAAATCCATTTTCCAGGAATGTTTTGAAGTGCTCTTGAGCAAGTGTGTGTGTGCATATGTGTATGTGCGTGTGTGTGCATATGTGTGCATGCGTGTGCATGTGTGTATATATGTGTGTGCACACATATATTGCTGTCACGTTCATACATTGTATTACTTAATAAGGCACTTACCCTGACTGAATTATCATGACCTTGAGCCCACACGAAGCCAGCAGGAGAGGAGGAACCCGGGCACTGCCGCGGCAGCTGCTGAACTTGGCCACACTTTGTCCCCACATCCACCCCAGGCGGTGCGGTTGCTGAGGCCTGGAGCGCCGACGCCATTCCCCGAGGGCCCCACGGCCAGTGAGTGGCAGAGCAGGGGATCAAACCCGTTCTGCCTCCTGCCCTTTCTCTTCACTGCTGTCGGAGCACCAAGCGGTGTGACCTATGGCAGCTCCCTGCAAGGTGAGCACTCCAGACGCCCCCTTCTGGGAAAACCTGCCCCTCACTCCTAGGAGCTCTAGCCCAGGGCGGGGCCCTGGGAGGTTGGGGTCCCTCCCATCGCCTCTTCCTGGCCAGGCCTGCCCCATCATGGCAGCCGGGGCAACCAGGCGCTCAGAAGCCTTGTCCTTTCTGCAGCCTCATTTGCATAATCCCCACAATCCAATGCAGACCCGGCTTCCCTTTGTGATCTTAATTAAGTGGAGGGGAGACTCCTGGGCCAGCAGAGCTGGCTCCTGTTTGCTTCCCATTGTCCCCCTGTGGTGCCACCCCTACTGCTTTGTCTCTGCAGAGCTGGAATTCAGGAACAAAAGTTTGACCTTCCACCTGCGAGTCCCCACTGCTGGCTCCCCACGGGGCCTGGGATGGGGCCTGGGATCCGTGAGTGTTGAAGGTGCACGTGGTGACCCAGCAGAGCATTGGCACTTAAAATGAATCCTAGAGGCCAGCGTGGTGGCACAGCAGGCTGAGCTGCTCCCGGCGACACCGGCATCCCATATGGGCGCCGGCTCATGTCCTGGCTGCTCTGGTTCCAATCCAGCTCCCTGCTAATGCGCCTGGGAAAGCAGCGGAAGATGGCCCAAGTGCTTGGGTCCCTGCCCCGCCCCCATGCAGGAGACCCAGACGGAGCTTCTGGCTCCTGTCTTCAGCCCGTCCCAGACTCTACTGTTGAAGCCATTTGGGGAGTGAACCAGCAGATGGAATACTTCTCTCTCTCTCTCTCTCTCTCACCAACTCCCTTCCTCTTTCAAACAAATAAATATATTTTTTTTTAAATTAGAAAACAATAGCGAATGCTGGAGGAAGAGAGTAGAATAGGATGTGAGTTAGCAGTGAGACAGACGAGCTACTTCCCATCTCAGATGGTTACAGGGTTGAGCTCTGCCCAGCCTTCCAGATGGTTCCAGAGAAACAAGAATGCCCACCTCGTCCCCCGGGACTCCCCTGGTCCCAGCCTCCTAACTCGAAGCCCGAGGCCAACAGCCACGTCCGCTGCTTAACCTGGAGACCCTGGAACCTCCGCTGCCCTTCAACTTGAGGAAGCCACTTCCCTTCTCTGAGTTTCTTCATTCACAAAATGAGAAGGGTGGAGAAGCCGACGCCAGGCTCTTCTGGATGTAAAACCCCAAGGTTGTCATCACCAGCGCAGCTGCCTGGATGGCACAGCGGTGGGTGGGAGCCACTTCCCAGGGGCGGAGCCTGTGCAGGGGATGTGGGGGAGGCCCTCAAAGCTGCTGCCCCTTCCCTCCTCCCCGCTCCTCTCCGAGACCCCAGACGCCGGTTCCCACGCGAGCGCAGGAGAGGACGAGCGCCAGAGCCCCAAGTTCTGCCAACTCCGCCGCAGCTCGCCAGGGGACCCCGCGCAGAGCCGGTCCCTCTCCCAGCTCGGAAGCGCCGCCCTCCCCCGCCTGCAGTGCGGTCCCTCCCCAGAGGCACGGTCAGGCAGTCGAGGTGAGCGCCCAGGGGAACGAGCTGCACAGGGCAGCCGGGCACAGGAGCCCCAGCAAACCCCCGGGGAATGCGCAGGCGTGACGGGGCTAACACGTGCCAAGTGCTCGGGGCGGCCGGGCAGCCGCGGTTACTGTTACCATCATCCCCGCGGTTAGCGAGCCCCCAGATTCTGAATCATCCGAGTCCTGTTCCGCCTCCCCTTCTCGGTTCCACCGAGTGCCCATCACGAAGTACAGATTCCTCGTTTTTGATTGTGAAAGGTGTCCTTCCCAAAACTCCTGCGTCAATGTCTTACAATGCCGAGACTCATCTCAGGTCTTAATGTCACCACCTCCTAGAAGCCTGCCTGCTTGTCATCCTTTCTCCTCTCCAACCATCCATCCATCCTTCCATTCACCCACCTATCCATCCATCCATCTGCCCATCCATCCATCCATCCGTCCACCCATCCATCCATCCGTCTGCCCATCCATCCGTCCATCCGTCCACCCATCCATCCATCCATCCATCCATCCGTCTGCCCATCCATCCATCCGTCCATCCGTCCACCCACCCATCCATCCATCCATCCGTCTGCCTATCCATCCGTCCGTCCACCCACTCATCCACCCGTCCATCTGCACTTCCTTCCTTCCTTCTTTCCTTCCTTCCAACCCCTCCTCCCCCAATTTGGCAGATACCGCCTGAACACTTCCTTTCTCCTCGGCCCCGATCGAACATGAGCCGGCTGCATCTTTGTCCTAAAACTCCACTCCTGGGCCGGAACCTTTGCAGGGAGCTCAGCTTCTCCTGGCTGCGTGAGTTTCCCTTGCAGGTACAAGGGTCCTTAGAGACGGGGGGCTGCCCGTTAGCCTTCTGCGTGCCTCTCTGGCCCCCCGTGCCCAGCTGCGTCTGGGCACAGGTGGGGGTTGCGCTCCCAGCCTTTCGTGCCTCCACGCCCAGCTCCCCTACCCTGCCACACCCCTCCCGCCAGGCACCCATCAAAACTGCACTTTGAAACTGGCAGATTGGGAAACGCCTGCCCAGTGAACCTCCATAAACCGTGCAGCTCTGGGCGCTGGGATCAAAGCCTTGGGCTCGGGTGCGACGTGGCGACCTTTCTCCCAGACAGGGCCCCTCCAAGGCTGCCAGAGGCGCGTCTGTCCCCCGGCCCCTTTCATCTTCCAACAGGGCAACGGAGGCTCAGGAAGCCACACGGGCACTCACAGCCACGTGGAGAGCTGCCAGGGGCGTGAACTCGGGTCCCCTAAAATCCAATCTGGTGCCTTATCAGCCACGGCACACCCAGAGGCCTCAAGAGGGTCTTATCCTGGGGACCCAGAAGCCTGGTGCCCAGCGCAGCATCCACGGGTCTGCGGAGTGACCTTAGCCAAGTCACTTCCTCTCCAGGCACAGCTTCTTCCGCTGTGGAGTGGGGAGGGCGGCCATGCTGGCGCGAGGATCACAGCAGGTGCTGGAGACTGGCTGTCCCTGCAAGCAGACACCCCCCCCCCCCATCAGAGTCCTTGCCCCCAAGCCAGGTGACCCAGGCCCTCCCAGCTCCTGGGAGGAGGACGCCTCTGCTCTGGAGCTGCAGTAACTCCCAGGGACACCAGGTGGCAGTCGAGAGACTGGCTGCTGGGAGCCGCAGCCCAGCCCAGCCTCCGAGTCACAAAGAGCCAGCCACAGGGCTGGGGCGAGGAGTCAGGCGCGGGCTGGATCGGGCCCTCCTGAGTGCTCCTGCCACCTCCGAGCGGCACCCAGGGTGGAGCTGGGAAGGCAGACGCCTGCAGGGGAGGCAGGAAGGCCCGGGAGCTGCTGGCCCTGCGGCCCATCGTGTTCCCGGAACAGCACCCTGCTGTGTGCCTTCCCCAGTCTCTGACAACCAGGGGCGAGCTAGGAGGAACCAGAATAGGGACAGGCACCAGACACAGCCCTGCACACACAGCAAGGTGACAGTGCTGCTCCCTGCGCCCGGAAAGCACCTGGCAGGAAGGGGCTGGAACTATTCACAGTGGCTCCGGGCCTGGGGAGGTTCTGGGTGATTTTCATTCTCCTTTCGAACTCTTCTCTAGCCATTCTGTTTCTAACAAAATACGCATTACTTTATCCTGGAAAAAATGTGCTTTTGTAAAGGAGGAGGAAAGACATTAACTGTCAAGAGGCTTTTTTTTTAAAGTATTTTTGAAAAGTATTATTTGAGAGTGGGGGGGGGGTGGGTGGAGAGAAACAAGAGCTCCCACCCACTGGTTCACTCTGCACATGCCAGGTCCACCCAGGCCTCCCACATGGGTGGCGGGGACCCAAGTCCTTGAGCTATCCCTGCTGCCTCCCAGGGCATGTGTCAGCAGGAAGCTGGAGCCGGGACAGAAACCCAGGCATCCCAGGGGCCTCGTAAGCTTGAGGACGGGCGCCCACCCCCGGGGGCAGTCACCTCCCCGGGGAAAGCCTGCCCCCTTTCCTCCGGCAGGGGGAGTGACTGCCTTCCCCGTGCCCTTGGCGTGTTGGGACAACTTGTGTCCAAGCTCCCTTTCCACGGCTGCTCATCGGCTCGCCCTGGGTCACTGGGTGCCGCCCCTGCCCACACGCAGCGGTGGAGCTGAGATAGGCTGAAATATACACACCGCATTCCGTAGATGGAGTGGGAAAAAAAAAAGACTGCAAGATGGTTCATCAATCACATGTTGAAATCACAATATTGTGGCTATGTTGGGTTAAATAAACAAGTGGAAATCAATTCCACCTGTTTCTTCTTACTTTCAGTTACGGACTTTTGTGTTTCCATTGGACAGCGCCGGTCCGCCAGCTTCCGGAGCGCAGGTGTGTGACTCTCCCCACGCAGGCCCAGGGAGGGGACGGGCCCCCGGCTGGGGTCGCACAGCAAACTGGTGGCAGAACTAGGACTTGGGCCAGGACTCTGTGCTGAGACCCCCTCCATCCCCGGCCTGGCCCGGGCTGCAGGGGCAGCCCGATGCCCCCATGAGGCTTGTGGATGGGCGTCAGAGACCGGGGACACCAAGAGGCAACTTCTGTCCCCTCTACAGGCTCTGTCACTCAGGACGACACCGTCCCCTTGGGAGGCCCTCCCACTGCAGGAATGGGGGCCTTGGAAGAGTCATGGGGGCCTTGAGCCCCCTCTGGCATGGCTGAGGTCCTCAGCGAAGTCTTCTTCCCACTGGGCCCACAGCAGTGGGAGAGCCAGGGCCAAAGGCGGCCTCAGATAAACCCCCTTTGCCAATGCCCTCATTCTGCATCTGTGGCAAGTGGGGCCCAGAGAGGGGGAGCATTCTGCCTGAGGTCACACAGCAAGGAAAGGGAGGACTGGGGCCTCCGTCCACGGGGTGCAGAGGCCAGGCCAGCCCCGCAGACCAGGACAGTGGCCTGGGTTAGCACCCGGGCTGCCCCCCCACCCTGGCCCTTCTCAGCCAAGTTCGTGCTGCTTCCCTTGCATCCGGGCCACCTGCTCCCTACTTAGAACCCTCTGTGGCTTCCGTTGGTGCTTAAAATACGCGATCCAGGTTCACCCTCCTGGCCTTGTTCCCCGCACCTCCGTTGTCTGCTGACCTCAGCCGCTGCTCCTGCGTGGGGCCCAGGCCCTTTGCACCTGGGGTTCCTCACACAGGGACCTCCCTGCCACCGTCTGTAGCATCCAGCTTTCAGTGGTCACACATCCCCGGGCTGGAGCTGTCCCTTACCCACGGCAATCACTGCCCCGTCACCCTGTTCCCATTCCGGTCTCTTCCCGACCTTCCCCACGCTCCCCATCCTGTTGTACACCAGGGCACCTCAGAAGCTCATGGGAAGAGTGGATGAAAAGGGAACAGGTGTTTTTCATGAACTTTTTGAAGCCTGTAGGCTCCTGGACGGCAGGGCCTTGCCCGGCAGGTGCACAGCTGCGTCCCCGCCTCCCCGGTGCCCGCCTTGCGGGGAGGTGCCCGGATAGTGTCCGTCAATCAGATCTGATTGACAGAGACACGGACAAGTCAGGTCACCGAAGCCTCCCTCCAGCTGCGCCGAGAAGCAAGTCTGCGGCGTGTCCTTGGGCAAGTGCCTTCCCCGCCAGGGCGGGAGGCGCGGCATCGCCACGCTGCCAGGAGGCTCGCAGGGGAGGCTGGGCGCGCGAGCACGCGCGAGCTGACGGGTGTGAACGCCGCTCTGTAAACTGTTAAAGCGTGATTGCAAATGCGAGGAGGAGCTGTTGTCATTAGCCCAGGCGAGCTTACGCCGCCTCCCCTCCCCCTCCCCTCCTCTTCCTCCTCCTCGGAGCCCAGGCCTCTCTGGGCCTCCTGCTCGCACACGCACACAGGCACTTCCCGCAGGGAGCAGCTCCCAGGCTGGGATATGCAAATCGGACGCCACCCCAGGATCAGAGACACCAGCCAGGGCCCTTGGGGCTGATCAGCTTCTGGGAAACTGTTAAGCAGAGGGGTTGTCTCGAGCTGGGAGGCCGGTGCCCGTCGCAGCTCTGGTGGCCGCAGTGATGGGGCCGAGTCCCAGGGTCCAGAGTGGCGGGCAAGGGAGCCAAGTGGGCTGCATAGCTGCCCAGAAACCAGGGAGGAAGGGCCTGGCCCAATGGCAGCATCCAGGCTCCCTGGAGGATCTCAGATGAGGAATCAAAGAATATTTGGACAGAAAGGGATGGCTGAGAAGGGGGACTTTATTACTATCACTTTTGTAATATTTAATACGTAAGGGGGCCAACGCCGCGGCTCACTTGGTTCATCCTCCGCCTGCGGCGTGGCATCCCATATGGGTGCCAGGTTCTAGTCCCAGTTGCTCCTCTTCCAGTCCAGCTCTCTGCTGTGGCCCGGGAAGGCAGTGGAGGATGGCCCAAGTGCTTGTGCTCTGCACCCGCATGGGAGACCAGGAGGAAGCACCTGGCTCCTGGCTTCGGATCGGCGCAGAGCGCCAGCTGTAGCAGCCATTTGGGGGGTGAACCAACAGAAGGAAGATCTTTCTCTCTGTCTCTCTCTCTCACTGTCTAACTCTGTCAAATAAAAAAATAATAAGACCGGAGACTGATGGATATTTAATTACATAACCTGAGTGAACCACTCTCTCCCTTTTGGCCTCAGCTTCCTAACCTGTAAAATGGGCGTGGGAAGTAGACCAAATGACTCCCTGAGCTGAAAGACACAAGGGGACTAGCCCTGGAGTTGGGCAGATGAGTGAGGTGGGGGGAGGGAGGTGTGAATTCTAGCCTAAGGTGCTGCGTGACCTTGGACAATCAGCTGATCTGGTCCTCTGCTTCCTCATTTGTCTTTTCAGCCCTCAGAGCTAAAACAGTGAGGGGAACACTGTGTAAACAGCACCCAGGTCCCCCCCACACACAGATGCTGGTCATGGGGGGCAGCTGCTGGGTTGGGTGGTGACAGGGGTCCCCCTAGAAAGGGTGCAGAAAGGCTGGACCAGCCCGGCCAGTAAGCAGCTGGGCCCCTGGGCGCACTGGGGTTGGTGCTGCTGGGAGCCCCCTCTGCCCCAAGCTGGGACGGGTTCCGGGTCCCTCAGGGCCTGGGCCCCCTGGAAAGTAGACAAGCAGGAGCAGAGGAGAGCAGGAGCTGCACCCGGGGGGTCTGGACCCTGGCGCTCAGGCTTAGTAGGGGGCGCCTCCTCCCTGCCCACTCCCGCCTTAGGGAGCCACCTCCTCCTGGTGGCCTTTCAGGACGATGTCCATGTCACATGGACTCTCAGAGATGCCAAAGGTGACCCCATCTCCCCCCCTTACACCCCCTCCGAGCCCAGAGCCCATTTTCTCAGTCTGGACTTTCTGGGGTGGGGGGGGGCTAGATCCTGAAGGTTTTGGGTGGCACCCAGTGAACTCCAGTCGCCGCCGCCTCTCCGCCGGGCTCCTGCACCCACCGCACAGGGCGCCCCGCTCCCGGTTAAGTCTCATTTGTCAAGAGTGCGGCTCCCAAGGCTGGGGGGGGCCCCCGCAGTCAGCCCACCATCCAGCCTCACAGAGCCTGCTAATGATGATGGTGATAAAGGCTGTCAGAGCCGGCTGGGACCGTGGAAATGGAACAAGGGGTTGTGTCCTCCCTGGAGGGCCAGCCAGGCACAGGCCCGCTCCATGGTGCCGGCTGGGGTGAGGGCGTCCCCCAGAAACCGCACCCCCACCTTAAACTGCACGGGCACCCCGCTCAACAGAGAAGGAGAAATCCCCCGTGCAGGGGCTGCGGGAGGGGCTCGCGCTCGCTCAGAACAAGGCGGCGAGGGGCGGCCTGGGGTCTGCCTGCCAGGGCTCGGCCCACCGCTGCCAGCGGGACGCCCCCAGGCCCTCGGGGCAGCGCCAAGGCCCACTCCCCGAGTCGCAGGCCCCGGCGCCTGGGAAAGCCGCCTGTTTTGTTCCCAGTTCTCCCCCCACCCCTCCATCACCACCACCGGTTTTTTTTTTTTCTTCTTCCCATTCATAGCAGCTCGGTCCCTTTCGAAGCCGCAGGGACCCGGGTGGCAGGGCTGAGGCGAGGGGGTGGCACTCCCGGGGCCTGACAGGTAGCGTCCGCCCCCGCTCGGGGCAGCCCCCTTCCCTCGCCTGCCCCCCGGGTCCCCTCTCCCTGCCCCTGTCAGCCGCGCCAGACGCTCTCCGGCTTTGCAGCATTCAATAAAAATTGAGAAACATTTGGGCTGAAATCGCTGCTTTATCTGGAGGAGCCACAGCGCCGGGAGAGACCACTGCGGCGCGGGGGGGGAGCCCGGGGTCGCGGCCGCCCGGGCGCGCGGGGTCGCTGCGCTCGGCCGCGCGCGCCGCCCCCGTGGGGGGCCCTGCGGACGCGGGGGGCCGGGGGCGCGGGGCGGCGCGCGGGCCGGGGGGCGCCGGGGCGCGCGCGCGGGGGGCGGCGGCCGGGCCGGGCTCCCCCCGCGCCCGCGGCTCAGGTGGGCCGTGCCCAGCGCTGGCGGAGCCCGGGTCCCCGTTCTGCCCGGGCTGGATGGCTCATTCTGCTGGCTGCGCGGTGGCGGCGGCTGTGTGTACGCCGCGCCTCGCCGCTCCCCCCGGCCCCCCGAGCCCGGGGCGCGCGCTCCCGCCCGGGCCGCCCGGGCCCCGCGGCGCCGCGGCCCGAGGCCCCGGGAAGCGCAGCCATGGCCCTGCGGAGGCTGGGGGCCGCGCTGCTGCTGCTGCCGCTGCTCGCCGCCGTGGAAGGTGAGCCGGCGGGCGGCGATGGGGGGCGGGGAACGGCCGGGCACGGGCGGCCGCCGGCGCCCACCTCCGCCCTGCGGCCCGCAAAGTTTGCCCGGGGGCTGGCGCGGGGCGCAGGTGGCCGCGGGGAGGTGTGTCCGGCCGCGCCGGGGGGCGCGGGCCCCGCGGGCGCCCGGGGGAGCGGCGGGCGCTGATTGACGGTGCCAGGAGGAGGCGAAGGGACCATCTTGCCGAGGCTTTGTAGCCAGCCCGGCAAGCGCCGCCCAGGGCTGGGGGCTGCCCACGCGCGCTCGCCTCCCCCCGGCCCGGGCAGCCCCCCTCGCGCGGGCCTGGCCTTGCTCGGCACCGGTGGAGGGCCCGCGCGGGCCGGGGGGCCCGGGCGCGCAGTCGGGGCCGCAAAGTTTGGCAGGGAGGCACCGCGGCTGGCTGGGGTGTGTGTGGGGGTCCCCGGTCCGCGCCCCCGGGACGGGGCCCGGCGCCCGGGAGAGCGCCGACTGGCAAGAGTGGAAGCGGGAGCGCCGGCCCCCAGCGCTGGTGCCTGCCCGTCGCCTGCGGCGTACAATGGGGTCTCCTCCCCGGGAGGGCTGCAGGGTGGGGGGGATGGGTCGGTGGGCATCTCTCGGCTGCGAGGGGTCTCCGGGCACCCCTGCCGGCCACCGCCCCGCGCGCGTTAGAGCCCAGCGTGGCGGCTGGAGCCCCAGGAACTCTCCAGCTGCCTCCAGGGCCGGACCAGATGCTCTTGCCATGTGTTGGCCTCGGCCGGGGTCGCCGGGCCCGCTCCCCATGCTGCCCCCGACCCCCAGGCAGGTCACGCCAGCGAGCTTGCTCGGGAGGGAAAGTTAGCGGGGTCTGGGCGTGTTCCCCGGGAGCGGCCCAGCGTGCGGGCCGAGAGCTGGATGTGAATAATGGCTCTGGGGTGGCGCGCGCGTCACAGTTTATGAAGTACTTTGCACCGTGCGCGCTTCTCTGTGGTTTACGGCGTGCTGCACCGTTGACAAGGTACTTTAAGCTTTGCAAAGTGCCTTCCCGCCGCAGCTGTGTTGGCTCCTTCGGAATCAGCCTTCCCGGGAGGCCAGGTGGGCGTGATTCCTGGCCCCTGGGAACCGCCGGGGCGGCCGAGCCTGAGAGAGCCCAGTGCCCCTCTCTCATCCAGGTCTGGGGCTTTGAAGTCGGGCTGCCCTGGCTGGCTTTTCCCGCCCCCCCGGCAAGGTGAGCCCGTGCAGGATCCTGCCGCTGCTGCGGGCTGAGTACCCTCTTCTCCGGCCACTTTGGGGTGACCGGGAGCCCCTTCCCCTCTTGCAAACTTCAACACAACCTGATCAGACCTGGCCTCGGAGCTGCGGCCTCTGGAAGTGACATGGGCGGTGTGACTTTAGTGACTTCACTGGCCACACTCGGGGGCTGGGGGTGGCCCCGGAGGCCAGCTGTCCTCCGGCTCCTGTGGCTTCCCAGAGTGGGTGCCGTGCCGCCCCGCAGGCCCCGGGTGTGGAGGGCAGCCGTGGGCCCTCGCTGCTGGCGGGGGCTCCCAGGAATGTGGCAGAGGGTACCACTTATTAGCTGTGGCTTTGGAAATGACTCATGCGCTGGCCTCGCTATATGTTGCGATGTTTACAGTATTCTGGGGAGCTGGCATAAATATCGCTATTTAGGTTGCAGTTGGCGGTGCTGGAGGCAGAAAAATTGGCCCCCGTCGCCTTGGAAGAGGCCTGGGTGTGTTTTTAATTACTGCGGGGTAGGTGGAAGGGCCGCATCTGTCCGGCCGTGGCCCTGGCAGGGGGTGCTTAGAATCTGGTGGGCTGTGGCCAGACTGGCCCCTGGCCCCGGGAACAGGGCTGGCCGGCTGCTGACGTCACAGGAGGAGCTGGCTGCCCGGGCTGCCACTTGGGGGCAGGGTGGGGAAGGGAAGCCCAGGCTGGGTGAGAGGAGGGCCGCAGGGGGTCCTCCACACCTGGCTTCAGGCTCTTCCTCTGCCCTGGACGCCAAGAAATCCAGTCCGCTGGGGCCAGGGGGCTGGCCAGCAGGAGGCGGGGCAGGTGTGAGGTGGTCAGGTGGTCAGGGGCTCTGCCAGGTTTCCTGGGGGACCCTGGGCTGGCTCCCCGTCTACAGGAGCCCTGAGTTCCCTGGGCGTACAGTGGTCTAGCTCGCCTCGTGGTTTCCTCTCCCTGCCTCAGTTTCCCCATCTGCCCAAGGGGGCACCTTCATGCCTGTCCTGCCTGTCAAATCATGTCAGGACAGGTGAGTCTGTCCTGAGGGCCTGGGAGTGGCCTCTGGGGGGTGGAGGATGGGATGAGCGCAGCCGGGGGCACGGGGGTCCATGTGGGAGCAGCAGTCTGGAAACCGGGTGGCTGGAAACCGGGTGGAGGCTTGGGGTACCCAGAGTCATGGGGCCGCCATCCCCTCCGCTCCCCCTCCTCCAACCCTCAGCCCAGAGCAGGGCCATCCTGACCGTGAGGCCCTGGGGAATCCCCACTGCAGCCTGGGGAAGGGGGAGAGAAGGTGTGTGTGTGCGCGTGCGTGTGTTGGGGTGGTGCGCTTAGCATCTCCCCAAACCAGGAGACCTTGTAAGCAAAGCCAAGCGCGCAGCCCGAGTGGAGGCTGAGAGGGGAGAGAAGCAGGAGAGGCCGGCCCGCCGCTAGATGCAATCCCGAGGTTGGGGCTGGAGAAAGCTCGCCTGCCCTCTCTGCTCACTTCCTCTCCAGGTCTTGCTGAGTTTCCTCTCTGGCCGGTGTGATCCGGGTCCTGGCGCCAGCAGGGAGACAAGGGACACGTGGGCCAGGGACACGGCTGGCAGGAGAGACTGAGACGCGGGGCCGGGAGCTGCCAGCAGGAAGTTGTACGCTGCCTGGGGCCACGGGGCAGGCGGCGACGTTGTATTCTACAGCCTTAGCTTTGCCGCGTGATGTCACTGCCCCTTCTCCCTGCCAGGCGCTTTCTCAGCCACCTGTCCTGCCTACGAGCCACGTTCCCAGGAGTCAAGGTCGGCTTTGGGGCTTCGCGTGGTGCCGGGAAGAGGAGCCAGCGGGTGGAGAGACTCGGAAGAAGCAGGGACCCCTCTGGCTTATGTGGGGGCCCAGAGTTGTGGTCCCGCGAGCTCTGCTCAAACGTCACCTCCTCCGGGTGCCTTCCCTGATCACGCATCTACCGTAGACCCAGTTCTGCTCCTTTCTCTGCCACCGGCTTCGTTTTGCTTTGCAGCACCCATGGCCACCTGCGGCGGTGTGGGAGACGTGTCCGTCTCCTCGCTCGGTATTTGCTTGGCCCCTGGGCCGCCCACTCCAGGAGCCAAGAGGCTTTTTTTAATCTGCCGTGGTGTGGCCTCCCCAGCCATGGGGGGGCTCCTCCTGGTAGGAGGTCTTCAGCTAGGCGACCCTGAATGAATTGAAGGTGGAGTGACCCAGTGAGTGAAGAACGGGACCCAGATGAGGGAGGGAGTCCACCCGGGGGAGGGAGACACCCAGGGACAGCTTGAGCCAGGGTGCGAGGAGGTCTGGGGAGATAACACACGGACCAGTTCAGCTCCAGCCAGCGACAGGTTCAAGTGTGCTGGCGGAAGCCATGTGCGCCTTAGACGGGCGGAGTGTGTACCTCTCGCGTCCCCGCACCTGTCTCTCCCACCCGAGGCCTGCCCCGCCGCACTTACCTCTCGGGCGCGAGCTAAGAACCTGCGACCCTCAGTGGGATTAACTGGGAACTGGCTTTGCTTTCATGTTTGTTTCTTCGGCTTCTCGTTTCTGAAGGAGACCTGCTTTCGTGCGCCCGCCTTAGCCAGGAAATCAGGGCTTAGATTTAAGACCCAAACGCTACGGAATCTACAAGCAGGCTGCTGTGTTCATTCACTCCGGCTCTGTACTGGGAGAGTCGCCGGGCCCCTAGCGTGCGGCGGGCATTGGGTGGGAGAGGGGCGTGGGCTGGGTGGGGAGCAGGGCCGGCTGACCGGTAGCCGGCGTGAGGCCCAGCCTCCTGGGGCCCGATCCCAGCACTGCACTTGGGGTGCTCTGGGACAAGGAGCTCAGAGCCCCCCTGCCCCCAGCATCACTGTCCTCGGGGACTCCCATGGATGCCCTGGCATGGGACCGAGTGCCTGTCGGCACGGCCCATGATGGCTGGGTCCTACGGTGGCCCCTAGTTGAGCTGCCCAGGCCTTGGGGTCTCCTCCAGCCCACTCCGGTGCTCCCCACTTCCCCCGGCCCTGGGACAGCGGCCCCACACGTGTGGGCGGACTCCGGCACCCCCCTGCCTCCTCTCCAGACTCTGGCGGTGTGGGGGTGCAGCTTCCTAAACCTTGAGGTCCGGGCTCATGTGGAACTGTTGCAGGATCGGTGCTGACGTGGCTTCCTGGAGGGGCCTGGCCTTGCCGAAGAGCCCCAGGTTCCCCTCTGCAGGCCTAGATCGGTGCTCGGGCTGTGCTTTAGCAAGGCAGGGCTGGCTGCTCAGCCCGGGACAGATGCAGGTCAGCTCTGCCTTCCCAGAACTCACCTAGAAGTTCAGGCCTGAGGCCGGGCACCTGCACACAGAAAGGCCCCAATCAGGAAGGGGCAGGTGGAGGAGGCCTGGGCTGGACAGGGCAGGGCACCTGTGCTCCTACTGAGAACCGAGGGGATGCAGATCATGGCAGGCTTCCTGGAAGAGGTGGCCCAATGTTGTGATCTGATCTGCTGCCTGGTTTGGTAGATGGGGAGCAAGGGTAGGAAATCCATGGGGCAGGTGAATTTGCTCCCCAGGTGACACAGGATTCCCGGGAAAGAGGCAGGAAGCTGGCAGAGGCTGAAGTGCAGCCGGCCAGGGCCGCTCCTGGTGCGTGGAGGTGGCTGGGGAGGCCCGGCAGGAAGGAATGTTTGCACAGCTCCCAGGGGTGCGGCGGCCGTTGGTGGAGGCAGCACCTGGAAGCTTCCTGATTGGGATCAGCTCAGCCGGTCTGATAAGGCCGCCTGGAAAGCGTTTTAGGGCCTTTTAAAGCGGCTGCCTTCCGGAGGGAGGGGGTGGGGGAGGGGTACCAGCGCCCCAGTCCCCGAAGCCTGGGCCTGGGGATGCAGCCCCCTGGGAGTTGGGGGGGGGGGGCTTGCCTGCTCCGCGGCTGGAGGAGCTTCGGAGTCCTCATCTGTAAGCTGGAGACGCCGCTGGCTGAGGCTGGCGGTGAGGATGAGTGAGATGCCGCAGGCTGCGACCGGAGGGACCACGGACATGCGGCCGGACCACGGACACACGGCGTGCCGGGTGTTCCTTGGTTGTCGTAGCTGAGCCGGGTTGGAAGCACTCCCCGGCCCTAGAGCCTGGTGCTGGCCACCTTCTCTCCTGTTCCGGAGGAGTGGCCCTCGCTGTGTGTCCCCTGGCTGGTTGCTGCACCTCTCTGAGGCCTGGGTCCCTGGTCTCTGGAGGGAACATCTGCTAAGCACACAGTAGACATTCGCAGTCGCCCCCTTGAGCGGTGGGACGCTGGCTTCCTGGCAGTGCTCTGGGGGTGCTGGCCCGAGTCTTCCACAGCCGGGGTCTCCCTGCAAGGCCCCTTCAGCCGGCCTCTGTGGGAGCCGTGCCATCCCCTCCCGGGACCCCGGGGTCGGCCGTGCCCTGCTCCTCGGTGCAGAGCCCACCAGGCTCCCACTCCTGTGCCCTGACAATGATACCAGCCATCTACTCGTGCCAGGCGTGGCCCTGAGGGCATTGTGGGTGCCGTCCTGTGGAATTGCCCCAGCAGCCCCACAACTGGACGGCGGATTATGCCCATTTTACAGATGAGGAAACGGAGGCTCAGAGAGTAACAGGTCCAAGGATCCCCCAGGGAGTGGTGGGACAGGGATTCAAAGCTTTGGCTGGGTAGTTCACACAAGCCACTTCCAGAATGTTCCTCCCGGCCCGGCTCTGGTGGGGGTCTGGAAGGCAGGAGTCCAGCCTCTGAGGCCACCCACATCCCAGCTAACACACACCTGCCATAAACGTGCAGTCTGTCATTTCAGTGAGGACCACGCGGCTGTAGCTTAGGCCGGCGGTGACGCTTGGCATGGTGAGGGGCGCCACGTGGAGAGTGGACACCGTGCTCGTGGTGCCATTTGCAGCCTGTGTTGCCAGACACCAGCTCCTTGGGTTTTCCCAGCAGCACTGGAAGTAGCCAGGAGCCCTGGGGCCCATTTGAGAGATGGGGAGACTGAGGCCTGGCAGATAAAGCCAGCAGCTCGACCAGGCTTTGCCACCCCAGAGGACAGCAGTCCAATCTGAATTCTCAGCCAACATTTGAAAATCAAGAGCAATCCTGTTTTTGGCTTCTCTGAAAGGCAGACAGCCTGGCTACGCGGGGCCCACGTCCGCACGTGGCCACAGTTGGCTGGGGCCGAATAGCGGCCGCCTCTTCAGCTGGAGTGCGAGCCACCAGCTTGCCCTGCACTGGGGTCGCCCGCGCGGCCCCTGTGGGGTTAAGTGTGCCTCCTGGTCCTGCCCCCACGCGCTGTTTGACCCTGGGGTAAATTGCTTGGGGTGCTCCCTGGACCTCAGCTTCCCCTCTGTAAACAGTGGGGGGAGGCACAGTGGTTTGGGGGGCCCCTTGGCTGGTGCCCAGTGCCCAGCGCCTGGCTCGAGGCCGGGGCCAGGGGGCCTGTGTACATCCTCTCCATGACCAGTTGCCAACCCGAAACCTGTTGGCTTCCAATGGCAGTGACTGCGCAGCTCTGGTGCTTTGGTGGGCGGGCCGGGGGCTCGGGGGTTCCGCGGGCACAGCTGCTGCTCCAGCGGCCGCACCCGGCGGGGTGGGCGGGGAGCTCCAGCAGGCCTCACCTGCCGCCTTGCCGCCCTCCCTGGGGGCTGTGACTGGGAGGCTGGGTCCCCGTCACCCCTCAGCGCCACCCTGGCGTCACTGGTCCAGATGTAGCTTCCATGGCCTGGGCTTCCTGTGGGTGACGGAGGGTGACGCAGGACCGCAAGGCTTTCTGGGAGCTGGCTGGCTGTATTGTCACAGAACGTCCCGCCTGCATCCAGACATCCCCCAGGGTGAAGGCAAGGGAGAAGGCACAGAGCTTGATTTTCTGTTCGGTCAACGGGGAGAAGCCCACTTCTGTTTCTTTTTTCAGATTCATTTTCTTTATTTGAAAGAGTTACAGAGAGAGAGAGAGGGAGAGACAGACAGAGAGAGAGGTTCTTCTGTTCCCCTGGTTCACTCCCCAAATGGCCACAATGGCCGGAGCTGCGCCGATCTGAAGCCAGGAGCCAGGAGCTTCTTCTGGGTCTCCCATGCGGGTGCAGGGACCCAAGGACTTGGGCCATCTTCTGCTTTCCCAGGCCATAGCAGAGAGCTGGATTGGAAGTGGAGCAGCCGGGACTTGAACTGGCACCCACATGAGACGCCAGCACTGCAAGAGGCAGCTTTACCCACTACGCCGCCACGTCGGTCCCTGAAGCCCACTTCTTGCTCGCGGTTGAAGACGTGACATTGGACTGTGGGGTGGGCATGTTCATCCTCGGCCGTGTCTTGGAGCCGACACCCAGGGCTCAGTGCCCCATGCACACCCACCACCTGCACACGGCTTCCTGTGCTCGGGCTGCCCTTTGTGGGAGGCGGGGCTCTGGGCTTTGCCATGAGAGGGGCTGTTGGCAGCCCTGTTGTGGACATCTACAGGGAGTTTCTGCCTTTATTTTGACTCGAGGGACACAGAGCAAGAGCGTCCGTCTGCTGGCCACTCCCCGCGTGCCCACCCTAGCCAAAGGTGGGAGCTGGGAACGTGACCCGGCTCTCCTGCGTGGGTGGCAGGGACCTGGTCATTGGAGCCGTCATCCGCTGCCTCCCAGGGCCTGCATTTGCAGGAAGCTGGAGTCAGGAACCGGGGCCAGGAATCAAACCTGGGTGCTCCGATACGGGATGGGGGGTCTGAACCGGCGTTTCAGCCCCCAGGCCAAATCCCACCCCAGGGGGAGTTTATAGGAAGCCAGACCCCTCGGGCCCTGCCTCTGTTCCCACCCCTACACCCCTGGCACCCAGCTCCCTGCGTTATCTTACAGGGCTGCCTGCTCCTCCCCCCGGGCGGGGGGTACCCCACACCTGGCACCAGGCCACGCTCTTGGTCCGCTCTAAGTAGAGGTCTCTGCGTGGAACGCAGAGCGTGGCCCGTGGCTGGGGCAGGCCACGTCAACCCTCTGGGCCTCAGTGTCCTCGCCAGCAAACTGGGGATCATGACTTCAGCCACCCAGGTCAGCTCTCAAGGGACGTCGCTCACCACATGGGGGCATGGAGCTGGGCACGGAGCAGGGACCGGAGGGCGGACGATAAAGCCCTAAGGGTGTTGGCTAAATTCAAGTTTGGAGCTCAAGGAGTGGGTGAGTGGGTGGGTGGGGACACTGATCTCGAAGGTGTGT
Source organism: Oryctolagus cuniculus (assembly GCF_051225735.1). Classification (NCBI taxonomy): domain Eukaryota; kingdom Metazoa; phylum Chordata; class Mammalia; order Lagomorpha; family Leporidae; genus Oryctolagus; species Oryctolagus cuniculus. Next base: position 148,909,929 of record NC_142873.1, on the reverse strand, counting down.
GGCACAGGGGACTGGGGTAACGCAGAGTCACGTGTTGTGGGTTAAACTGTTGAACAAGAAGCTGGGCTCCTCTTCGCTAACTGAACAAGAACTCAAGCCCAACAGAAGACTTGCAGAGAGCATAGATCGTGAGAGTCCTGGTGGGGACCCGGCCCCAGGAGCAGCCGGTGCTGGGAGGGAGGGGGGAGGGAGGAGAGCTGGGGTTACATGGACAGCAGGGGCGCAGGAAGAGCCCGTGTTCAGCCTGCAGAAGGCAGGTGCGGGCTAAGCTGCTGCCTGCGATCCCGGCGTCCCTTGTTGGAGCGCTGGTTCCAGACCCCGCTGCTCTGCTTCCCATCCAGCTCCTTGCTAATGCACCTGAGAAAGCAGCAGGGGACGGCCCAAGTGCTCGGGCCCCTGCACCCATGCAGGAGACCCGGATGGAGCTCCTGGCTTTGGCCTGGTCCAGCCCTGGCTGTTGCAGCCATTTGGGGAGTGAACCAGTGAATGGAAGATCTCCCTCCCTCCCTCCCTCTCTCTGTGTTTCTCCTTCTCTCAGTGCCACTCTACCTTTCAAATAAATCAATAAATAAATATTTAAAAAATACGGCAGGCACTCCCCATTCCTGAAACCAGGGTCCACCTTTGCCCGGTTGGGTTTGTAAAAGTCTGGAGTTTATGGCGAAGCTTGTTACTGAGTGCTCGCTTGGTTTTGTTCTAAAACACAGCCCTGGCCAAGGAAGCCCCCGTGTGCCACCGGGACTTGGCACACCGGCAGAAGAGTGCAGGCTGTAGCTCAGGTGTTTGGGGGAAGGAGGTAGCAAGGGTGTTGTTCCATTGTACAGATGGGGAAGTTGAGGTTCAGTGCCCTGGTGACTTGCCCATGGTCACATAGCTGGATGGCAGCCGTCGGAGCGTGACTCCTAACCTTGACCTGGGGAGGGGGTCTCTTTTCCTGTCATTTCCTGCCATGGTCTGTGTTTCTCCACCTTCCAGAAGAATCCCGGAGTATCCCACTGTCTGGCAGGCATCTGCCACGTTGCTCGTCTTCCCAGGGCTCCTCTGTGCGGGCGGAGTCGGTGGAATGGAGAGCCCCCGGGCTAGGTTGGCTCTGTGGCTCTGACGTTTCCACGCGGCCTCACGTTGGCCCTTTCAACTTGCCTCTTGCAACCTTGGTTTCTTCAGCTGTGAAATGAGGTTAGGGAAGGCTTCCTGGAAGAGGCAGCCTCTCAGAGGATGCTTCAGAAACAACCAGATGAGGAAGTGGCGGGGCGGGCATTCCGGGCCCTGGGACCAGCCTCTGCAGAGGTCTCGCTCGGAGGCCGGCGGGTGTGGGATGTGCCCAGGAGCTGGCGGGGTCCTGTGTGGCTGAGAGCAGGGCGTGCCAAGCGCCGGGGTGGGGTGCAGGCTGCCTGGCCCCCGCAGGGAGGGAGCATGGGGTCAACATTCCCATTATGGCGACGACATATGTCCACAGCACCAACTTGTCACTTGGCCTGGGTCCATGGGAAGCCGGAAACGTGTAAGTGGGGAGAAAGCGGCTTAGCGCACAGTGGGGTGTGTCCCGCCTGAATGGGGCTTCTCCGCCTCTCACGGGGAGGCAGGGCCTGGGAACAGCCTCGGCCAGAGCCTGCGGGCCCTTTCTAGAGCCCACGAAAGGCCGTGGCCCAGGGAGTCTGTTCGAGTCCGGCCCCTGGCCCGTGCTCCCCCTTGCTTGTCGCCGTCAGCGGCAGCTGTCACTCCCCACGGTCTCAGATGGCAGCTCCTGCGGTTCTGGGGAGCGCAGTGGAAAAGAGCTGCCAGCGAGCCCCCGGCCCTGGGTGCCCCTGGCCAGCCGGAAGTGCAGCCGTGCCAGCCGAGCCGAGCGGGTGATGGGGCAGGGCCCGCTGGCCTGGGGCCGGCGTTCGCATCCCGGCTCCCCCCTTTGTTGCTGGGCCCTGTCCCGCCACCTCGTGAGTCTTCTGTGAGGATGGTCTCACTCACTCCCCCATTGGGGAGTCAGAAGCAGGGGGTGGGGGTGACTCACAGCAGAACGGGAAGTGGGGGTCTACACGTAGGGTTGCTCGCAGCAGAGCCTGCCCACAGACCATTAGGGGCCCGCGTCTCTCCTCTCTGAGCTGACACATATCCAGCCGGGGCAGCAGGTGCACCTCTCCCAGCTGCAGGGGGACATGGCCCCTTCTCTCTAGGGATCGAGAAGGAATGACCTGGCCACAGCGGCCAAGTGATGTGAGGACTCAGCCTCGGGACCCCCAGAGTCCACCGTGCCGTTTCAGGCTGCACCCCACTCCCCACCACCTGGGCCCTCTTTCCCCCTTCTCAGCCTGGCCGATTTGCGCTGCTTCATAAGATCACGTTTAAACCTCTCCTCCTGTTTGAAGTCTGCCTTGACCTCTCTCTGGCCCCTCCCCCTCGGTCCTGGTGGCCTCCGTGTCCTTGGTCAGACCTTGCAAGCGCCCACTTAGACCGTGAAGTGTACTGCGTCAGCAGGTCTGATTTCCTCCCAACCCGGGAGGTCCTCAGCCGTCCTGATCGGGTGGAATGCGGTGCGGTAGTGGGTGAGCAGCTGAGCCTGTGGATGGGTGGTTGAGTGACTGACAGATAGGTGTGTGTGTGGACAGTTATGTGGATTGGCTGACTGAATGAACTGGACAGGTTGTTGGGTGGAAGATGGATGGATGGATGGATGGATGGATAGATAACAGGATGGTTTCCTGCAGATTCCGTAGGTTGGATGATTGGATGACTGGATACGTAGAGAGACAGAGATAGATAAGTAGCAAAAAATGGTGTCTTGGAGATTGGATGATGGGTGGGTGGATGGATGGAGGGAGGGACAGACGGCTGCATGTTTTGGATAGCCGGGTGGATGAATGAACAGATAAATGAAGAAGCCAAACACCAGACTGCCGCTCTCCCCCTTGGACTCCTTCTGGTATCTGGATTGTGACATTTCCTTTTCCCACTTCTGGCCCTGCGGAGAGCTGGCAAGTAGCACACTCCCCAGGTTGGGAGAAACCTGCTGAGCCATTGCCTGTGGATTGCTGAAGCCTCTGCACCCGGGCGCTCTGGGGAAGCCGGCCCCCAGCGTGGCTTTCCATAAAGTAAATCCTGTTTTCCCAGTGACTTGGCTCGCACTTTCCGAGACCTGCGCCTGCTGTCAGGGGCTGGTGACAGGTGGAGGGAAGAGTGGAGCCTCCCCTGGGCCCCGGCTGCCCGGAGCCTCTCCTCGCTCCACCTTGAGAGCAGACTGACGGGGGCCAGGAGCACAGGAGCTTGAAGCCAGGGGACAGGCAACAGCAGGGGGACAGATTTGGCATCTGGTCCCAGAAGTCTCTGCTGCTGGCGGGAGGCTGTGCTGGAGGCTCTGGGAGAGCGCGCCTGGCCTCCCGCAGCCCGCTCTGTGTCTGCGCGTCTGGCTGTGTGTCCTTCCTTCCCAGAACCCCACCTCCTCACCCCTGTCCATCCGTCCGTCCATCTGTCCTCCCAGGCAGCCGTCAGGTTTGGGAACCTCTAGGGTGCCGGAGGGCACGGAGAGACACAGGTGTTCTGCTGGCCAAGCGCTACTTCTATCCTAGCTGGGGAGGGGCAGGGCCTCCTCCGTCCCCGCCTCCCCCCTGCTCCATCTCTGCCTCTTTGCTTTCCTCCTCCAGCATCAGTGTTGTTGTCCCAGCAGCCTCCCCACAGGGAGCCCCCTCCCCACCGCCAGTGCTGGGCACCCCCCACCCCCACCGCACCTGCCTGTGCTGCCCTAGCAGGCTCCCAGCATTCCCTCAGCAGGTGCATGGTGGTCATGGACACTGTTTTAAAATTGTTCATTTTTTGGCTGGTGCCGTGGCTCACTAGGCTAATCCTCTGCCTGCGGTGCCAGCACCCCGGGTTCTAGTCCCAGATGGGGCGCCGGATTATATCCCGGTTGCTCCTCTTACAGTCCAGCTCTCTGCTGTGGCCTTGGAGTGCAGTGGAGGATGGCCCAAGTGCTTGGGCCTTGCACCCACATGGGAGACCAGGAGAAGCACCTGGCTCCTGGCTTCGGATCAGCGCACCGGCTGAAGCGGCCATTTGTGGGGTGAACCAACGGCAAAGGAAGACCTTTCTCTCTGTCTCTCCCTCTCTCTCATTGTCTAACTCTGCCTTTCAAAAAAAAAGTGTTCATTTTTATTTGAGAGAGAGAGATTTTCCTTTTGCTGGTTCACTCCTTACATGCCAGCAACAGCCAGGGCTGAGCCAGGCCATTGGTGGGAGCCCAGAGCTCCATGTGGGTCTCCCATGTAGGGGGCAGGGACCCCAGTACTTGAGCCACCATCCGATGCCTGCCAGGGTGCGCATTAACAGGGCACAGAGGAGCCAGGACTCAGACCAGACCCTCCGATATGGCCATGGGCGTCCCAAGCAGCTGTGCCAAACGCCCCGCCCCTGACACTCGTCTTCCAGGTGAGAACAGGCGTGTTCAGAGACGTTCGTGCGTTGGTGCAGACTGAACACCCCTATTCCAAAAATCGGAAATCCCAACGCTCCCCAGGTGTGAGGCTTGCTGAGCCCTGCTGTGATGGCCGAGCGGGAAGTCCCGCCCCCACCTGCTGTCACAGTCAGGACGCACGCGTGCATGTGGGAAACACTGCACGTGGGTGGCGTGTATGTGAACCACAAGTGAATTTGTGTTTAGAGAAGGGGCCCATTCCCAAGATATCTTCTTAGATAGCTGCAAATGTCCCCCCAGGTCCCGTGTGCGAGGTGCGAGGGGTTGGGGTGGGGGGCAGCGGGGAAGACACAGGCGGCTAGCTAGGGGTCTGACACACACTGACTGCAAGGAAGGACGTTCTTCGCAGAGGGAACAGCCTGTGCAAAGGCCTAGAGGCCGGAGAGGGGCTGGTTCCCGGGAGCCACGGGCCGCAGTGAACGGAAATGGGAGAGGAGACTGGCAGAGGAGCTCGGAGTCTGTTCAGAAAGGCCTTGAGTGACAAGCCTGGGTGAGGACAGAAGCAGCAGGGAGCCGCTGGAAAATCAGGAGCAGGGGAGTTTCCAGGAAGACGGCCTTGGAGGCTGGCGTGGGAGGACGGCTCAGCCACGGGGGAGCCTGGGGCCGGGAGCGGCTGCCTGGGCCTGGTGCAGGCTACTCCTGCCAAGCCGGCTGCTCCAGCGTGGGGAGGCTCAGCACAGAGCTGCCACCTGGAGGGCAGGCCAGAAGGGAGAGACCGTGGCAGAGAACACGTGAAGAATCACCCTGGGGCTGGCCAGGGGATGCAGCAGGGCGGGCCGTGCCCTGGGACACCCGCATCCCAGGTGGGAGTGCCTGGCTCGCATCCCAGCTACTCCGTGTCTGATCCAGCTTCCTGCTAGTGCACCTGGGGGGAGACACACGGGGGCTCAAGGGCTTCTGTTCCTGCCACTCATGTGGGAGACTCGGATGGAGTTCCAGCGCTGGCTGCTGTGGACATTTGGGGAGTGAGTGGAAGCGGATGGGAGACCTCCATCTCTGCTCCTCTCCTTCCTGTCACTCTGCCTTGCAGATAAGTCAGTCAATAAGTCCCTTTAAAAACCCTAATACCTCCTGCCCGCCCTCTCCCCAAGCTGTAGCCCTGCAGCTCTCGGGGAGCCCCTGGGGACCCTGTCTCCCCGCCCCCTCCCCGGTGCCACGGCAGGGTTCAGGCACCTCGCTGGGGCCCAGTTCTTTCAGGGAACTTGGACAACCCTGGAAGCATCCCAGAATGCAGAATGTCTGGGCTGAACAGGAGGGGAAACTGAGGCTCAGAAGGGCCCTCCAGCTGCCGGGGTCACCCAATGCCAGTGGCAGGCTGCGGCCCCCGAAACGGTCTCCGAGACAGAGCCTTTACCGCAGGCGGCGCCCGTTCCAGGAGCCTTGGCCTTGCCCTCCCGGGTCCTTTAACAGCTGCCTTGGGCCCTTTTGAAAGTCTGGTGGCACAAAAATAAGTCGTGGGCATTTTAAAAATCACGTAGGGACAGGCATTTGGTGCAGTGGTAAGGTAGCTGCTGGGGGGACCCACAGCCCGTACCGGAGTGCCTGGTTCGAGCCCCAGCTGTTCCACTTTGATCCACCTGCTTGGGAAGCGGCAGCTGGTGACTCAAGTACTTGGGTCCCTGCCACCCACATGGGAGACCCAGGTTGGGTTTTGGGCTCCTGGCTCTGGCCTGGCCCATCCCTGGCTCTTGCAGGCATTTGGAGAGTGAACCAGTGGATGAGTCAGTCTCTCTCTCTCTGGCTCTCGCCTCTCTCTCTCTCTCTGCCTTATAAATTAAAAAAGAAAAAAATTAGTTCACTGCTCTGAACCTTAGTTGACCCTGCTGTAAAATGGGGGTAATAATAGCAGCCACAAAGACAAGACAGCATTTAGCCATCGGTTTTTCTCCCTGGAAGAGTGGAAGTGCCTGGAGTGGTGGTAGGTGCATAGTAGGTGCTCAGGGAACGGTTCCTGGATGAATGAATGAATGAATGAATAAATGATGGGCTCCCTGCAGCCGGCCCAGCAGTGCCCAGAGCCCTTGCAGGCAGCATCCCTGTAACCTTCAGAACGGTACCGTGGAGTGGGCGTGGGAATCCCTGTTTGCAGACGTGGAGGCCGGGCCTCCGAGGGGGTCCCTGTGACTCACCCTGGTCCTGGTTCCTGGACGACAGCACCGGGACCAACAGCGGGCTCTGTGTCCCAGCTGCAGAGCTGAGTGAACACGATGGCGCATCTGGGACGTGCTGCGGGGCCCGGCACGAGGTGGGGCTGGCTGGGCGGCGCCCCTGCCCGGTCCTCGCCTCTCCCCGCCCCTCTGCACGGCTCAGGTGCAGGAGGCTCCCACGTGGACTCAGTGGGGGAAGCTCCAGGGCCAGGCGTCCAGACGGGGAGCCGCCCCTGACCCTAAGGGGGTCTCCTGCTGCTCCATGTCCACTTTGGGCCCGTGGCTGCTGCAGGGCCCCACGTGGGCTTCAGGTGGTTTCGCTGGCGTGACAGCGCCCAGCGGCCCGCTGGAGGGGCGTGTGCCCTGCGTCCCAAGGTCTTGGCGCCCTGCGTCCCGAGGTGCGAGACTCCCACTGCCCGCAGCGGGCCGGCTGCTGTTCTGTCTGGAACACTGTGCAGAGACAAGCACAGCTGTGTTTATTCCAGAAATTTCGCATCCTGATCATCTGCTCGCTGGGGTACTGCCTCCTGGTCAGGATCACAGCGGGCGCCCCGCCGAGGTTCATCAGTCCCCGGGGCAGGTTGTAGTCCTCTGTGACAAGTGTGCTGTGGGGCAGACCTTGGCCAACGGGTGGACCTCAGCCAGCAGGCCCCCAGACGGCTTCGGACTGCTCTGCCCTGGGCAGCAGGCGCTGGGGGCAGAGGAGCCTTGAGCCTGGCCTCCCCAGCCATGGCCACTCCAGGGCACAGAGGCACACAGACCTGTGTTAGGGGACCAGACAGGACTGGGTTTGGCACCCAGCTGTGTTGTTTCTCTAGAACATTCCCATGACTTGTATTGCTTTGGGGGCAAAGAGCCACGCTTCCTGTGGCCCAGAGGCCCTGCTCGGCTTGACTGCTGCCCGTTCGCAGCTCCGTCACCCACCTCGGTGTTGCACTTGTGGCCACTCTGGCTTCCAAACCCTCCCAGTTCCTAGGCTTCCCACCACAGGGCCTTTGCACGGGCTGCTCCCTCACGCTGGAATCACCAGGACAATTCTTACCCAGGGGCCATCTTCCTCAAACCCCAGGTAGCTCCATGGGCTGATGTTTCATTTGTTAAAGTTTCGTAATTTAACAATAGTTCATGCATTGTTTGAGCATCTTTCTCTCCCACCAGACTCAGCTCCACAGAGGCAGGGATCTTTTCTTTCTTTCTTTTATTTATTTATTTATTTGAAGGAGCTATACAGAGAGAGAAGGAGAGGCAGAGAGAGAGAGAGAGAGAGAGAGAGAGAGCTTCTATTTGCTGGTTCACTCTCCAATTGGCCGCAACGGCTGGAGCTTCACCGATCCGAAGCCAGGAGCCAGGAGCTTCTTCCGGGTCTCCCACAAGGGTGCAGGGGCCCAAGGACTTGGGCCATCCTCCACTGCTTTTGCAGGCCATAGCAGAGAGCTGGATGGGAAGAGAAGCAGCCGGGACTAGAACGGGCACCCATATGGGACGCCGGCACTGCAGACAGCAGCTTTACCTGCTGTGCCCCGGAGGCAGCGACCTTGACTGAGTTGCTGCGGCCGCAGGCTCCCCGGGCCCGCTGTAGCGCCTGGCCCGGAGCAGGTGCCCGGTGCCTGTGTGTGAGCACAGGGATGAATGAGTGTGCGGTTCCTGGAGGAGGGTGTGAGGGCAGCCTGCGAGTGTTCTCTGTGGTGACAGTTGGCAGAGTGCTGTGACACCCGTCATGTCTGTAATTGAACAGGCTGGTATTGAAGTCTAAAGGGGCTTGGCACGGGGCCAGGCCCCAGGGTCGGGTGTGGGATCCGAGGGGAATCGCAGCGTGGGCCTGGCCTCGGGCAGCTCACGCACTGGATGGGCACCGTCCCCTGGGAGGAAGGGGCCCCTGGGGACTGTTCTCAGGGATGGACCGATGAGACTCCGCCCCTCGGGGAGGGGAAGTGACTTGGGAGGCCTCAGAGCTGCCAGGGGGACAGGGGTGCCCCGGTGGACACCGGCCTGGGGCTTTCGGCTTCGCTGTGGTGCCCATGGGAGGTGTCGGGGCTCTCTGTGGGCGAGTGCCAGGGGACACCAAGGGCTGTTCTGCCATGGAGCTTTCCTCTCGTGGGCGCAACTGACGGCTGTGCCTGGTGAAGAAGCAGAGTGGGGACAGGACTCAGGGGGGGACCAGAGCAGAGGAAGGTGGGCAGGGCCAGCTGGAGGAGGTGATGTTTGAGCAGAGGTGCAGGGGGGCGTCCAGGCCAGCGGGGCGTCCAGGCAGGGACCGCAGTCCACGCAAAGGCCCTGTGGCCGGAATGTGCAAGGGGGCAGCGGGGCTGGGAGCAGATGACAGCAGGGGACCAGGCAGGTCTTTGGCTTCCACCCTGGCTGTGATGTGAGCGTTTTTAAAAAGATTTATTTATGTATTTGAGAGCTACAGAGAAAAGACACACACAGAGAGATCTTCTATCCTGGTCACTCCCTAGACGGCTGCAACAGCCAGGGCTGGGCCAGGTCTAAGCCACGAGCCAGGAGCTTCTTCCGGTTCTCCCACATGGGTGGCAGGGGCTCAAGCCTTGGGCCGTCCTGCACTGCTTGTCCCAGGTGCATTGGCAGGGAGCTGGATCAGAAGTGCAGCGGCCGGGGCATGAGCCGGAGCCCATATGGGAAGCTGGTGCTGCAGGTGGCGGCTTTACCTGCTACGCCGCAGCGCCGGCCCCAAGTGAGGGTTTTGAGCAGGGAGAAGACTAGACTTGAGTTCAGACAGCACTACTCTGACTGCCATGAGGGGACCGGCTGCGGGGACGCGAGTGATGCTGGGGCCAGCAGGAGCCTCAGAGCCCGGGCGGGTCGGGCAGTGCCGGGACTGCCTGCAACTGGCCAGCGGTGCTCCTGATCTCCTCCGGCAGAGGTCCCCTGGCCCTGGCCCGTGGCCACCCAGCTGTCCCAGGTGGCTCTGCTGGCGTTCGCGGCATGGAAGCGTCTGGCTTCTGGCTTCTAACATGAATTAATAATTGATCGACAATTTGATCTCCAGAGCCTCTAGCAAGTGCTGGACCAACCTGGGGGCAGTGGAGGCCAGGGAGCAGGGAGAGCGTGGCCTGGACCCAGGGCCCCTGTTAGGATGTGATGGGTGACTTTGTTCTTGAGGCTGGGGGCTGTGTTGGAAGACAGCTGACCTGGGACCCTGCCTGCACCCCGGCTGGTCCTGGTGTGACTGGGACAGCCCTGACCTTGGTGTGTGGCTGTGAATCGTAGTCGATAATCAAGATGGGATCATTGGGGGGGGGGGGGACGCGCCAAAGCTCAGGCCCCGGGAGGCCTCTGTGCCGAAGTCTGCCTGGCGCTGGGTTTGGGCAGCACCTGCAGGGCCTGGGTGGCAGCTGCCCTGGAAGACAGCACCCCCTGGGAAATGACAGGCGGGACCTCAACTCACGCCTCCTCCTGCGCCCGGTCCATGCTGCTGGGAAAACAAGAGGCCTCTCCCACCTCCCGGGGTGGAATAAGGAAGCCCCTGGAAAGCGCTCCGAGGGCGGGGCCGCCTCCGGCTCCCCTCTGTCCAGATGTGTGGGCCAGTTGCCTCCCCGGGGTGGGTGCCAAGAGCCGCGGGGGCCTGGGAGAGGTGGGGGGGCAGGGGAGGATGGGGGGCAGGCGCCAGCGGGCGGGAGGCAAAGGGTTTGGGAAGGGTGTGGGGGGGGCCCCCCGGCCAGGGGGCGGCTCAGACAGTTCTCTCTAATTTTTGAGAAAGCCTTTCCCTCATCTTCATATAATTAAGAGTATTTTTAAAATGCCTTGTTGATATAAAAATAGTCCGTTTCTACATGACCTCACTTCATTCCAAGGCCCGCCACACATAGGAGCATGCACACACACACATGTTCATGCACACAGACCCGTGTGCACACACGGACACATGTGCACACACGGACACATGTGCACACACACGGAGCTAGATTGAAAGCCACCCTTGGCCTTGACGTGAAGAGTCCTGGGTTTTGCCTACCCAGCAGGAAAGTATCTTGTGACGCCGCACCCTTGGCCGGAGCCCACACGTGTGCGGCCCTGGGCACTCCCCAGGCGTGTTCACACTCACTGTGGCCCTGGGCGCGGGTGACCGTGACCCACCCCATAGCCGCAGGTCCGTGCTGCCTGCGCCTTGTCACCGCGGCTTCCGCTGGGGACCTGGCCCGTTACCCACGCAGACTCAGCCAGTGCTGTTGAGTGCAGATGCAGCCGCTGAGGCTCGGAGAGATGAAAGAATTTGCCCAACTGGATCTTCCCTGGAGCCGCAGCTCCGGTTCTGTCCAAAGTCCCACCCCTGGGCCACCTTTCCAGGAGAGTGGGACACAGGGCGGACAGAGAGAGTGCGTGTGGAAGGGCACGCGGCAACACGCATCGCCACAGGGCACGGGTTCCACATGCATGAGTGTCAAGTGTGGGCTTCACAGCATGGGTCCCCACGACGGCCGGCACGTGTCCTGCCGTCCTACTGTGTGCTCCCCGCGTGGCCTTGCTGCTGTCTGTTTTAGGGGTAAGAAAGCAGAGACTCCAAGGGGGCCCCGTGGCCTGAGTGGCAGAGTGGGCTCTGAGCCCACCCCCTTCCCACGCGAAGCCAGCGCCTCTGACTGCATCAGGCTGGCGTGGTCGGTGGGGACGGAGCTGGGCGTGGAGCCCAGGCCTCATTCTCAGCCTCCTGGCCTCTAGAAAGAATACCACGGCCAAGAGGCCACCCTCGGCGGGAGCGCCTGAGTCAGGGAGAACGGAGCTGTGCCCTGGCCCCACGCGGAGGTCAGCCTGGGGCTGGGGGCGGGGGGCTCGTGTCTCTCTCAGGCTCCTTTGGTAGGGCCACTGTCCCCTCGCCTCTGCCCCGCTGCATGCTCCCTGCTGGCCTGGACCACCCTTACGGGCTGGAGGCCGAGAGGCCCGCGGGAAGGGCAGTGTTTGCTGGGGCCCTGCCTTCTCTTGGGGTCACGAGAGCCTTGAGAAGCGGCTGCCAGGAGCTAGGAGTCTGCTGATCCCAGGAAACCGGAGACGCACCCGGCTTCTCCCGTGAACTTCAGGGGACGTGCAGATGGCAAGCTTCCGCGTCCCGCGCCTCCGTGCCGACAGCCATGATGACGGCCCCATTTTACTGAGCATCTGCTTCGTGCTGGGCAGGAGGCTTGATGCTTTTACGTCCATTTCCTCGTAACCCTGCAAGCTGGGGAGACCGAGAGGGTGGTGCTCACAGGGGCCGCGCAGCGGGGACTCGGCCCAGCTCTGCCTGGCTCCCGGGCCCTGCCCCCTCAGCCTCCGGCCTGCTGGCTGGTAGATGCAGGCTCTGGGGCCAGTTCATTTCCTCCTGGAAAGGGCGGGCTGACTTGTCCTTGCAGGCAGGTGCCCCCTCTCCTGCCCCCCAGGGGCCTGGTTTGCTGAAGAAGCCCCTCCTTCTGCGCTGTCCATCATCTGGCTGATGGGATTTTCTCTTCCTGGAAGCTGCCCCTCCCACCCAGGGGAGCCTCAGGCCTCTTTGGAAATGGGTGTGACCCAGAGCAGGGCTGGGGGAGAGGGCTGGGAGGTTGAAAATGCCGCCGGGCCAAAGGCAGAGCCTCCACTTATTCTCATTAGCAGCACAGTCTCAGGAGGCCGTGTCGTGGACAAGCCCATGGGCCCTGGTGGGCTTGGGTTCCAATCCTGCCCGGCCGCCTAGGTGCTCGGTGACCACAGGAGGCCACTTTCTTTCTGTTTCCCATCATGGAATGAGGATGGAGCTCTGGTCCCAGGAGGCCGGTGCCCCCTGCAGGTGCTTGTTCCTTGGTCCTGGTGGCTGTGGTTGGAAGTGGGGAAGGGGGGGGGGCAGGCGACGTGGTTACACCTCCGGGTGCTCCTTGGCAACGCTGCCCTGGACGGGAGAGGGGGCCGGAGCGAGCAGGCCCGCCTCGGGGAATGCTTGGGGACAAGGAGGCCCCTCTTGTTGGCCTGCGTGGGGAAGGAGGCCCAGGGCTGGGCCAGTCACAAAAGCCTGTCCCCTCCCAAATCATTCTGGAAGCGGACAAAGGGCCCGGGGCCCCCACCCCGCGGCCCAGCGCGATTCCCTGGGGGGTGGGAAGGGGGCTGGGAGCCTCAATGGAGGCCCCTCCGCAGCTTTAGCACGCGGCCCTCGGGGGTGGGGCGGCCTCCGCGGCTCGACACGTCTCAGCCGCGGACGCTGCGGCAGGGTCACCGCGGATAAAGGCGCTGCCCAGACCCCGGCGCAGCCTGCAATGGGGCTCTCTTCCCGGCGCGCTGCGGGGCTGCGGCGGGGGGTCGGCCGGCCTCGGAGGAGAATGGAGCCGCTGCGAGGCTCAGCGCTCCACCCGGCCCCTCCCGCCCCCCTACCCCCACTGCCAGAGCCCTGGGAGGGGGCAGGGAGGGGAGGCCCTGATTGGCTCCGACGTCTCAGCTGCACCTTGGCAATGATTTGGGTTGATTCGGTTGGTTTGGGTGGATTCGGAGGGGAGACAGCTGGGAACTTGGGGCTCCCCCCAGAGGCCTCCAGGCATCTGAACGCAGCCACCAGCCTGACAAGAAACGCTGGGCGAGCCGCCCTCTGCCTCAGTTTCCCAGTCTGACTGCCTGTGGCTCAGAGGGGACAGCACCTGGCAGAGCTGCGCCTGCCTCTCGCCCTGGCCCTGCCCTGAGGCCCTGCCTCCCCCTGCAGCCCCCGCCTGACCTCGAGGTCTCCCCTTCCTCTCCTGGACCCCACTGTGCGCCACCCGAGCCTTCAGACCGAATCACTCCCTGCTCATGTCGCTGGCCCCTGGTGTTGCCCCGCCTGTCCTTGGCCTCACCCACAGACTCCAGGTTTCTTGAATACGTGTCACAGACCCTGTGCCCCCGGTGGCTGTGGAGACCCCTGCTGCTGCCTGGAACGAACGCCCTCGTCTCACTTCTCTGTCCAGCAAACTCTTACTCATCCTTCAAGGCCCAACTCTTAGTATCCCAGCTCTAGACTTGCCCTCAGCCCTTTAGCTCCAACCCCTTCGTAGAGGGCCTTGCAGCACCCAGCTGTGGCTAATCTTGTCCAGAGCGGCCCCCCACTGGGCCGGAACGAGGACCCGGTCTTGTCTCCTTCATCCTCGGGCCACGGTGCCTAGCGAGCGGCTGCCACCAGCAGGTTCTGAGTTGATGTTTTATGAATGGAGGAATGAATGAAAACGCTGTCTGCCCATAAAAATGACTTCCGGCTTTCACAACTCAGCGTGACACCCACAGGACCCTGGAAGTGGGAGGAAATGATGGTGTGGCGAGGGCTGTTGAGATGCGTGGGAAACGAGGTGGAGCCGTGCCGGGCTGCAGGGGGGCTCAGGCAGCGCGAGGCGGCCCCGCAGCCCCCGTGAGGCCCAAGCTTCCTGCCCTGCCGGGACCGGGACTGTGGAAAGAGGAGGGGCGGGGCCTGGTGTGTCCTGGGTCCACGGTCCCCGCTCTGATCCCCGCTCCAGCTCCCTGCTCATGCAGACCCGTGGGCGGAAGGGTGATAGCTCGAGTAGTCGGGTTCCTGCTACCCACACGGGAGACCTGCATGGAGCTCCTAACTCCTGGCTTCAGGCCCCCGGGCATTGCCGGCGTTTGGGGAGTGAACTGGTGGATCGGAGCTCTCTCTCCTCTCTCTTCTCTCCCTCTCCCTCTCCCTCTCTCTCCCTCTCTCTCTCCCTCTCTCTCCCTCTCTCTCAGTGGGGAAGAAAGCAGTACGTTTTAAGCATGTTTAATAAAGAGGACCCGCAGCAGCTCATCTTGGAGGTGAGAAATCTCCACTTGGGGCCGCGGGGTCCCTGGGGCCTCCTCTTAGGGGACAGTTGGCGCCGCAGCGAGGGTGGCTGTTTGCACTTGGGGGCTGGGCCGGAGCTCCTCTTCCTCTTTTCCTTCATCGTCCCCTTATTCCTGAGTGTCTGGCCCTGTCCAGGTCTGTGTTGATGGCCATCCCAAAGCCAGGAGAGCTGGTCCCCGAACGCTGAGTCGCTGTGCGTGCCTGTGGAGCCACCAGAGTGCCGGCTTCCCTCCCGGGGCAGGCCCGCGTGCAGCTGCTGAGCCAGGCTCTCTGTTGCGGCTCCATAACAAGCCTGCGAGCCCATCAGCGGCCCCATTTCACAGATGAGAAAACCAAGCTCTCAAGAGCAACGTTGTTTCCCAGATGTCATCAGGCTGCCAAGCAGCTGAGCCAGGATTGAAACCTGCACGGGAATCCCCCACGCTTTCCTGTGCTGGGGCCACGCCAGGCCGTTGGGTGCTCAGCCTTTCAGTAGCTATTCACGACAGCACTGTGGCTGCTGACCACTGTTCACTGAGGACCTGCTATGTGCCAGGCTGACACAGGCACAGGCTGCTGACACCTCCAGGGGGCGACACTTGACGTTAGCATTGGCAGAGAGGAGGCCAAGCCGAGGCCTCCTGGGAAGGTCAGACTCGGGGTCGTGGGGTTCTGCGGTCTGGTGGGGTGGGGACGGCGGCTGTGACCTCAGCCCCCAGCCTCGCAGGGCACCGTGAGGCGTGCACAGGGCTTTAGCTTCCAGTCTTAGTTTTACCACTTTTCCATGTGGCCACCCCACCCCCTCCCTGAGCTCCTGTCTGAATTGGGGCTGGTCACTCGAAGCTGTGTCCCGCGCCAGAGGAGCCGGCCCTGGCGGCTGGGGCTGGGGCTGGGGCTGGGAGTGCAAGTGCAAGCCCCCCCCCCCCCCCCCGCATCGCGCCCAGCCTGGCCCGGAGCCACCCTGGGCGCCGATGAGTGATTCATCGCCTGACGCTGCAGAAAGCCGGGCCGGGCCCACGAGGGCTGCCCGGGGTTTGTGGTTTTGAACGCAGGGAAGAATTCCCTGCCTGGCTCAGGGCAGGATAACTGACTTGTTGAGAGAGACATTTTCACAAAATAAATCCTCGGAGAAGCCAGGCGCTGAGGCGGGAGGCCTGGCGAGGGATTATCTAAATAAACCCTGTTTTTGAAGCTCCAGGCCTCGACGATTTGCCTGAGCCGTTTGTTGCTTCCTTGTACTCAGCTTGCAGTCCCCAGTGACCCCGCGATCTTTCTCGGCGGTGCCAGCGCAGCCAGGCCCTCTTTACCTGCGTGACGGCCCGAGGTTCGCCCTCACCTGAATCATCTTCGCTGGGGTCACGAGAAGGCGGGGGTGGAGGGGCTTCTTTTGGGACTGTGCATCCTCATGGGCTGAATCTATTTTTTTCAACAAGGTTACTCTGGGCATTTGGGAGGGCAGTTCTTACAGGCGTGGGACCATCCTGCCCAGGGCGGGCTGCTTAGCACCCCCCCACCCCCCACCTCCAATCCTTGAAAGTCAGCTCCCAGGCCTGGGAGGCAGGTGGTTTGGTTTGCTCGCGAGCCTGGCTTGTCATTGTAACCTCCTGGGCTGGCCCCATGCCGTCAGGCGACTCTGTGCCCACTGGATGCCCACGAGTCTCGCGGGGCCTGTGTCCTGCCACTCTGTGCACTCCCCCTACCCCTTCAGCCCTCCTTCTGCCCTCCCCACCCCTGCAGCCCCACCCTCTGTCAGCCCTAGTCAGCATCCCTGGCGTGGCGCTGGCTGGCTCCCCCACGCCTACTGATGTGGGTGGCCTTGGACTTGTTCTTGGGCTCTTGGAGTCCTCTGGGTGGAGGCCGCCCTGGGCCAAGCTCCTGCTGCAGAGGCCAGGTCCCAGCGTGGCTCCCTGGGCAGGCGAGGAGTGTGGGGTGAGCTCAGGGAGTGTGGGCCGTGGGGCTGCTGCCGGCCTTGGAGACCTCCCCCCCCCATCCTCTGATTCCATCAGCGTGCCCCGATTGCCCCCAGCAGAGGGTGGGGAGACCTCTCCTCCCTCACCGCTGGGATCGTCCCCTGCCCTGACCCCGGCAGAGTCGGACCCAGCATTTTACCCCGCTCCCTGGGGTCTGTTTTCCCTCCACTCCGACACCTGGCTGCCCATCCCCCACCGCGCCCCCCAGTCTCCCTGTTATCTAAATCCCAAGCCCTCCTGTCTCTCTGCTGGAGATAAGGGGCTCCTGGCGGGATTAGCTGGTTGCAGGGTGGGTGTGGGCTGCCTGACACTCCCAGTGGCTCCCTGCACACAGTAGGCCTTTGGCTGCTTGCAGAGTGAGTGGCAGGGCCGCGGCCCCTCTGTCCCTCCTGTCTGCCGATTTGGGGTGAAATCCAGACGGACGCAGGGCGTGCTCGCTGTGAGGCCCGGGTTCTTCCCCGCGAGGGAAGGCGATCCGTGTCTCCTGTTGCCTCCCGCCCGCTGCAATACGAAAGCAAGAGCAGCAAGGCCGGCGCACCTGCGTGAGCGCTGAAACCACGTCGCACGCCAGGCTGCAGGTCCTCGTGCCCATCTGCCAGGCGGAGGCGAGAAAGCTGAGCTCGGTGTGGTGAAGGCACAAGTCCTCGGCCCCCTGGGGGAAGCCGTAAATCAGGACTTGAACCATGGCCCTGCATGTAAAATCAGCACCCCACTTAACAGATGGGCAGACTGAGGCTCAGAGAGAAGTGCTTGCCCAAGGTCCCCTGGGGGTGGTGGGCCAGGTCCAAGCTGGGGCCGGGCTGAGGCCTCTGCTCACCCTCTGGACCTGTGTGAGCCCAAGGGCCATGTTGGCGCTGGGAGGCCCTGGGCTTGCTTGTGCTGTGGTCAAGTCGTGGCCACTGACGCTAGGCCAGCTGGTGTGAGAGGATGGCGGGAGTGAGACAGGCCGGAGAGAGACGCTCCCTTCTGCACGCGGGGCGGGCCCAGGGCCAGTCGGGCCTGCTGGGGAGTGTGGCGCTGGAGAGGACAGAGGCTCAGAGCTGGGCCTGGAGCTCCACCCCACCCCTGCCCCCGCCCCCTGGAAGGGGAATGGAATTTATTGATTGCTGGTCCCGGGGCTCTGAGGTGGTTTCTCTGGGCAGAGAAGTTCAAGCCCAGGTTTCCCCAGGGTCCTTGTTCCCCTCCTGCTTGGACACGGGAGCCACCCAGTCCCCGAGCCCCAAGCCGGCCTCTGTGGGTGCCGACTGTGCCCTTGGTTACCAGCGTTGGTCACGTGAACCCCAGTCTCGGCGATGCCGTCTCCAGCACCCTGCGAGGCTACTGCTGACCTCCCAGGCCCCGGCGGAGACACTCACCTCCCTGAACCCCAGTTCCCTCCTCCCGGGGGCTAGAGGGAGCTTGCGGGCACGCCTCTGCCCCTGTGCACATGGTGACGTCATCAGCTGCTGTGCAATCTGGGCCAGTGGAGAATGGAAATGTGTGGCTCTGAACCCCAAATTACAACCTAGGGAGCCTCACAAAGGGTTCGGAATAGATTTGTGAATTTGCCTCTAATGCAACTCGCCCAGTGGTACTAAAAAGGATCAAATTATATTTTATTATTAGCATAATGAATCACTTCTGTCCAAATCAACCCAAATCATGATTCCCCAAAGAAGCGGATAGGAGCGAGGACGTGAACAGATCAGTCCCAGGACACGGCAAATAGCGTTGGCGTTTCCATAAAGCTAAGCGCTTAGTAGGCCGGCCGGGTGGTCAGTAACTCCACCCCTATTTATTTTTTATTTTTTTGGTTATTTATTTTACTTATTAGAGAGAGAAACAGACAGAGGAGTTCCTATCCGCTGGTTCACTCCCCAAATGTCTGTAATGGCCAGGGCCGGGCCGGGCCGAAGCCAGGGGCCGGGAGCTCCATCCAGGTCTCCCGTGTGAGTGGCGGGGAGCCAGCGCCTGCCTCCTTGCAGGACACATGACGACCGGAAGCTGGAGCCGGGGGTAGAGCGGAGACTTGGACCTAGGCGCTCCAGGTGTGGGGTGTGGGGTGCTGGGCCGGACGCCTGCTCCCCACGCCCTGGTTACTCAGACCTCTAGGGAGAGAGTGCCTGTGCTCACAGAAGCAGAGGACCAGACCGGAGCGTTCGTAGCAGCCTTGCTCAAACTAGCCCCAAACAGGCAGCGGCCCATGACCATCAGCCAAGAATGGCCCGATGGCGCGGAATGCGCACACTGGGCTGCTCACCCGGCAACACTGAGAAAGGACCCCCAGTGTGAGCGCACGGCATCCTGGGGAAATCTCCAAACACCGTGCCGAGTGGAAGCAGCCAAAGGAGACCTACTAAGTGGTTTTGTTTCTAGGAGGGGCGGGTCGTCCTGGCAAGTGGGGAGGGAGGAATTTGGAGGAGGGAGGCATCCGGGTGGTCATCACGTGAGCTTATGTTTGTGAGACTCACGGCGCCGCCCTACACCTGAGATCCGTGCACTTGACCGCGGGCCAGTTAGACCTCCGCTGACTCCAAGCCCTGCCCCTGCCCGCTTGCGAGTGGTCACTCTGAGCCTCTGTGAAGACAGGTCTGGCGCAGTGGCAGGGACTTCCTGGGCCGGCGGCACCCATAGCACAGGGCCGGGGTTTGAGTCCCTGCCCCTCTCCCTTGGCAGCTTCCTGCCCGTGTGCCTCCTGGGAGGCAGCAGGTGATGGCTCAAGTCCCTGAGTCCCCACCACCCATGGTGGAGACCCAGATGGAGCTCCTGGCTCCTAGCGTTGGCCTGGCCCAGCCCCAGTTGTGCAGGCATTTGGGGGAACGAAGTAGCAGAAGGAAGACGGCTGTCTTTGGCTCTCTGCCTTTCCAGTGAATACAACTCTTTTTTAACGGAGAGGTGAGCAACCTGCCCATCACAGGGACACACATTCTGGTGCTTGGGGCCTAGCGCTCGCTGGGTGCTTGGCGTGGGGTCTTCACCTCACAGGGTCAGGTGGGGCCTGCAATGTGTCAGCAGCCACGTGCGCAGGAGGTGCCCGGCTGCCTCTCACCAGAGTGGCTGACGCTCCTGGTTTGCGTGACAACTTCAGCTTATGTTTCAAAGCCCGCCTCCCCACCCTTCCACACCCGGGCAGGCAGTCTGCAAAGTGGATGCTGCACTCTGTCCATGGCGCCCAGGCTGGGTGAGGAAGGCCTCCACCCACACAGCTGTGGGCTCTGCTCGGATCCAAACCCAGCCATGGTGGAGCACCTGCTCTGGGTCAGGAGCTGTGCCAGGGGCCGGGCCGGACACCTGCCTGTGTGGTCCTCAGAGGCTGGGGCAGATCAGACCATCAGCAAAGAACTTCACAGATAAGGGACAACTGTGTTTCTTTAAAGAAAGATTTATTTATTTGAAAGAGCCACAGAGAAAGGGAGAGGGAGAGAGAGAGAGATCTTCCATCTGCTGGTTCACTCCCCAAAGGACAACTCCCAGGGCTGGGTCAGGCCCACGCCAGGAGCCAGATCTCTATTCTGGTCTCCCACATGGGTGCAGGGGCCCCAGCACTTGGGCCGTCCTCCTGCTGCTTTTCCAGGCCATAGCAGAGAGCTGGATCGGAAGTAGAGCAGCAGGGACTCAAACCGGTGCCCATGTGGGATGCCGACACTGCAGGCGGCAGCTTTACTTGCTATACCACAGCACTGGCCCCAGTCCCAACAACTACATTTTTTGGTAAAGATTTATTTTGTATTTATTTGAAAGATATATAGAGACATATTTACAGAGAGAGGTCTTCCATCCGCTGGTTCACTCCCCAAATGGCAGCAACGGCCAGAGCTGGGCTGATCCGAAGCCAGGAGCCAGGAGCTTCCTCCGTGTCTCCATGCGGGTGCAGGGGCCCAAGCACTCGGGCCATCCTCCACTGCCTTCCCGGGCGCATTAGCAGGGAGCGGGATCGGAAGCGGATGCCAGCACTGCAGGGTGGGGCTTCAGCCCGCTGAGCTGAGGTGCTGGGCCCCCAACAGCTGCCTTGTTGACAGCTACTCCAAAAGAGTAGGGTCTGGTAGGGAGGCCAGGGAAGACTTCCTGGAAGAAGTGACATGTGTTGCCTGAAAGCTGAGGGGGAGCCCACATGGCTGAAGGGAAGGAGCCTGCACCAGCGGGGAGTAGCAGCCCAGCAGGAATTGCCAGTGGTGACTGCCTGGAGGACCTGGGGCGGGGAGGGGCAGAGTGCAGCCCACAGAGGCCAAGGGGGCCTACTCCCTCCCACCCTGGGAGCCAAGGAGGCCATCCCAGCGGAGAGGTCCACCAGGGAGAGGTCATAAAATTGGCCTTGAGCAAAGAATAACAAAAGCTCCACCTTCAACCTCCTGCTGTGAACCAGAGACTGAGCCCCTCCTGCAAGGGAGGCCCACCCCTGCCTTTCTGGTGGCCAAGGCCAGTGTCTTCCTCATGACCTCCCGCGGGGAGGGGAGGAGCCCAGCCCCTGAGCCTGGTCCCGCACTCCTGAGCTGCCCCACCCCGCTGCCCTCCTGGCGGGGGCTTCAGAGTCAGATGAAATAGGAGGTGACGGGACCGACAGTCAGAGCAGGCAACCCTCAGCATAAGCCTTTCATTTTATAGAAGGGGAAACTGAGGCCCAGAGGGGCAGGGTGGCCGGCCTGAGGCAGGCTGGGATCGAAACTCGGGTTTCTGCATCAGCAGCTTCAGAGCAGAGCCCTCGGTGGCCTGGGAGAACTGTGTTCTGCTCGGACCCCGTGCCTGGGTGTGGAGCCCCCTGCAGCCCGAGCAAGGCTGGATCCCGTCTGCCCTTGGTGGGTGCATCAGCAGCCAGCTCGAGCCATAGAGAGGCCCAGGCCAGGCTCACTGCATTTAAAAATGGCTGAAATTTGTTCTGCACTCCCTGGGCACCCCAACACTCACTGAATCAGGTGGAGATTTCTTCCTTGACAGCGCCCCCAAGTGGTGAATACCGGAGGCTACAGATTGAATCAAGGTGTGTGGATTCTAGACCCACCAGGCTGTTCCAGTGGCAATTCAGAGGGGCTTGGGGTCTTGCACAGGCCTGGGCAAGGTGGGGGCGGGGCTCTGAAGTGACCCACCTGCTCTGGAGCCAACACCTGTGGCTGGTGTGTGGCCGGTGAGCTGGCATTGTCAGACCCCGCTGTCGTCGTCATCGTAGGGGGCTTCTGCCAGGGGTGCGGGCTGCAGAGAGCGGGAGGGTGAGTCATTGAGGGTTTTCTTTTAGATTTATTTTATTTATTTAAAAGGCAGAGCTACAGAGAGAGGGGGAAGAGACAGAGACAAGTGTCTTCCCTCTGCTGGTTTGCTCCCCAAATAGCTGCAGCGGCCAGAACTGAGCTGGCCAGGAGCCAGGAGCTTCTTCTGGGTCTCCCACGTGGGTGCAGGTGGCCCGAGCACTTGGGTCATCTTCTGCTGCCTTTTCAGGTGCACCAAGAGGGGGCTGGATCAGAAGTGGAGCAGCCGGGATTTGAACCGGCGCCGATATGGGATGCCAGCGTTGTAGGCGGCGGCTTTACCCGTCACGCTACAGCACCGGCCCTGACATTGAGATTTCTGTGTGGTTGGGGGACTCGGGTGCGGCCTTCTTGTCAACTGGAGTGATCTTACTTGTGAGCTCTAGAACCCATGTGCCATGGGAGCTGAGAAGGACAATGAGGTTGGGCAGCCCCACTGTGCCACCAATGAGCTATGTGACTCTGGGAAAGTCACTTCCCCTCTCTGTGCCTTAGTCACGTCATTGTGCAAAGCCAATGAAGAACCCGTGTGGGGTGGGTGCTGTGGTGCAGCGGGGTTAAAGCCACGGCTCGGGACACCAGCACCCCTCGCCGGAGTGCAGGTCTGAGTCCCGGCTGCTCTGCTTCCAATCCAGCTTCCTGATATGGGTCTGGGAAGACAACAACGGGTGATGGCCCAAGTGCTTGGGCTCCAAGACCCAGATGGAGTCCTGGGCTCCTGGCTTCAGCCTGGCCCAGCCCTGGCTGTTGCCAGCATTTGGAGTGAACCAGTGGATGAAAGATCTCCCTCTGTCTGTCACTCTGCCTCCCAGTAAGTAAATAAATAAATAAATCTTACATAAAAAACAACCCACATGTAAAAGACCTGACAAACTAGCATGGTGATTAAGGGTCAGTATAGTGGGGCAGGCATCCCATTTGGGCGCTGGTTCGAGTCCTGGCTGCTCCACTTCCAATCCAGCTCTCTGCTGTGGCCTGGGAAAGCAGCAGAAGATGGCTCAAGTGCTTGGTCCCCTGCACCCACACGGGAGACCTGGAAGAAGCTCCTGGCTCCTGGCTTCTCTCTGCCTGGCCTAGCCCTGCCATTACAGCCATTTGGGGAGAAAACCAGACAGATGGAAGACATCTGTCTATCTTAAATAAATCTTAAAAAAAAAAAAAAAAAAAAAAGAGTCCTATTGCACCAGACCCAAATTTCCTAGTTCAGATTCTGGCTCCACTTCTTGTATCCACTTGAGCCGCTCATTTAATCCTCTCTTGCCTCAGTTTCCCCATCTGTAAAATAGAGCAAGAAGTCTGCTCCACTTCATTCCATTACTGAGTATTCAAAATGTTCCCACATCTGAGTCTCCAATTCCTGGCCCAGAGAAGCCCTTCCTACGTTTTGGCTTGTGTTATTTCCGCTCTTACCTTGTTTCCTTTCTCTCCTTGGCTGCCAGGAAGCTCAGAGCAAACATTGTTTCCTAATTGGGATTATGGCTCTGTTTTCTCTTTCCCTTACTGCAAAAGGCTCTCTGGCTGTTCTTTTTAGGTAAATTTGATTCAGATGTCCTGATTTCTATGTGCGTGTGTGTATAAATATATATATGTATAAATTATAGAGTTGCCTCTGATCCTTTCTAGAAACAGCAGAATATGCACGAGTTTCACAGCACTGACAGGGCAGGCCGTGCGTGTCCCGGGGCCTCTGGGAGCTCCTCCTCATAGTGGCCCCCGTTGTTCACTCCTTTGTTTTCAGGGGCTTGGCTGCTTATCACTGCCCACCCGCTGCACTGCCTTGCCCGGGCCGGCTCACCCTGAACCCCAGCAGCAACCTGGAAGCGAGCCGAGGGGTTTGGTGCTGTGCTGGTGACGGCAGGTGTTCTGTGGTTGTGGTTGTCTGGTGTCACAGGTGCCCTCACTGGCTCCTGGCTTCCCTCACTGGGGGAAGTTGTCCCTCCTGGTACCGCTTTGGGGGAAGGGGGCAGGAAGCGGATGGAATCAGGCCCAGGTGCAGAGAGGCAGGATAGCACTGCTCCTCATTCATTCATTCATTCATTCAGCTGCGCCTCCCCTGGGACCCAGAGCCTGCCCTGGGGGCTGGTGTGCTGAGCCCCATCAGCAGCCCCGCCCCCCTGTAACACCTGGAAAGCTGGGGGAGGGGAAGTGCAGGAAGTGCCACAGTCACGGCCATCAAGGCAGGTGGCTTGACAGGGGAGGTTTTTCTCAAATTTTGAATTTATCTATGACAACACCTGCCATTTATCGGGTGCTAAGTGTGCGCAGCCCCCGATCTGCTGGGCTCATTGATCGGCTTCTCCCGACACCGGCACAGCGCTGGCAGGTGGAGGGCGCGTCCCTTAGGAAGCGATGAGGAAACGGACCGGGCAGGGATGGGGTTCGCCCAAGGTCACGCAGCTGGCAGGCGTCAGAACGCCTCGACCGCGGGCCCTCCGCTCAACGTGGAGACAGAGACGGGGTGGGAGAGCTGCCATCGGGGCAGGGGGAGGGGGCAGCAGGAGGAGCCGATGGAGGGGCTGGAGCCGAGGCCCTGATCCTCGTGAGTGAGTGAGTGAGTGTGTGTGTGTGTGTTTAACATGTACTTATTTAGGGTCAGGGTTGCAGAGAGAGAGAGAGAGAGAGAGAATCTTCCATCCACTGGTTCACTCCCAAAAGGCCGCAATGACCCAGGCTGGGCCAAGCCGAAGCCAGGAGCCAGGATCTCTATTCGGGTCTCCCACGTGGGTGCAGGGGCCCAAGCACTTGGGCCATCCCTTGCTGCATTAACTGGGAGCTGAATCAAAAGTGGAGCAGCGGGACTTGAACCAGCGCCCCTATGGGATGCTGGCACCGCAGGTGTTGGCTTTACCCGCTGTGCTTTTGTCCCGAGTTACCAGGGTGTGGGATGGCGGGGGCGGTGGGCGGGGAGCACATAGCCGTAGTGGTGAATAACACAGAAGCACAGAGTAGGAGAGCGCCCGTTCCCTGTCCCCCATGCCTGCGATGACTCACGGAGAGGGTGTGTTTCCTGCCAGCACGCCTGCGACACCGCTGACGGCCCCAACCTCCCTTCCAACTGGCGAGAGCGGCCCCCAGACTCAGAGCCGAGTGGGGAGCTGGAGCGTCGGCCAACGTTGGAGTTTATTTCACAAACACGTACACGTTTCATCCTTACTGCCCCTCCAGGGGCCAGGCGCGCCAGGAGGCCGAGGCCCAGAGACGTCAGGGACCTCGCCCCGGGTCACTGGCAGCCAGTGAGTGTCCGAGCAAGGCTTAGGAACCCAGGCCCTTCGCTGCCTCCTCGCTCTGCCTCTCCGGAGGAATCCGTGCTGGCTTTCTTCTCCTTACAGCAGTAACCCACTTTTTCCTTTACGAGTGAATTTACTTCAGTAAAAGTCGGTGAGTCCATTTAAAAGTCAAGTGTAGTTCAAGTGGTTACGGGGCTGTGACCCGTCCTAACAGCGGTTCAGGAAAGACGGAAGCTTGAAGAGAGCCAGGCAGTCCGGACAAAGGTCCCTTAGCAGGTGCACCCGTGAGCTGCCAGGGCCGCCGGGGGCTCTCCCCTGCCTGCCCACGCCCATCCTGGGCTGCGGGGGTGCGCAGTGGAGAGAGGCGGGGCTGTGCGCCCTGCCCAGCCATGCTCACCTGCCTGGCGGGGGCCCAGAGCTGTAAGGGGATCCCTGTGGTCTCTGCACTTCCCAGAACAGGCCGGCCCCAGCCCCTGCCCTGGCCCTAGCCCGAGTCAGCACTGGGGCGGCCAACTTCCTCCCCAGGTCTCCTCTCCTCTCCAGGGTTGTTCCAGCCCGAGCCAAGAGCTCAGTGCTCAGCCAGCGGGTCGTACCTTTCCAGAAACTTCCTTGGCCTCTGTCTTGGGAGCCACAGGCTCGCCTGGGTTCGAGTCCTGGCTCTGCCGGTCCCCACCAGGTGCCGCCTTCAGATTTTGCTGGCTTCCCCCCTCACCCACCCTCTAAAACTCGGGGACACAGATCCAAGATCATTGGCGGGGCGGCTGTGTGGCACAGACGAGACAGGCGGCTATCCCACTCCGCGGGGAGCTTGCCACGGGGGCCCCCATTTGTCCTAGGGGCCGCCAGGATTCTGGTGTGCAAGGGTCCTGGGAAGTAGAGAACGAACGCGTCATGGAGCCCAGCACAGAGGTGAGCAAACCAAGGGCTGGCTTCCCAAAGGCCGGCACTGCCCTGGCATGCTGGCTTCGGGCAAGCTCCGTGCGGTTGTGTGGCTGTGTGCCTCAGTTTCCTCGCCTGTCCAGTGAAACTGACCACACGGGCATGGTGAGACAGGCCCGTGGTGAGTGCTCCCTGAAACACAGCTGTCATGGCGGACGGAACAGTCCTGTGGACGGGACTCACCCGGGGCCCAGCAGGAGCCTCGGAAGGGGCTGGCCAGGGCCGGAGTCCCAGCTGGGGTTTGTTTGCCATTTCTTTCTTCCACCTGCTGCTGGCTGAGGCCCCACGAGCTCCGCACCCCTGTCCCCCTCCTTCCTGGCTGTGCGACCCTTGCTTGGCAGTCACTTCCCCTCTCCAAGCCTCAGGCTCCTCACCTGTAAGATGGGCTGCCTCACCGGGCGGTTGTGCGGGTTGAATGAGCCGACGCATGGGAGACACTCCACATGGCCCGGCTCTCGGTGGACACGCCACGCGATGTGTGACCACGCTTCTGGTTGTCATGGAGTCGTGTCTCACGGGCCCAGTCCAGTGGCTTTGTCCAGTGTGAATGAAAGTCAGTGTCACGCCCTGTGGGTCCACCCCCAACCTGGGAGGCGGGGGAGGGCCGAGCTGGGCGGCTCTGGCTGTTCGCGGGCTACGGGGGCGGTGGGGGGGGGGGTGGCAGGAGATGAGGCTGCTGAGTAGCGGGCCCCCTGGGGACAGTTTGTCGGCGAGCTTGACAAGGTTAAGGCTCTTCCTTGAACATCCTTTCTCTTCCCCTCAATAACCCGCCACGGATCTATCATCCCCGTATTTATCTAAACCCTTGCTGGACCCATTTATATCCCGGCCTCTCCAGCTTCGCCGTCTAACGAGCTCCAGATGTGTGGAAGGGGCCTTCCCGAAACCTCCCCCTGGAGCCCGGAGGGTGCTGGGGCCAGGGGGATGAGGCCGAGGGGTGGGGAGCGCCCACAGCCCCACCCCACCGGTCCTGGCTTCACCCCCGCGCCGGCCTGTGACCCTCCGATTAGAGCTGGTATTAGACTCCTGTCCCCGAGTGCTCCACGTGCAGGGGCCATCCCAGAGATACCGTCCCGCGGTGGCCGCGCTGGGAGAGCCGCGCCAGCCAGGAAGCTCCTCCAACTGCAGGGACCGGGAGGGTCCCACGCCGGACCGGGGCTTGTCGGGCACCGCTGCCTCTTTGTCCTGTGCCTCCCCGTTGTCCGTCGCTATTGCTGGCATCTCGAGCGGGGTTCTAGAAACGGCTCCCCGTCTGTCTCCTGGAGCCCGGGGCTCCCTCTCCCTCTCTGCTGGGCTCCCGTAGGAATGTGGGGAGCCTGAGACATGGGTTGAGGGGGCCGGGGAACAGGCAGGCAGTGCGGGGTGTGTCGTGCCGCTGAGCTGAGTGCCACTGGAGGCGACAGGGGCCTGGACTTCCGAGTCGCCAGCTGCCCTCCCCTGCACGTTGTGGGCAGGACAGGCTCCTCCAGGCCCGCGGTGGGCAGCTGGAAGTCCCAGGGAGGCAGAGAGAGGCGCTCAGGTGAAGGGGCCCCGGGTGCAGGGCCGCCAAGGCCCCGTGTTCAGCGAGCCCAGCGTGGTTGGGGCCGTGGAAGCCCCAGCCGGAGCCTTCCTCCCGCGGGATGCAGGGGTGCAGGGCAGGGAAAGGGACAGAACTCTCACTGCTCGGGCAAGGCCCTCGGCCTCCGTCCCCTGTCCTGGGTGTTTCAACCAGGAGCGGATGGGTGCAGGACAGGGGGTACCCCCATCAGATGGGCAGGGGCCACGCTCAGCCATGCTGTGGTCTGATGAAAGGGAGCCCCAGCCTCCCCACCCGGCTGCCTCCTCCCGCCTCCCCCACCAGACCCAGTGCCCCCAGGGGGACCCGGATTCTTGCCAGGAGAGGAATGACACAGGGCAGGGCGGGGACCAGCTCACTCCTGGGGAGGATCTCTGGGTTCTGTTCGCTGCCCTGGGCCTCAGTTCCTTCATCTGGAAAATGGGGATAATACAGCACAGATCTCAAAGGGGTGTTTCAAAGATTAAGTCGACACACACAAATGTTTCCAACTGTGTGCTGGGGTTATTAATGCTTACATGATTGTTAGGAAAAGAGGAAGGGAGCTGACCTTTCTTTCATGGGCCAAGCACTGGGACTGCAGTGTGCACAGCTCACCCGCCGCCATCCCCACCGTGATTCTAGGAGGTGGTTCCTTGGCCGAAAGCACAGCCTGACTCGGGGACAGGGTGGGACGTGGGGATGTGCAGCGAATGGAGCCGAATCTTGGGGGACGGGGAGGGTGGGCGCGCTCAGGAATTCCGGGAAAAGACGTTCACTTTCTCCCCCGGCCCTGGGGAGCGGCCGGCAGCAGGGAGGGACGTGATAAAAGGGGTGTTGGGGACGGTGTGCGCCGCTGCGGTTTCCCCACGAACGGGCGGCAGGAAGCCCGGCTGGGCGGCTGGCCCGCGCAGGTCCCCTGGGAGATGCGGCTGGAGACTGACCCCCAGGACGCCGCGCCAGGCCCAGTCAGCCAGGGCCCAGGGTCGGAGGGGCTCGGTGGGCCCAGCGCCCCGGGCCTCCCCCTGCCCACGGGCAGCTTTATCTGGGCGGCTCCGAGGGCAGCTGGCTGGGCTGAGTGGGCCTGGCTGCCTGCAGATTTATGAGGTGTGGGGGAAGCAGCCGGGTGGCGGGGGAGCCGGGGTGTCCAGGGCCGGGTCTGAGGGGAGAGCCGGGACGCGTGCTGACCCGTCTCCTCCTTGGGGCCCTGCCAGCCCCTGTCACTCCGCTCCTCATTCCTCAGAGCCTGCCCCGGGCCGGCCTTGGGACACAGCACCTGCTGCCCCAGTGTCCCCGATGGGCTCCCTGGGAGGGGGCTACGCACACAGGGGCCATGTCCCGGAAGCTCAGAGGTGAGGAGGCTGTGGGAAGAATGTGCTGGAATCTTCTATGCCTGGTTTGAAAGCAGGCGAGAAGCCACGTGCTGAGTGCGAGTCCACCGGGGACCCTCAGCTCCCTGCACTTGCGCCCCTGTAAGCAGCTAGTGTGCCCAGGAGCGCGACTCGGCGATCCCCACCGTGACTGCCTCGGGGAAGAGCCCTGACTTCTTACGCCATCCTCTGTGTCTTTGAGAGGCAGAGAGAGAGAGAGAGGGAGAGAGAGAGAGAGAGAGAGAGGGAGAGAAAGGGAAGAGAGGTCTCTGTCTTCTGGTTCACTCCCTACATGGCCGCAATGGCTGGAGCCGGGCTCATCCAAAGCCAGGAGCTTCTTCCTGGTCTCCCACGTGGGTGCAGGGCCTTAAGCACTTGGGTCATCTGCTGCTGCTTTCCCAGGCCATCAGCATGGAATTGGACTGGAAGTGGTGCAGCCAAGACTCGAACTGGCGCCCATACAGGATGCCGGCACTGCAGGCAGAGGTTTAACCTGCCACGCCGCAGCGCCGGCCCCTCCTGTGCTGTTGTGATGTCTGCTCATAAGCATAGACTTCTGTGCGCTTAAAACCCTCGGTTAAAACCCAGGGTAGTGGCAGGGATGTGGGAGACGGAGAAGGGCAGGCCTTCCCCACGCTCTGGGGTGGGGTCTCGGCTGCTGTCACGTGGGCCTGAGTGTGCTCTGGGCTGGGGTCTGTTTGGATGCTGAGGTCATTCTCAGTAAGAAGCCTTGCTCCCTGGGAGGCCCCCAGCCTCAGTGGGGAGCCCCCACCCACCCACTCACATGGAGGAGCTCACGCAGTAACTCCAGGGAGTTGAGGTGGGTTGGGGTGGTCAGGAAGGGCTCCCCGGAGGTGGTGACCATTGAAGGGTGCTAAGTCCCCTCTGACAGAGGACTGTCAAAGGACTTTCTGGAAGGGAAGCTAAGGGCACGTTCTTCAGCCAGGCAGGGTGCATCCGAATCCTTGTCCATCTGTTTGCAGCAGAGGGACTCCGAGCACGTGTCGTCGCCTTAGTTTTCTCTCCTGTGTGACGGTGCAAACAGTCGGCTGTGCTCACCAGCTATAAGCTAGTTCCTCTTCTCTTTTTCACATATGGGGGTCCCCCAAAGTAGGGTGCTGGCTCTGAGAGCTTAAAAGCCCCCTGCCAAGCGTCCAGGGCCACAAGCTTGGGACAGAGGCAGAGCACTGGCAAGGAGGGTGTGGAGCGGCCTAACGCAGGCGTTCCTCCAGGGAGGGGCCTCCTGGGCAGCTGGCCACACCAGTGTGGCACCAGGCGTCCTGGGGTCAGGGTCAGGGTCCACCCCATGCAGGGCTCCTAGGTCATCCACAAACTGGACACCTGCTGCCCTGGGCCAGGCTGGAGCATTGAATCTGAAGCTGGGGCAGAAGAGAGACAGAGAGAGAGAGAGAGAGAGAGAGAGAGAGAGAGAGAGAGAGAGAGGGCTCCCACCTGCTGGTTCACTCCCCAGCCTTACAACAGCTGGGGCTGGGCCAGGCTGAAGCCAGGCCTCTTCTGTGGGTAGTAGGAACCCAGTTACTGGAGCCATCACCGCTCCCCTGGGGTCTACACTGGCGAGGAGCTGGAATCTGGAGCCAGCAGCAAGTTGAGCCGGGCCCTCCGTAGGGCGGAATCCTGGCTGCCACCCGGGGCCTCAGGACCTGGGACACAAGGCCCAGTGCCATGGTCCCTGATGGCCTTTCCTCCCTGAGCCTCAGAGTCCTCTGTGACAAGGTGGGGTGGGGGACAAGCTGGCCCATTGTTAAGCTTTTATAGTCCATGAGGTTGGAGCTCATAACCTCACCCCCAGAACAGAGCCTGGTACCCATGGGGGCTCAGCTAGAGGGATGGCCAGACGGATGGAGACACCGATGGATGGAGGGATGGATGGACAGACAGGAGGAGGGAAGGAAGGTGGGGGGAACAGGTGAGCTGATGCATGGATTGACAGACGGTTGGATAGAGGGATGTATGGATGAGTCCAAGCACTTGGGCCATCTCCTGCTCTTTCCCAGGCACGTGAGCAGGGAGCTGGATCAGAAGTGGAGCAGCCGGGACTCGAACCAGTGCCTATATGGGATGCCAGCACTGCAGGTGGAGGTTTAACCCACTACACCACAGCGCCAGCCCCTATTTCTTCTGCTTTGAACCTTTTTATCCCCAGCTATTTTACTGACTTATTTCCTCACTTTGCACAAAGCATCCTGAAAGAACACTAGACGTGGAGGCCAGCACAGCCCTAGGCCTCACTGCACCCGCTACGTCACCTGTGAAATGGGCACAGTGGGAACATGGGGCCTGCCCGTTTCCTTGGGGCCCCTTGCGTGCGCCTTATGTGCACCTCTCGGCTGTGGTGGCTGCTTCTTCTCCCTGCGCTAGCTGTGGGCCGCCTGCCTTTGGTGTCTGCCGGGCTCAGTGCGAGGCCTGCAGAGCGCGGTGAAGACGTGAGACCATGTAGTCCACAGAGCTGTCGTGGGGAAAGTCCGAGGCAGCCACGGGAGGGTGCTGTGCACGCGGGGGAGTCCGGGACCCCACTCGGTCGCTGTCCAACTCCAAGGAAGCCCAGCCTGGGGCTAAGTCCCCAGCAGTGGCTTTGCCGCTTCGCCTCGTGTCCAGGCGGCCCTGAGCCCTGTTCCTGTCCCCTCGCCCCACTGTGCGCGGGGACACACTTGGGAGGTGGTGCCATTCTCACAAGGGACAATTAGTGGCAGCAGCAGCTCCTGCAGCCAGTGGGCTCCGGGCCAGGCTTTGGGTGCAGGGCACCTGTAGGTCTGGGAGTGGCGGGAGGGTGAGGAGAAGCCAGGACCCTGCCCAGCATCCCGGCAGGGGGGATACTCTCTGCCCACCCACCCACAGCGCCAGGCAGCTTGGACAGGCAACGAAGTTCCCCCATTTTACAGCTGAGAAAATTGAGGCTTAGAGAAGGTCATGTTCGGCTGATTCAGAAGGCATCCTCTCACCCAGGCACAGTTCTGGGAGGCTGGGGTGGGAGGGCACAGACAGGGGCCTGGGGGAGCCCAGGGGATGCCCTTTTAGGCAGGCCCTGGCCGCTGGCAGAACTGTGACAGGTACAGGGGCTGGGGTCAATCCCAGGCCTAGCACTGGAGCTCTGGGGACGCGGACGGCTCTGGGGAGGCAGGGTCTCCAGCCGGACCTTTGTGGTTTTGCTTCTAAAAGTTCCTCCTGACCCAGCCGGGCCTCTGTTCCCTCTGTCCCAG
Organism: Oryctolagus cuniculus; assembly: GCF_051225735.1. NCBI lineage: Eukaryota > Metazoa > Chordata > Mammalia > Lagomorpha > Leporidae > Oryctolagus > Oryctolagus cuniculus. The sequence goes on along the minus strand of NC_142873.1, from coordinate 148,878,114 downwards.
AGCCAGGGTCCCTGAGACTCTGCCTCGTGCCGCCTGGCCACGGGAGAGCAGGCCTGTGCCAGGGGAGATGAGTCGGGGCAGCCGGGCAGCCGAGCGCGCCCAAGGAAGGAAGGCCTCCGTGACGCTGCCCAGTGCTGCAGCCCCCCTTCCCCTCTTGTGCCCCGGGGCCTCGGCGCCATCTGCCGTGACCCAGGACAACGGCAGCCCCGGGGAGGCAGCTCCATCTCGGGCCAGGATGCCAGATACATCCGCGGTACAGGCCGGCGAGGGAGCTGCCGCCCAGACTGGGGGCGGGGCGGGGGCTTGTGCAGAACACAGACCCCCAGCCGCCAACCTGGCCCTGTGGGGCGGAGGGAAGGCCGGGACTGGGACGTGCAGAAAGTGCTCGGGTCTGAGCTGACGCTCGGGCGGCTGCCACCTCGTGCCAGCACCTGGCGCTGCCGAAAGCCGGCCGATCGTGGGGAACGGAGCACGGGGCGTGGAGGCACGGGCAGGACGCTGGGCCGTGGCGGGAGCGAGGGTGGGGGGGCTTGTGCCCTGAGTTTCCATCTGACTCTAACCTGTTCCCCGAGTTGTCTTTAATGGGCATGTACTGCATTTGCCATGGAAAACACAAGCAGGAGTGCGTGTGGAAGGGAGTGGCGCGGAGAGGGGCGAGCTAGAGACCCGGCCTTGTGTCCGCCTATCTCCTGAGCCTCAGTTGCTACTCTGTAACCTGGGGATCGTAAAAGCCCCATGCGTGGCTGCCAGTGTTGAGTGAGCTCATTGCCCCCACTTCCCTGCCGGGGCCCTGTGGGAGCCCCCGCCCCTTCTCTGGCTCAGACCCTGGCAGGGAAGGCTGGCCGGGGCTTTCCGGGCTGCCCTGGCAAAGCCCACTCTACAGATGGGGACACTGAGGCCCCGGGGCAGCTGCAGGGTCCCAGCCGCGGGAGGGGGCGTGTGCGTGCCTGCTGTGGTTTTCGCTCCCTGTCGGCGCCTTGCTCAGTGAGTGTGAGGGGGCAGCAAGTCCCCATCTGTGTTTTCCAATAAAAGAAAATGAAAATTGAAGCGCATTAAAAATAGCTCAATTGGGATTCCGAGCGGGCTCCGAGGCCTGCTGTGGCAGCGCCGCCCTGCCCGCCTCCCCCTCCCTAGCCTGGCACCGGCGCTGCTGCCGCCCGGAGTCATCTGAGGCGAACGTCACCTGGGGACGCAGGGGAGACACCAGGGTGCAGGCGGCGTCCTCAGAGCACCGAGGGCCACCAGGGACCCCCAGTCCCAGCTCCCGGCTCTTGGGGTCCCACTGCGACGGGAGACAGGCTCCGAGCTGTGTGTCCCTGGGTGCCACCCCCCATCCCCAGAGCCACAGCTGGAGCCTCCTGAGGGTGCCGCCGGGACACCCGTGGCTGGGAGGAAGACAGCCTCCCTGGGCCTGCGTCCCGTCTGCTCCATGAGGACGTGACGGAGGCCGGGCGCGCTACAGGAGCGCCCTGTCCCAGCCGTGCACCCGGGAAGCCCTGGCTCCTCCCGAACCCCGACGGCCAGGCTGGGAAGGAGGAGGGTTTGGGAGGCCCCCGCGGCACAGGACCTCAGCCAGCTGTTTGCTCTGGGCCTGGCCAGGGCAGGGCCTCGCCGTGGCCCTCTCAGGGCCGGGGGAAGCTGTGCGTGGGGGCGTCTGGCCGGGGTGCTGGCACCCTGCCTCCCACATGGTCTCTCTTCCTCCTGCGCCTGGGACCAGCTGCAGCGCCCACACTCAGGGAGGCTGACGTGATTCCTGCCTCGGGGTCCAGGGAGCACCCCAGATCCACACAGGTGGGCGCGGCCTGGGCCTGTGCAGGGGGGAAGCCGGGCCCCATGCTGCTGGACAGCCTTGAGCAGGTCACATCATTTCTCTGGGCCTCTGTTTCTTCATCTGTAGAATGGGACTGACTCTAGTTTCTGCCGCACCGGACTTTGCGGGGATGAGATCTTGGGCAGGGCTTGGCATGTAATGAATGCTTAATCCACAGTAGCCCTGTGTTGCTGGGCCCAAGTGACTGGCCTGGCCTGGATGGGCACAGCAGATAGAACACCAGAGGCCGGCGCCCGCACCCTGCCCTCTCTCGGCAGACGGCCTGGGGCCATGCGTTGGGGCAGCAGCAGGTGTACAGACACCACTTTCCCCCTTGAGGCCGTGTGGGTCTCCAGCGGCCGCCCATCCCGGAGCTCCAAGTCTGGAGTGGGTGGGTTTCCCGGGGCTGAGCGGGTGTCTCTGGGGCCCCACCGCCCCGGGAGCTCCCCAGGGAGAATCCGTTTCCCAGCTCCCGAAGGCCACCAGCGTTCCTGTGGCCATGGCCCCTTCCTCCATCCTCACGGCGCTCCGCCCCACCTCTGCTTCTGTCCTCACATCCGGGACTCTGGCCCTCCCACCTCCCTCCCATGAGGCCATGTGGTGGCCCAGGGTGGTCTCCCTGTGTCGGCACCTTCGCATATCTCGAGTCAGAATCACCTGCAAAGTCCCTTTGCTATCGCTGGTCCGAGAGATTAGGACTTGGACAGCTTTGGGGCGGGGGGATGACAACATAATTCTGTCATCCTCAGTGTCAGCCTCAGTGCTGACCAGAGGGGCCGGCTGATGGTGACAGTAACACAAGTGGGGGCTACAAGACGGCCGGGCAGTCATTTCTAAGCACTCACTGCAGCCAGGGGCTGGGCGTGTGTATGACGTCATCGCTGTCCGAGCTACCTGCAAGGCAGGTGCTCACATGTCCGCTTCCCACAGGCCAGAAAGGGGCGGCAGGGGCTGCAGAGCGACCCCTGTGTGCGGGACAAAGCCCCTGGCTTCCACTCTCGGCCCCGCCCTCCTGCCCAGAGTGCCAGTGGCAGGCGCGGGGCTGTGGCCGGGCAGAGGCCCAGGGTGCTCAGCGAGGGAGGCAGTGGGAATGGGAAGACGGGCAGGTTGGGGGTGGGGAGGGCTGTTGAGGCCTCCATGGCGGTGGGGGTGTGTATCCAGGTGGGGGTGGGGAGAGGGGGACATAGTGGCCCCCACACTGTGTGGTCAGAACACGACCTTGGGCCAGGCCTCAGGAGGCACCTGAGCCCTGAAACCTCTGAGCCCACGCCGGGGGCGTCACATACCAGGAGCTCAAGGCCCCTCTCATCCCAGGGAGCTCTCTGCCTGTCCACAGGCTTTCAAGGACCCGACCTCTAGTCGGTGTTGCTGAGTTTGCCATCTCCAGGTTGCCTGCCCCCCCCACCACCACCCTCCACAGGGCACTACCTTCCTGCAGCACCCTAGCAACCCCTCAACCCCAGCCTGCCCCCTCACAGCCTCTGCACCCCCAGAAGGCGCCACCCCTCAATCCTGACCGGCTCCCCAGGGCAGGGACGCAGGGGACAGAGGCCAGGTGCAGGAGGAGGGCCTTCACAGGTGCACGCGGCCCCTCCCCGCTCGCTCCGAGGCGCAGGGAGGCGTCCCTGGGAACTCCCTATTCCGGGCGTTCTCCGAAAGGGTCTTCCCGCCTCCCCGGGGAGCCTGGCTGCAGCCAGCGGGGAATGGGACAGATAATTGCAACGTGAAATGAGGCCGAGTGAGCGCTCCCCGCCAGGCCCGGCACGGGGACTCCCTGAGCGTTCATGGGAGGCAGCGGGGAGGAAACCCCAGATGGCTCCAAATCCCAGCACTGCCACCAGCTCCCTGGGGACCCCAGGCAAGTCACGGTGGCCTGGTACACAGTAAGTAAGTGTTCACAGTTGCACCCCTAGGTCCTCAGTGCAGGGCTTTCGGATTAGGATTGGTACCCCATTCCAATGCAGCTCCCCTGCCTCCCCTCCCCCTCCCTGCTGGTTTCCCTGGGAGCTGCCCTGGCCCGGCAACCTGGGCAGAAGCAGCGCTGATGCTAAGTGGTTCTGGCTTCCCTCCGGTGAGGCTCGCTTGCGGGGCCTGGGGCTAAGAGCTATGCATCCACACCTGTGAGTAAGGTATGGTTCACTGCCCCCATTTCCTGGGTGAAGTCACTGAGGCTGTGTGGATGGGGGAGGGGAGGCCACAGGCAGGGGCTCGGGAGCCCTGTGGGCCTGAGGGGCCCACCCACCGCACACCCGAAACCCACAAGTGAAGCGCCCGTCCCCCGCGGGCTGCCCGCCAGTGTGGCCGGATGCTTGAGGTTCCAGATCCAATTTCCCAATTAGAGCAGAAATTCCCGGCCCGGCTCCCAGCGCTGGTGAGTCCGAGGGGCGCCCGGGCTGCCGCCGCCCCCGGTACTGCATTCCCGGTGAGGAGGCGCCCCAGTGTGGGGCCGGGGAGCCGGGGGCCACCTGGGGTAGGGAGCTGGGCCTGGCTGTGGCCCGTGGGCCTGTGGCCTCCAGCTGAGTGGCACGGCCAGCAGTTTGGTAGGGTGGCTGTCGGGTTTGCTTTGAGGGGACGCAGGGCCGGGCCTGCTTGTGGCTTAGCCCAAGGCCACCTGCTTGTCATCTTACACGGCCTCTCCTGTCCCTTGGTCGCCCTGGCCACCAGCTGCCTTCACATTCCGCTTGGCAGCCCAGTGTTGTGGACCCCAAGCAAGCACAAGCGAGGGAAGCGCGTGACAGTCATTCCAGAGCGGGAACTGGAGCCCCCAGAAGGGGCGGCAGACTCAAGCTGGGGAGGAGTGGGTGGTCAGGGAAGGCTTCCTGGAGGAGGACATGTCTGAGCTGAGTCTTCAAGGTAAACAGAAACTTCCAGGTGGAGATGTGGACTCCCCGGGCAGCTCCAAGGAGGTAAAAAGAGCCCAGCCAAGTCGAGAACCTCCTCCCGCCCGCCTCTCCAAGGCCCTCGCCCTGGCGGAGCCCCCATTTCTCAGGCAGGGGCAGGACCCAGGGCCAAGGCTCAGCAGGGGGAGAGAAAGTGGGGCTCAGGGAGTGAGCAGACTGGGGTGGAGGGTGGTGCCGTGGGGCCCAGAGCCCGGGGCCTGCCAGCCTGAGGCCTGCGATGGCACCCAGGTGAGGGAGGGGACCCTCTCCAGTTGGGTGTGGCATCGCCTCCGCCACCGGAAGCCAGCTCTGATCCTGACACGGCACAGAGGCCAGGGGACCCGCAGCTGCGGGGGGTGGGGCACCTCTCAGGGGACTGCATCCTGCCCACTTCCCACCCCCGGGCATCGGCTTCTCCTTCTGAGTCAGACCATGCCTGCTCCCGGTTCCCCTCCTGCCACTCTCTGATCTGGACGCCCACCCTTGCTGACCCCACCCCACGCCTGGCCATGTCACCGGCCCCCACCAGCTCACGCTGGAAGCTCCCCGGCCCAGCTCTTGGCCTGGCGTAGCCTCTCAGGGTGTCGGGTGGGTAGGAAATGAGCAGGAATTGATGGGGAAGCCAGGATGGGGCAACTGCTGAGCGGTGCCCCCAGGAAGCCCCCGCCCCCAGAAAGCTCCCTTGTAGGTCCCAGCCGTGCCTGCTCAGCCGCTGAGCTGCCCGGTGGGGGAAAGCGAGGCCTTGGAAGTACACCGAGCAGAGATGGAGTCCTGGGGGGGGGCTGCCTGGGGACGGATGCAGCCACTCAGAAACAGCCAGCGCTCTGGGGCCCTCAGACTTGGGATGGGACCAGCCGCGGCTGGGGGCAGCCCTCCGTACCGCCCTGCTCCCGGGGCTGCGCCACCTCCATCAGTCTCAAAGAGGCGTGAGACCAGCCCCTCCGGGGGTCTCTGCTCTCCTCAGGCCTGGCATCCGCGCTCCAAGATGTCCACTCTTCCCCTGCCGGGAGCACCGCCCCCCACTTCCTCCTCTGCTCCCTTCTCAGTGTTTGGAGTCCAGGCCAGGTGTCACTCCTCTGGGTTACCTCTGACCCCTGGTTAGGTCCCTCTTCTGCCAGAGTCCCCCTTACAGGCTGTGGAACAGGGGATGGGGCAGGCTCGGGGGTCAAGTTCTCCACGGCCCCTCTGTGGGGTGGTCCCGGCCCCGGCCCCATCCGTGCCTAATGTGATGTGGAAGACAGGTCTCTGGGCCCTGGGGGGCTCCTGGGGAACAGAAACCAGGTTCAGAGGCAGCAGGACGGGACCTGGGAACCTGGGGCAGGCAGTCTGAGCAGGGCCAAGTCCAAGGGTAGACCCTGAAGCTTGGAGAGTCCTCAGGAGTTGGGCGTGGGAGCCATGGATGGTTTAGCGTTTGCTGCAAATCATTAAGTTTCTTGATCAGCCACAGTGTCTTTTATTTTCTAGTATTTAGCATGAACCCGACACACAGTAGGTGTTGGACATATGCAGGCTGCCTGGATGGGAGGGGTGGGTAGCAGGTGTAATAGAGACGAAAGTGAGGGAGGTCAGAGGGGGGATGGGCAAGTGTGTGGGCAGATGGGGCGGGGGAGGGAGGTTGGTGTGCTGGAAAGATGGATGGACGGACGGACAAACGCCGGAGGCGGGTGCTGGCCGTACAGATGAATGGGTAAATGGGTGGTGGGTGACGGATGAATGGAGGCCGTGAGAGGATGGGGGCAGGAAGCATCCATTCATACATGCTGCTGGATGGAGAGTTTCAATGGCAGTGTGGATACGAGTGGGCGAAGGGGTGGGATGTGTTGGGTCAGTGCACGGCTGGGTGGGGAGATGGACAGATGGACGGATAGGCGGATAGCTGTGTGGGTGGGCAGATGTCAGGTCGGCCTGGATGATGGGGAGCCCCGGGGGGCGGGTGGGCCAGCAGCAATCCACGTGGCCCAATGCCCGCCACCCTGCCCAGAAGCCGAGGGGTGGTCCGGGTTCTAGAATTTGAGTTAATTGTCTTGCGCTGGGGGAAACCGGGGCCAATTAGGCAAATGGAAGCAGGCGCAGCAGGCCTGCTAATCGCCTCGGAGCTGACGGAGCCCCCTGCACCCACAGCGGCCGCGCCGTATTGATTTGTAATTCACACTCCACTCACACGCAGAAGGATTTGAGGTGACTCAGACGGATCAGCCTGCCTGCGGAGGATGGTTCAAGGCAGGCGACCGAGCCGAGAGGTGCGAAGAGAACCTGCCGCCCGCTCCCACGTGGGCTGCGCGGGGCCGGGCAGCTGGCCATGGCTCCCCCGAGGCTCCCTTGTCCCCGCTGTGGGGAAGGCGAAGGCAGGGAGCGGCGAGGAGGGGCTGCATAAGCAGGATCCCAGTCGTGTGGCCCGTGGCTGTGTGGCGGATGGGGTGCGGGGCAGGGGGGCTGGTGAATGGATGCTGAATGGGACCAGCGAAGATTTCTCTCGCAGTGAGCCCCCAAAGTGAGGGTGCCTGGGACAGCGCGGGGCTTGGCACAAAGCCAGCGCTTGCTTTTTTTTGTTTCTTAGAGATGTATTGCTCTGATAGGCAGAGTGACAGAGAGAGGAAGCGAGGTCTTCCATCTACTTGTTCACTCCCCAAATGGCTGCAATAGCTGGGATTGGGCCAGGTTAGAGCCGGGAGCCAGGAACTTCCTCTGGGTCTCCCACGTTCGTGGCAGGGACCCAAGCACTTGGGCCATCCTCTGCTGCCTTCTCAGGCACGTGAGCAGGGCACTGGATCGGAAGTAGAGAAGCCAGGATTCGAACCCATGCTCCAGTATGAGGTGCTGGTGTCGCAGGCTGTGGTTTAACCCCTGCACCACGATGCCAGTGCCTAGTGCTTGCAGTTACACAGCCAGCCCAGCAGCATTGGCTTAGGCACGCTGCATCATGGCCCGTGACCTCAAACCTCCAGGGGGAGGTGTGGGTTCTGTGCACGTGCTCCGTGGGAGGGGCTCCAGCATTCCTCCAGTTGCGGTGTCCACAGGAGGTCCTGGAACCAGTCCCCAGCGAGTAGCAAGGGTGACTGTACAACGTACCAGGCCAGTGCCATAGTTCCTGGAGAGAAACCCCAACACCCAGCCTGCCGGAGTAAGTGAGAAAGAGCATTGGATGTCTGGGGAGAGCTGGGTTGGGGGCGGGGGGTGAGGTAGAGAAGCTCATGGCCGACACAGTCCAGGAGAGGGTCTGACGGGTCAAGTGAAGGAAGCCGTGGGAGAGGTGACAAGTACGACGGTGGGAGACACACAGGACCTGGGAGCCCAGCTTCAGGGCTTATCAGGGAAGGCTTCCCAGAGGAGGTGACGTTTGAGACGCATCTTGAGGGATGTACGTGTTTGCGTGTCCCCAGCAGGCCAGGCCTCAGTGCTGGCTGCACAGTGGGGCTCTGGTGGGCAGAGGGGAGGTGCAAGGCACTTAGCACCCACGTGCAGGAGGTGCCAGCAGTGACCGCCTGCACTCCGGCTCTGCCGTGCCCTGATCGGCCACTCACTCCCTGAGCTTTCCCGTGTCTCATCTGTAACGCGGCCCTGGTGACGGGTCCCCTGTCCGTGGGCCACGGCGGGACCTCGTGGGATGAGGTAGCACAGAGCTCTGCACGGTGCCGGGCTCCTGTGGACACTGGTACTGCCGATCCGCAGACACGAGGGGTGTGCGTGTGCGGGTTCGCTTACGTAAAAGGGCCGCAAAAAGTAGAGATTCCAGGGCAGAGCCTGGCGTGTCGCGGGGACGGCTCGCGGGCGGCGGGCCTGGCTGCAGTTTCTGACTCGCTGTGTGCCCTTGGTCAGGTCGCCTGGCCTCTATGGGCCTCAGTTTCCTTCCGTGTGAAACGGGACCAGGGCCAGGAGTCCCGAGAACTGAGGGAGCTCCTCCTGTGTCCCCCTCTCCCTGTGTCTCCTCCTCCCCCGCCCCCAGCAAGCCCTGGTGTTCATTTACCACCACCCCGCCCCCAGCAACCCCGGCCCGGACCCCCATCCATCATCCTGTCCTTTGCGGAGGTTAAGTGGGTCCCCAGGCAGCGGATCCCAGCGCTCCCGCAGCCCCGGCTGCACAATGCGGCCCGCTGTTAGCGCAGCCCGCTGGCCGCAGGATTGGGTTTCAGCCGGGGCCGGCGCTGGCGGGTACCCAGGCCAGCGGCGGCGGGCGGGCGGGGGACAGGGTGGAGGAGCCGGCGGGCGGCGTGGTGGGCCCGGGCCTGAGAAAACACACGCCGCCCCGGGCGGGCCGCAGAGCCCGGCAGGAGCGTGTGTCTGGGCAGAAGGCTTTCCCATCAGCAGGGTCCCCGTCGTCCAGCCTGGGCCCCGAGCAGGGCCTGGGCTGCGGAAGCAGTGCGCTGGCCGTTCCCGCCTCGGAAGGTTGCCGGGGCTGGCGCAGCCCCTCACTTGAGCCCCAGGCCCTTTTAGGCTCCCAGCTGCATCTTGTCAGCAGGGGTCTCAAAGCCTTGTAGGCTGACCTGGGTTTGAATCCCAGCCCGGTTTCTTTCTAGCTGTGTGACTTTGAACAGGTCTTTGTGCCTCTCTGGACTCAGTCTCCTCATCTGTGGAATGGGTCCACAGGGCCAGCCGTACAGACTGCAGAGTGTGTAGCTCAGGGCCTGGTCCCCCCACCCCCGTGCCCCTGGGAGATGGAAGCAGAGGCTTGGCCCCTTCCTCTTGTGGAGTGGTGCAGCCTGGTGGCTTCTGGGACAGAACCCATGTGGGTACATCTTGCCCAGCCCCTTACTGGCCACATGGGCTCCCAGATGGACAGTGTCTGCGGAGCACCTGCCGAGTGTTGGCGATTTTCCCTGCGGGCCTCTTGTGGCCCCGCCTGGCACCCAACCCCTACTGGGGTCCTGAGAGCAGCCTGTGAGGTCAGAGGGGGAGGAGTCTGTCCTCATTTTACAGGTGAGGGGGTGGGGCCTCAGGGAAGGGGAAGCCACTCGCTGGAGCCTGGCAGTGGCCTTGAACACTCTCTCCTCTTGGGACATCTAAGTTGGACCAAGGAAGGGTGGTCTGATGCCCCGGGCTGGGGATTCCCACCGGGCTTGGGTTAGAGGTGCCCGGGGCTGCTGGGAAGACTCCAGAGTGACACCTGCTCAGGCCCCCACCAGGCCGATTTGCTGCCTGCTGGGGGCTGCTGGCCAGTTTGGGGGCAAAGACCACTCAACCACCTCCCCACCCAGCTGGCTCCCGGGCTGAGCCCCCAGCAGGGCTACTGTGGGGCCGAGAGTTCTCAGGACAGAGGCGTCCCTACCCTGGTCAGGGATCCTCCATCGCTCCCCTCAGCCTGTGGACAAGGTCCCAGCCTGTGAGACCACCCCCATTCCCGCCCCTCCCGTGCTCCTTCCACGCAGGCTGCCCAGCCCGGAGCCCACGGCCAAGGCCGGTGCGCAGCTTCGTCATGGCCCAAGCCGCCCCGCGCCTGACATTTCATTCCGCCCGGCTCCCTCCCCGAGACACCGCAAGCTCCCAACTCCCGGCTTAGAGCTGACCCCTTCTTCGCCCGGGTTTCCCTGGCCTGCACCAGCTGTGTCCTGGGTCCTGCAGCACGTCCGTGCACTGGGCACTAGCCCGGTAGTTCCTGGGGGAAGGGCCTGCTGACCCCAGTGCCCAGCACGGGGCTTAGCGCACGCTGGGTGGAGTGGACGTTCACCCGATGAGCCTAACTGCAGCCTGGGCAGGGCGACTGCCAGCGACAAGGAGCCTGGAATCTGAGCTCCCGAAGCAGGCAGGGCCGGCGATCAGGGGAACGTGGAGGGCCACGTCTCCAGTGCCCCAGGGAGCATAGCACCTGCCGCAGCAGAGATCAGGCTGGCTGGACGCTGAGGCGGTGGCAGAGAGAGGCCGGGAGGTCACCGGCGGCCCATTGGGCAGGGGCCTGGAGTGCACGGTACAGGAGCTGGGGTCGTCTCCTGCAGGCCTTCAACTCGGTTAAGATCTGATCAGACACAGGTGTGAGAAGCCCCAGGCGGCCACTGTGTGCAGCTTGGGTGCATCTGCCATGAGCCCGGCCCCCTTGTCAGTGCTGGGGCCGCGGCGGTGACGAGGGCCCTGGCAGGCGTCAGAACAAGACGACTCACCTACGCGATGTCACTTTATCCTCACACAGACCCATTTTACGGATGTGGAAGCTGAGGCTCTGAGAGGGGCATTGGCTCGCCGGCAGTCACACGGTTGAGAATGCTGGAGCCCACGTTCTGGCCTGCACGGTCTCTGCCCTGCCCCTCTGCTACTGTCCCCCTTTCCCCCTCCTGGCCTCGCGCAGGGCTAGATGGGGGCGAGAAAACGCACAGGCACGTTAGCCCCTGTGATCTGTTCGTCCTGTGTCACCTGTTTTCTAAGGGCACCGTGTGGCATCTTAGAAATGATACAGATGAGGACACGGGTGTGGGTTCACATCCCAGCCCTGCCCATGCGCCCCCAACTTCTCGTACGATGGCATTTCCAGTGCCCCAGCCACTGCTTGGCACACAGAAGGCGCTTAATGGAAGCCCCCTCTTCACACCTTTGGCGCTCTCATCTAACCGATGGTGGTGCAGACAGCCAGAGCTGCCCAGCGGTGGCCCGGGGAGCCGGGGGCAACGTCTAGCCGGCCTGCGAGCAGGCCCCCCCGGCCCCCTCCTGGCGGCCCGATGCTAACGACTTCAGTGTGTCTCCCCTTTGAGCTGAAATATTTCTGAAATGCACACTACAGTTCCCACTCGCCGGAGGGCCGGCCGCCCCTGCAGCCCGTGCAGCCGGGGCCTCTCGCTTGCTTGCTTGTGCGCCGGCTCCGGGCGGGAGAGGCTGTGCGGGCGCAGGCAGACCGCGCCCTCTCCCACCCCGAGGAGAGGAGCGTGCTCCCCGTTCCTGCTGTGGCCTGTGCGCCAAGAATCTCTGTGGCCTCCCCTTGCTCATCTCTTCATTGGGCTTGTGGGGGGGGGGTTCTGGGGGCCCTGGGGACCTGGCCATGGGGTGGGGTGGGCTGGAGAGGGAGATGGCAGCGGTGGCAGCAGGAGGTGGGCAGGTGGGCACGGCCTCGGCTCCCTGCGTCAGCCCCTGGGCAGTGCCCTCAGCCACACTCAGAGCCAGCTCCCCCCGCCCCCCGCCCACAAGTGTCACTTCCTCCACGAAGCCATACCTGAACGTGGCCTTCCCTTCCTCCATCCACTCCCGTTCCCATAGCTGACAACGCACCGCGCACAGCCCCGCGTGTCTTGTCACATCCGCATGGTGATTAATTACCTGTGGACAGGGACGCCAGCTCCCCAGCAATGAGGGATTGGCACTGTCACAGCGGAGGCAGCTTGATGGAGCCCCGTGGCCCCCAAAGCGTGTTCGGCGGTTTGCGGACGAACATTTTTAATTATAAGAGCCTTGTGTTTATTTCCCTTCTTTTTATGGAAAGTGATATTGGTTTTCCATTTATAATAATGATTACTCCCCCCCCCCCAACTCTTTAAAATGTACTTAAGAGAAAAGAGGCGGTTGGAAGAAAAATAGTAAGTAGCAGGATTGGCTGACGTCATCCAGTGTCATCCACGGGACAGGCCCGAGGCCGGCGGCCCTGACGGAGCAGGGCACTGGCTCGTGTTCCCGCCACTCTGCGCCAGGCCCCTAGGACCCCACGCAGCTCCCCTTCAGGGACGCACAGGGCCTCCGAGGAGGCCAGGCAGTTACTGCCCTGGCCAGCTATGGGTGCTGGACCATCTCAAAACCCCCGTGACTGCAGAGCTGTAGGGTGCCGAGTTCAGGAGGACTTCCAAGAGGAGGTGACCTGAGTTGAGACGTCACAGCTGGGGAGCATGAGGGGCAGGCATAGCAGGTGTAGAGGGGCAAAGGTTCGAGAGGGAGAGTGCCACACAGTCATGGCTGCCTGAGCACAGCTGGGAAGAGACGACACGAGTGGCCCTGGGCAAGTTCCTGAGCCCCTGCTGGCCGGTGACATAGGACAGTGTCAGGTACCTCTTGGCGTTGTTGGGAGAATTTTGCAGGTTTCTGGCCCTCACTGGGGCCTCCGTGGAAATGAGTCCTCTCGCTCCGTGGAGTCTTGGGATTTCGGGGGAGGCGTCTGAGCCGTTGTGCCGGTGGGGGCGCTGGGCCCACCTGGGTTCCCGAGGCGAGAGCTGGTTGCCCCAGATTCCCCAGGGAATTGAGTCGGACGGTTGCACTCGGTTTGAGAAGAACAAAGAGGAGCTCGAGGCATCCCAGGAAAGCAGCGTGGGTCGGGCTGGGAAGGGCTCCTTGGAGGCGGCAGCCGTCGGGAGAGGGAGGCTGATGTTTCTCAGATGCTGGCCAGCGTGGTCTGGGCGTGGGAAAGCCAGCGGGCGGAGCCCCCGCCTTCACATCAGGGGCCACATGGGTGCAGGTGCCAGGGTCAGCCGGGGCGGGGGGGTGCCACGCTCCATCTAAAAATAGCTGCCACTTCCTGGGGGGTTTCCTTGGTGCTGGACTCCAAGCTAAACTCTGCCTGGCTCGCTGGGTCCTCACCTCCACACTGGGAGGTATCTGGGCCATTTCCTGCTGAGGAGACGGCCCAAGGGTGCACGGCCAGGCGGGGGAAGAATGAACCTGTGTTAGAATGCAGCTCTGGCTGGCCTCCGGGCCCGGTGTGCGTGCTCTGCTCCCCGCCTTATGTGCACAGGTAGAGGGAGGCAGGGCAGAATCAGACCGAAAAGGGCCAGGGGAGGGGGAAGCAGCCCCAGCCCAGACTCCCCACGCCAGGGCTGGGACTGGCAGGGGAGAAGAGAGCAGGGGAGCCGCCGCCCTCCGCTGCCTCTCCTGCCCATTTACCCTCACTGGCTGTGAGCCTGCAGCGTGCGTCATCCGGGCCTTCGAGCCCCTGCCCTGGCCGGCTTCCCGCCCAGCGTGGGCCAGGTAGGAGAGGGGCGTGGTGGAGCCCCTGGGTAAGAGCCCAGTGTTTGAGCCCCCGCTTTCCCACGCGACTTCTGACAGATCCCTGTTCCCTTCTGGGTCCACGTTTGCATCTGAACAACGAGGAGGTCAGTTCCCAGCCCCTCCCACCTGGGCCACACAGAACCCTCAAGTGTGTGTCCTCTGGGTCACCCAGGAGTCCAGCCAAGGGGTGGGGCTCGCCTCCCCCCGCCCCGACCCCGCTCCTCTCCCTCGGTCCACACCGCTCTCGGCAGCTGCTCCTCCGGCCCGGCCGAGAGCCCAGCTTGGCGAGTCCGATGAGGCCGATGAGAGAAAACAGGTTAAAAGTTCAGCCCTTGTTCTCTCCAGGAAGAAAAATCTGTAGCATTCCGAGTGTGAAAAGGGGCCCTTTTTTTGCAGCTCCAAAGCATCATAATAGAACTTCGCTTCAATTTGTCATCAAAAAGATGCCCTTGGCACTGGCTCCACCGTCCCTGGCACCCCTCCCCCCCCCACGCCGGCCCCAGCGCCGAGAGACCCAGTGACCACAAACACAAGCCACAGGCGGTCTCAGGGACACTTCTGCATCCTCTCTTGTCAGCTCTCCCGTTTGGCTGAGGTCATCGCTGGGCAAGTGCTTCTTCCCCTCCCCACGCTCCACCCCCACCCACCGCCCCGCCGGTCGTGCCCTCGTTACCTCCCGTTTGAACCTTCTCAGTGGCCTGGACACTGGCACCCTGCCCCCAGTCTCTTGGCACTAGTTTATCCTGCTCAGGCCATCACACTAATTGTTCTAAATGCCCAGAAGTGGATGGGGCAGGAGGCTGGACACCTGCCCCGCCACCAACTCCTCTGTGATCTCTAGCGAATCTCTTTCCTTCCCTGTGCCCCAGCTGCCCTGTCTCTAGACAGGGGCAGGTGGCTGCAACACAGATGGTGGGCATTTGTATGGGCCAGGGACTCTGCCATGAGAAACCCTGGGTGGCCACGAGTGCAAGGATTGATTGGTGATGCCTGCCTTGGGAGCAGAGTGGAGAGCAGGTCTCTCACCTGCTAGCTGGGCTGAGCGGTGTGCCCGTCCTGCTGGGACCTGCTAGGTCCCCAGTGCGCACCTCATCTCCCCTGCCAGACTGTGAACTGCTCCACAGGGGGTCATGCTGCTCCCCACTTCCTGTCCCAGGGCACCCAGCACAGTGCTTGGCACATTGCGAGTGTCAGCTGGCCAGATGGCTGAGGGGACAGTTTCAGTCCACTCAACTCAAATTATTCTGAGGGGCCTCCATTGTGGTGCAGCGGGCTAAGCTGCCACTTGGGACTCCCACGTCCCAGACTGGAGTGCCGGGTTGATTCTTGGCCGCTCTACTTCTGACCCAGCTCCCTGCTAATGTGTCTGGGACAGCAGCAGATGATGGCCCAAGTGCCTGGGCCCCCGCCATCCACGTGGGAGACCCAGAGGGAGTTCCTGGCTCCTGGCTTCAGCATGGCCCAGCCCTAGCCATTGTGGCCATGTGGAGCTCTGGGCCTGAGCCGAACTTGGGTGGGTGGGCGTGAGCTCTCTTGGGCTCTGTGTGGCTCGTGCCCTCTGACTGCTGGTTCCAGGGCTGGCCTGAGTCTCCTAACCCCTCTGCTGGTGCCTGCTAGTCACAGTCCTACACCCTGAGCACTTCCTGGGCATGGAGTTGGCAGAGCCCTGGGGAAGGCCTCCCGGGGTTGGGGACACCAGGAGGACTCCAGGTTCTGGGAGAAGGGAGGGTGCCCTGACAGGCTGTGAGGGCCAGGCAGGTGAGGTGTGGCTGGCGCCGAAGCTCACCTACGTCCCAGGTTTTTAGAATTTGATGCAAGCTAAACAGTGGACAGATATACAAAGTGTGATGTTAAAATTTTTTTTCAAAATATTGATTTTATTTATTTGAAAGCATTAGAGAGAGAGAGAGAGAGAGAGAGAAAGAAGGAGATCTTCTATCTCCTGGAATGGGCGCAACAGCTGGAGCTGGGCCAGGCCAAAGCCGGGAGCCAGGAACTCCATCCTGGTCTCCCACATGGATGGCAGGGGCCCAAGCACATGGGCCATCGTCTGCTGCTGTCCCAGATGCATTAGCAGGGAGCTGGATCAGAAGTGGAGCAGGCAGGACTCCAGCCAGTGCTCATATGTGATGGTGGCATGGCAGGCAGCGGCTTAACCTGCTGCGCCACAACACTGGCCCCTGATGTAAAATTTTGAGTGGGAGTGAACCCTTTGAAACCCATGAAGGAGACCCCAGGTTAGGACCCTGACTCTACAGAAAAGTAGGGAAAGGCCAGTACCTAGGTTAGCTGGAGGTGATTGGGAGGGTGGGGCTTGATCGTAGGTGGAGGAGCTGCAGTTGGACCTAGAGGGGCGGAACCTAGTAGAACCAAATGATTGGCTGGGACGTGAGAGTAGGCGGGGTTAGGAGAGGCGGAGTCTAGAAGGAGGACAGTCTTGGAGATGCAGCCTGCTGACTGGGGCAACAGAAGGGAAAAGGATGCAAAAGGGAGGGATCTCAGGGCTGCTGCAGAGTGATTGACAGCAGTTGGTAGGTGGGCCTGCCGATGACTCTTGGCTCTTCCCACAGAAACCCTGATGGACTCCACCACAGCGACGGCTGAGCTGGGATGGATGGTGCACCCTCCGTCAGGGGTGAGTCAGGGGCTCCCAAACCCTACTTGCTTCCCCCCAAGATGTGTCAGGGCTCCGCTGAGGGCCTAAATGCCCCCTCTGACTGCAGCCCCTTCCCCACGGCTCGGGGCCCAACTCAGCTGAGCCAGACCCCTCACTGCCCAACACCAAGTCCTCTGCCTTTGCTAGAGCACCAGTTACCATGACAACATGCAAGGATGCCCACGAGATCCCCATGCTGCCAAATCGGTACCCACGCTCTGCCCATTTTGCAGATGAGGAAAGTGAGCTGTCATTTCCTGAAAATTACAGTGGCAAGCACCTTCATACGCATCATCTGCAATCCAACTGGATGAGATTGGCTCCATTTTACAGATGGGGGAGCTGAGGCTGCCCAAGGCCCTATAGCTAGTAGGTGATGGGGCTCAGGCTGTATCCAGGGCTGGGACCACGCCCCAGGTCCCTAACACCAGGCTCCCCCTCCCTGGGCTCCCCCTGTCTCCTGGGGGGGGCTTGCTCCCCTGACCTTGAACTTCCCCAGAGCAAGGCTGGGTGCGGCTGGAGATTCCTCTTCCTCCTGCCACAGCCAGCTCACTGGTCTCTCCGAGCTCCCTCTAGTTTCCTCATCCGTAAATGGGCGCAATGAAGCCTTCCTGCCAGGACCGTTAGGCGGTCTTCTGCCAGGTGAGCGATGCGCTGCCGCCCAGTACAGAGCACGGCTGATGGTAATCGCACCGCGGCCGTGGCCTCTGTGACAGCATTCACTCCTGCCGCTCTGTGAGCTGGGGACTCCGCCACTCGCCCTGCCCTTCCCCCCACCCCAGCTCCTCCCTCCCCCAGGACTCAGCTGCTGCCCCAGGGCGCTGCAATCGCTCACCCCCCCCCCCCACTTCTCCCCCAGGCCTGCGCTCTCAATAGGCAGGGCCCCAGGGTCAGGCCTCTTTCTGTGGCTCTTTCTTGTCACCAATTTTCCATCTGTGAAGGCGGCAGGGCCCGCAGCCCCACCCTGCCAGTAATGAGGCCAGGCTGGGCTGCAGGGCCCCCGGACGCAATTATTTGGGGTGTTTAGGCTGCAGGGCCTCCGCATGTTAATTAGAGAGAGGGGAGAAAGGCAAAGTGCTCTAATTAAGTGCTCTAATTAAGTTCTGAAGAAGAGCAGTGGTTGTAACAAGGGGCTGACTTTGTCACATGGTGCCACCAAAAAAAAAAAAAAAAATTTAATGTAGGGAGCTTTGGAGTCGCCATTGCGGTAGAGATGGGGCCAGCAGGCTCCAGCCCGCTCCCCACGCGCCTGACCCTCCTTGGGCTGGCGGCCCTCACTCTACACCGCGCCTGCTCGGCTCAGAGAATCCGAGCAGTAGCACACAGCACGGCCACTTTAGGGGACCCCACTCCCATCACCTGCCCCCACGGTCACATTAGGCGGTTGGGGAAATAGAGGCCCCGAGACAGGAAGTGACTTGCCCAAGGCCACACATGTTGTGAGCAGAGCTGGGGTTAGAACCCAGGGCTCCTGGGGCGCAGCTGGGTCCTTGTGTTCTAGGCAGTGCGGGCGAGCACACGGAATGGTCTGGGTTTGCCTGATCTGGGCCTGCGTCCTTGCCTGCTTGCCCTCTACTCCCTCAGCGGCAGAATCGACCAGGCACGAGTGATTGTCAAAGGCGATAGTGTCAGGGCACCCAGCCCCGGGCCCCGTGTGTGTGTGGGGGTGGGGGCGTTCTGCTGTCACCCCCAGGCAAAAGCAGCCCAACAGCATGGGGCCCCCACCCCGGAGGAGGACAGGATGGATGGTACCCCCTGCAAGCTCTCAGTGCCTCTGGGGAGAGTGGACCGGGCAGGCGGGGTACGCCGAGGGACAGGGGAGAGTGGGTGAATATAGGATCCCAGGCAGCCGGAGGGGTGCTGGAGGTGGGCAGAGTGGGAACCAAGGCCCAGCCCCAGGGGTCTCTGAGGAGGTCACGGGGGCCCTGGGCCCTTGTAACATTCCTCCCCGGCCTAGCACTGCGGTGCTGACCTGAAAGCCCAGAGCAGAGCTGCTCCGTGGGGAGGGCGCTGTCTTCCCCAGCATCGGGGGAGTTCAGAGGGGCTGGTGGTGGTGGGGGGACCGACTTTCCCCATCAGACTGGAGTCCCTGAAGCCCAGGGCTGTGTCTCCCTGCTCGCTCAGGGAGCTGCCACAGGACGGAAGTCCGGTCCCCTCACCACGCTGACAGCCCCCGAGCCCAGAGCTGTGCCCCCTTCCATCAGACGGTGCTCCCCACAGGCAGCACCCCCGCTACTGTCCCTTCCGGGTGGGCACTTTTCCTTTATCAGGTTAGCGGACTCCTGACAGTGAGGGCCACGGCTCCCACGCGGACCAGGAGCAACTCCAAGGGCAGGCCATGTGCCTTTCCCACCAGATTGGTGTGTCCCCCTTAGAGGCTGGGAATTCCCCAGGGCCAAGGCCATGTCTCCCCTATCAGACAGCCTGGGAGTTCTCTGATACCTCCGCCATCAGACCAGAGGATTCCAGGAGGAGGCGGAGTCGGGCGTTGGCGGGGGGCGGAGCCGCTTCCTCCCGGACCTGACCAGCATTTCGCCCGCAGTGGGAAGAAGTGAGTGGCTATGACGAGAACATGAACACCATCCGCACCTACCAGGTGTGCAACGTGTTTGAGTCGAGCCAGAACAACTGGCTGCGGACCAAGTTCATCCGGCGCCGCGGCGCCCACCGCATCCACGTGGAGATGAAGTTCTCAGTGCGTGACTGCAGCAGCATCCCCAGCGTGCCCGGCTCCTGCAAGGAGACCTTCAACCTCTACTACTACGAGGCCGACTTCGACTCGGCCACCAAGACCTTCCCCAACTGGATGGAGAACCCGTGGGTGAAGGTGGACACCATTGCCGCCGACGAGAGCTTCTCGCAGGTGGACCTGGGCGGCCGGGTCATGAAAATCAACACGGAGGTGCGGAGCTTCGGACCCGTGTCCCGCGCTGGCTTCTACCTGGCCTTCCAGGACTACGGCGGCTGCATGTCCCTCATCGCCGTGCGCGTCTTCTACCGCAAGTGCCCCCGTGTCATCCAGAACGGCGCCGTCTTCCAGGAGACGCTGTCGGGGGCTGAGAGCACGTCCCTGGTGGCCGCCCGGGGCAGCTGCATCGCCAACGCCGAGGAGGTGGACGTGCCCATCAAGCTGTACTGTAACGGGGACGGCGAGTGGCTGGTGCCCATCGGACGCTGCATGTGCAAGGCGGGCTTCGAGGCCGTGGAGAACGGCACCGTCTGCCGAGGTAAGGGCCACAGTGGGGCGCGTGCCCCAGTGAGCGCGGGACGTCGCTACCGGCTGCAGACGCGGACCTGGCAGCCGAGGGTCCAGGCGGGCTGGGGCCTGGAGCTGACCGTGGGGCCCCTGCGGCCAGGGTGTCCAAGCCCTCTCTTTGTAGGGGCGTGGGGAACACTTCCAGCACATTGATCTATGCACGTGCGTGCACACACACACACGCACACACACAACAGGTGCGACACCAGATGACTGAATCGGTTGGTGTGAGGATACAGCTTTCTCGTTGTCGTTATTTCATGATTATTTATGATGGCAATGGTGAGGTTTTTTAAGGAGACGAGCTAGAATAGATCGCCCTGCTGTGTGAATGACTTAACATGCATGGAGCTTTTACTCCGCGTCCGGAACAGGCCAGGCTGTGCGGAAGTGACCCAACAGGAAGTGTTTTCGCCTCACCCCATGCCACCTGCCCGGCATGGTCCAGGTTGAGGCTCCTCCCTCCAGAAACCCAGGGGCTGGGAGGCTGCTGTGGGCGGGGCAGAGGGGCGGGGAGAGGGTGGCAGGTGAAATTCATACCTGTGGCGGCCCACACAATCCACCTCCACACACGCCAGGGGAGTGGGCGGGTCACGTGGTCACTCCCAATTCAGAGACGGGCGTGTGCATGTTCCTGTGAGCCGGGCTCCAGGGCTGCCACGGGGACTGTGCTGAGCACTTCTGTGAATGAACTCATTTAGCCCTCACAGGAGCCCTTGAGGGAAAGAACTGTTTTACATGGGAAAAAAAAATTGAGGCTCAGAGAATTCCTGCAGAGAGAACGGGGAAGATCTGGCTTCTTACCCAGGCCACAGAGTTCGCGGGAGGGAAAAATAGCACTGGGCCAGGTGACTCTGGCAAAGCCTCGGCAGGGGGTTTGCAAGCATAAGGAGTTTGGAGAGGCACGAGGCGGCGGTGGGAAGGCTGGGAAGGCTCTGACGACACAGACAGAGCTGGGTTCAAGTCACAGCCTTGCTGGGAGAAGCCCTGGGATGCTGGCCAAGGGCAAGGCCCCCCTGCGTAGGGTGACTGTGAGCAGTCGAGAGCGTTATCGGTTCTCAGCACACAGGAAGCGCTTGCTAGACGCCAACTATGCAAAGCCCACCTGTGGCAGGTGCCTGCCGGTGAGCTGGGCTGGAAGGGGTGTAGGGGATTAGGAGCCTCCCGGTGTGCCCCAGGTGTGTCCCAGGGCACCTCCAGTGCCAACCCTATCCCACTGGTTGCAGGGAGTCCATGGAAGTTTAGCCTGGGGATGGTTGCCTCCAGCCCTGTGAGGCTGTGGGAGGATGGGGGAGGGGAGCCTGGAGCTGATGCCTGGCCCCTCCCCCACGGTGCTGGGGTGCTGATGAGCAAGGGGTGTGGCCAGTGAAGCAGACCGCTGTGAAGACTCGCTGGAGGGTGGGGAAAAGGAGGAGCCTGAAGGCACAGGGGATGGTGCGGGGAGGTGAGGGTTCTAGAAAAGAAATGGAGAATCTGGGAGAAAAGGCTGCCCCCTTGGGGAAGGTAACAAATTTGGTTGTAAATCCGTGAATGTGGATGTTCACAGCCTTGAGAAATGGCAGGGGTGGGAGCAGAATGCGCCAATGGAAACCCGTGCTTCATTATTGATCCCTTAGTCACTCATCAAACTATTACCGATTTATGCTGGGCATCAGGTAGCGAGCGGGGTGACAGACCTGTGAATAAACAAAACCCATGACGCATTAGCCTTGTTTGAATAGAAACTGCTCGGGCTGTGGTGGGCCCAGAAAATGACAGAAGACTCCACCGAGGAGGCGGCATTGGCCCTGAGTCTTGGGGGTGCTGGGGGGTGTTGAGTTGGTCCCAGGACTTCTGAGGGGCGGGTCTGCATGAATCAAGATCAGGGGACATGAGTCGACTTGACGTGGCCCTGGCTAGGGGCTTAGGAAGGATCCAGGAAGAACTGTTGCGGGGGGGGGGGCTCTGAGAAGGGGGTGCACTGGGCACCTCCTGCTGCACACGTTACCCCAAAACACGGCCCGCAGTCACTATCGCCGAGATTCTGAGCAACCCAGGGGCGGCTGAGACGGGGCCTCCGGCTCCGAGCCTCCCATGAGGTTGCAGCTGGGGGCTGCAGCGCACCTGCTAGCTCGGCTCGCCCACGCTCCCTTGCGTCCGTCATTCTTGGCAGGCGTCTCGCACGTACAGTGGGCCCAGAGAGTGTCAGAGGCACCCAGGACAGAGCCACAATCCATCACTTCGGCTGCATGTCCTCCCTTACAAAGCAAGATGGCAAATTCAGCCCCTACTCCGAGGAAAGCCATGACCCAGGTGTGAGCCGCTGGGGCCATCTTGGAGGTCACCTGTCATGGGCAGCATCTCGGCCTCAGGGAGTGCGGGTGCCAGGTGCTGCGGGAGCAGCAGGTGCCCATGCAGCTCCGTCCCACGGCCCTCTCCTCCTCTGGCCCCGGGGGTGAATGGGGACCAGACGGGAAGTGATTAATGAGCTCCAGGAGCCCAGAAGGGCTCCAGCTGCTGCTGTGGCCTATGCGGCAGCCACCCAGATGTGGGGCTGCCCCAGCCCGAGTGCCTGACAGCCCAGGCCGTGGGGGAGCAGTGGCTGCAGCTCACGCCAGAGTGGCGGCTGAGCGCTTTCTCGTCGTCCAGCTCCGGGATTCTCAGCCTTCGCCGTGGGTCAGAATCACCCAGCAGGACAGTGAAAAGTCCGGCTCGTGGGTCTGGCTCGAACCTCTTCCCCAGGCCTAGTGGTGCGGCCCGGGAGGGGCCCCAGAGCCAGCACTTGCCACCGACAGGCCATCCACTCAAACACAGGGAGTGACGGCACACCCTCAGCTGGGCAAGGGAGTGCCCACGAGCCCATCCCCTGCCCCACCATTAGCATAGTCTCTAGGAGGCTATAGTTTAAAGGGTCCATTGAACACTGAAACACAGTTGGATGGGGGAAAGGTCCTTGCTTTGCTAAGATAAATTAGAGCACTAAGGCTGGAGCCAGAAGGCAGGTGGGGAGTGGCCACCATCCCAGGTGGGCAGTTGAGACTAAGAGGGGGCCGGTCCTCCATTCAGTGAGTGGCAGACAAGACTAGGGGCAACGCCAATTTCCTCTGGTGCCCACTGTGTGCAGGGCACAGTGGGAGAGGGGGGCAGTCTGGAGACACTGATAATTGAGTGCTTTTTGTATGCCATTTGGCTCTCTGTTTTTTTAAAAAAGACTATTTATTTGAAAGGCAGAGCTACAGAGAGAGAGAGAGATAGGGAAAGACAGAGAGAAATCTTCTATCCACTGTTTTACTCCCCTACAAGGCTGCAACAGCCAGGGCTGGACCAGGCTGAAGCCAGGAGCTTCTTCCTGGTCTCTCATGTGGGTGGCACTTGGGCCATCTTCCACTGCTTTCCCAGGTGCATTAGCAGGGAGCTGGGTTGGAAGTGGAGCAGCCAGGACTCGAACTGATGCCCACATGGGATTCCGGCGCTGCAGGCAGTGGCTTAACCCACTGCATCACAACACCAGCCCCCATTTAGCTCTCTGATAAGCAAGTATTGAGCACCTATGCCATTTAGCTAATAAGCACATATTGAGTACAGTTACGGGGAAAACTGCAATGAAGATGACCTTGGTTCCTGTTTCACGTAGATGAGGAATTTCCACGCAGACAAGGCAGTGAGCAAAGCAAGCTTTGCTGAAGTCAGAAACCTCCTGCCTGGGCCGGCAGGAAGACCTCAGAAGCTGGTGGGAGTGGCGTCTTTTAAGCACAATTCCAGGACGGATCCAAGGGTGGGGGAAAACCCATCAGAAGGCCAGAATCCTATTTTGCCTGCTCAGGATAAAACAAAAAAACCTTCCACAGGCTGGGTTGGGTAACTTCTTTCTATTCTCAAGGCAAAACTAGGAACTCAGGAGGGTGGGATCAGCACTTTTGTCTTGCTAAAGGCAGCTTCTGGGGGGAAAAGCACGCATTTTGTACACCTTTTCTCCTTCCAACAGGGACCCGGCCTATCAGCCCCTGTAACTCGCTGTAGTGCCACTGTGTACCGTCAGCTCTCCCGCAGGCCTGGGAGCCTGGCACACGCTGGGTGCTGGGGATGGCAGAAGTGAGCAACACAAACACATCTGTTGCCCTCCTGGAGTTTTTAGTCGTGGTGAACGGATGGGAGGAAAGAAACTCAGTACGGACTGTGATGGGTAAAAGGGGAGAAAATAATAAAAATCAGGGAAGTGCTCAAAGGTGCCAACTGAGCTGAGCGGGCTGCCCCGGGGGGCCAAGGGCATGTTCCCAGGCCAAGGGGCCCCGAGAGAGCCGAAGACTCAGAGTTTGGCCTCAAGTGGCTCTGGGCTGGGCCAGGGACGCACACGCTGGGGACAAGGCAGAGCATGGTCCTGCTGGATGAGGGCCGTCCAGGCTCGCAGAGAACACAGTGGAGAAGGCATCTCCTCTGACCCGGTCCCTGATGGCTTTCTCCGCGCCTGCCTGGGGCCCTCCCGGCCTGGAGGCTTTAGGTGGAACGAGGCCCTCAACAACACGGGGAGGACTTGGTGGTGGGGGAGGGTGGGAGGAGGCGGGAACTGTGTGGACCAGGCCTGAGGTGTGACAGCACGGGACACTTGGGCAGATGGCAGGGGCTCTGCTGGGTGAAGAGGGTAGGGCCCTGCTCTCACTGTTTGCCTGGTGCCTGATGCCAGCCTGCAGTGGCCACACGGCTGCCACTGGCCTTCTCCTGGTCCCTCCCGTCCCCAACCCCACCCTCAGGATCACAGATTCTGCTGGGGCTCCCAGCAGCAGATACGCTGGAGGGGGCTATGGGTGCCCTGGGGCCCTGAGTGGGTGTCTCTGGCTCCTCCCGGCCCCTCCCAGGTTAGACTGTAAGTGTGGCCCGCCTCCACTTCGCCAAGCGGGTCTGCCTGTGTCCCCATTTCCCTTGGTCTCTCGGGGCTCAGCCTCAGAAGGAGCCTGCCCGCCCTTGGGGGCCCTGCCTGCCTCTCTCTGTGGCTATAATTCGTCTAGAAGCAGCTCCGTGGGCAGTGTGATGGCTGCGATGCTATCCGGGCGGAACGGGAGTTTTAATATTTAGCTTGGATGGGGAGAGGGGCCGCACGCCAGCTCGGGGCGGCTGCACACGTGTACGCTCGCCGGCTCCGGCTCGCTCCTCCCTGCTCCCAGCTGCCGGCCTGCTCCTCTAGCCAGCCTTGTCCTCTTCTCCACCTGCCCCACCCTGCCTTGCGGCCCCTGGCCCTGCTCTCTCCTCCACCATGGCCTCTCCTTGACCTTGGCTTCAGAGACTTGGCTTCTCCTAAGCTGTGTGACCTTAGGCAAGCACTTGACCTTCCCACAACCTCTGTCCAGAGTAACTGAGAAAGGTGTTAGGAAAAAAAAGAATTGGGAGTTTTATGGGACACTGCCTTTGCCTGTGAATGCCCCCCCATGTGGCTTTTTTAAAGGTTTGTTTGTTTAATTATTTTGAAAGAGTTACAGAGTGACAGAGAGACAGAGAGATCTTCCATTCACTGGTTCACTCCTCAGATGGCCACAATTGCCAGGGCTGGGCCAGGCCAAAGCCAGGAGCCAGGAGCTTCATCTGGGTCTCCCACATGAGTGCAGGGGCCCAGGTACTTGCTGCTTTCCCAGGCCATTAGCAGAGATCTGAATCGGAAGTGGAGCAGCCGGGACTCAAACCTGCGTCCCCATGGAATATGGGTGTCACAGGCCGCAGCTGCACCTGGTACGCTACAATGTTGGCCCTGCCCCCGTGAGCTTTTTAAATTTCAAAATAACTTCTTATCACAGAAGCAATGTAGGTTGTTTGCAGAATCTTTGGAAATGACTGATAAGTAAAAAGGAGAAAATTAAAGTCACCCACTGAGAGCCGCTGGGAGTGGACCGGGAGGCCTCTTCCAATGTACCGATGAATATTTATACCTATTGATTTTTTTTTTATGCTGAAGATACGTGAGGACCCCCCCCCCCATTGTCCTGGGCTGTGTTGGAGCTGCAGCCTTACTGGCGAGGCTCTTAGCACCCTGGGGGAAATGCCCCCTCTTTTTCTTTTTAGTTTATTATTTTCTTAAAGATTTATTTTATTTATTTGAAAGAATTACAGAGAGAGAGGGAGACAGAGAGAACGAGGTCTTCCATCTGCTGGTTCACTCCCCAAATGGCTGCAATGGCCAGTGCTGGGCCAGGCCGAAGCCAGGAGCCAGGGGCTTCCTCCTGGTCTCCCATACGGGTGCAGGGGCCCAAGGACTTGAACCATCCTCCGCTGCTTTCCCAGGCACATTAGCAGGAAGCTGGATCAGAAGTGGAGCAGCCAGGACTCGAACCAGCGCCCATACGGGATGCGGGCACTGTAGGCAGTGGGCGGCTTTACCCGTTACGCCACAGCGCTGGTCCCAAATGCCCACTCCACTTGCCATCCCTCTGCGGATCCGTGGGGAGGCTCCCTGCTGCGTGTCACGCTGGGGTGAGCGCCCTTGCTCCTGTTTCCCGGCTGCTCACTGTGCTGCTGCTGTTTGTGGAGGCTGCACTTCCAGGCCACGAGCTGTGGGGTCCACCGAGAGACTCTTTTTCTGGGGCTCTGGTTTCACGTCGCCAGATCACCCCCAGGAAGGCTGGGCTGCGCCGGCCTCCTAGCCGCAGCCCGTGAGAGCGCCTGATGTCCCGCGTGCTCGCCAGCTGGGGATATGACGCCCGCGGCTCAGTTTTCTGCTTCACTCCCAGAATCCCATGCTTCCCCAGCCCAGGGAGGGAAGGGGCCAGAGGCCAGAGGTCCTCTCTGGGCCCTCAGGGTTGGATGCTGGGCCACCCTCGAGGTGGTCTCCTCCCCACAGAGGCCGCACCAGGGGCCCAGATGTGTCTGGGGAAGCGTGCGGGGGTGGGGTGCGCTCAGGCCCGGGATGAGGAAAAGGAGAGAGGCGGCCAGCTGGCAGGGCCTGTGCCGCTGGGGAAGGGCGTGAGGTTGGAATGCTAAGTGGGAGGGAGGCCCAGACCACCCCCCCCCAAAAAAAAAGTTCAGTTTCTCTTCAAGGGCTGGGCGGAGACTCGCTGGGGAGGCAGCGGCTGCTGCGGGGGCCCTGCACACCCCCAGATGGAGGCCGGGCTTGGACCACACGGGCCAGCCCTCTGGGGTGGGGACTCCGGCCAGCACGCTCACACTGCGTCTGTGCTCTTGAACACTGGACGAGAGTCACAGCTCCTGCACCGCTCCTTTCCTGTGCACCCATTGGTCTGTCCGTCCATCCATCGTGCGACGTGCGCTGGGCGCCACATCCGATCTCTCTGCTCCCTGGAGGGTTCTGCGATGTCTTCGGAGATGCCCAGAGGGCGCCCACACTGAGTGCGGCCGTGTGCCAGGCAGTGGGGCCCTCTGAAAGCTCAGTCGTGCCCCCAGAGGCTCGCCTTAAGGACCACCCAGTCTAGAGACATTGCCAGGGGTGTCTGTGGACAAGGAGAGGGGACAGGGGACAGCAGAGTGGGCAGAGGGGCCCGGACGAGCTGACAGAGGCTCCTCCCCATCTCCCCCCTCCTGGGGAGCGTCCTCCAGGACAGCAGGGGTCAGGGAGGGCTCTGGAAGAGGGGTCACTTCGGTGGAAGTGGGAAGTAGCAAGGCGAGGAGGAGGAGGTGCAAAGGCCCAGAGGCCGCCAGAGTGGGGTCACTTCAGTTCTCGCTCCTCTCCTCTTGGCTGACTGGGAGGATCCGAGTCTCCAGGGGATGAGATGATTTCTTGCTCCCTGGTCTTCATGTTCCTGGCAGTCTAAGCAGGAAATATTGGACAGTTTAGGCTCTGGATCCTCATAATAGCACTTGGATTTTTCACTTAAATAACACTCCCCAAGTACCTCCTGTGCACTAGGCCCTGGGCCATGTATGGAGGCTGCTGAGGGGACAAAGGCCCTTCCTGCCCTCCTGCCACGTCCAGTCTAGGATGCAGGGACAGCTCCATTCATAACTAGGCCTGGGGGTGCTTAGCAGGGAGTGGGGGAGAGCTGGGGAGGCTTCCTGGAGGAGGATCCATTTTCCCAGAATGGGAGGAACCGAGGGCAGAAAAGGAAAATAGTCCAGGAAAAAAGATGATTGGCAGTGACATTGATCTCTTCTTTCCCGTTGACATCCAGACTAGGTGCGGCCGGCCAGGGAACAGCTAAGGGGTGGGGGGAGATGGGTGGGAGGGGCTTCCAGGGGTTCACTTCCATCCCTATCAAAAACCAAGGGTGGCCAACTCTAACGGGAGTCCTGAGAGGCCCCGGGCCCACCCACGTGCTTCCCGTCTCTCATGGAGTATGCACTGGATGCTGACTCCATTCTGCAGATGGTGAGACTAAGGCCAAGGGAGCTGGCTGCCCAAGGCCACAGGGCCGCCAAGTAGCAGAGCCGGCGTCGGACCCTGCCCACCTTGCTGGGACGGTTTGCTAAGCTGGAGTGAGCCAGTGCCAGGATGCACCCGCCTTCCGTGCCTGGGGCCCGTGCCCTGTCCACCTGACCTCGGAGCCCACCCCAGCAGGGCGCGATGGGGAGAGCCTCCATTCCTTACCTGAGCAATGGGTATAGTAAGCCCCACCTCCACCTCTGGCCCCTGAGGAGCCCCTGAGCTGGTGGAAGGCAGGACTTTGCAGAGAGCTGGGGGAGGGGCTCCTGCTGGGGGCCGAGGGGCTCTTCCCTAGCCGGGGGGTGGGGGCTTCTCCAGGAGGAGGGAGGCTGGGCCTTGAACAGAGCTGTTTTCCCACCGAGAGATGTGGGGCAGGGTGGAGGGCAGGCCCAGGGCAAGGCTGGGAGTAGGGAAGCCCCCAGGGCCGCCTCCTCTTATGCTGGGGGCACCCAAGCCTCTGAGGCAGAGCCCCCATACCCGGCCAGGGAGGAAAGTCCCCGGCTGCCCCTTCCTGCCAGTCACCTGCTGGAATACCGCGGGGGTGTGGAGGCTCGGCCAGCGTCACACCCGTCAGTGCCTGTGTTTTAAGATTTATCTACTTATTTGATTTTTTAAAAGAGACGTATTTATTCAAAGGGTAGAGTATCAGAGAGAGAAAGAGATCTTCCACCCACTCCCCAAATGGCTGCAGTAGCCAGGGCTGGGCCAGTCAGAAACCAGGAGCCAGGAACTCCATCTGGGTCTCCCATGTGGGTGCAGGGGCCCAAGCACTTGGGCCATCTTCTACTGCTTTCCCAGGCGCATTAGCAGGGAGCTGGATCAGAAGTGGAGCAGCCGGGACTCGAACCAGCACCCGTGTTAGCACTGCAGGTGGCGGATTAACCCGCTGTACCATAGCACCAGCCCCTACTTTTTATTTTTTTTAAACACTTACTTACTTATTTGAAAGGCAGAGTAACAGGGGGTGGAGGTGGAGCAGAGAGATCTTCCAGCCACTGGGTCACTCCCCAAATGGCCTCAACGGCGGGGCTGGGCCAGGCCAGAGCCAGCAGCCTGGAACCCTGTCTGGCTGTCCCCTATGGGCAGCAGAGCCACATCTGCTGTGGCCTTTCTGTGCACACTGACGGGGAGCTGGGACAGAGCAGAGCGATCAGAGCTCCAAGGGGCATCCTAACATGCCCCAGCCACGGCTGCACCCCTGCACCCCCACACCAGCCCCTGCCCCCCCCCCGCTTCCATTCCTTCTGCAGTGTCCCCTGCCCCTCGGTCGCCCCACAGGGTCACCCCTACCTCACAGAAGAGGAAACTGAGGCTCAGAGAGGGAACGTAGCTACAGAGTGGGAGGACTTGAACCCAAGCCCTCGGGCCCAGGAGCCCCTGCTGCCCCCTGAGCTGAAAGCCCCAGGTGGACAGTGCTGGTCCTGGCTGCCTCCCCGGGGACCCGGAACAGCTGGGAAGAACCCTCCCTCTGGCTGCTGCCTTTTCATCTGCCGCCGGGCCTCGAGATCTGGGGACAGCGGCCCGTTTATTGAGGAAGTTTGTGCATTTAACAGTTTAAGCCTTTCTAAGCCTGTGGTACAACAGGATTTGGGAGCCGTTAACAATCCTGTGTGGTTAAGAGATTTTCATTGCTCCGCTCTGCGGCAGCTGGCTCCGCTCCCACCGGCTCGCTCTGGCCCCCGCCCACCACCAGGGCCGCCCCTCCCACGGGCCCTTTGTCCTGCACCCGCTCCCCCACCTCAGGCCTCCAGGTAACAACTTCGACCTCACTGCTGAGCCGAGGCCCAGAGAGGGACAGGGAGTAGCCCAAGGCCACACAGCAGGTGCTAGGCTTCCGCTGAGGTTCCTGTCCCTTCTCTCCTACTCCCTCTCTGGGGAGGGGTTCATGCATTGTTCATTCCTTACTGGCAGAATGTACAGAGCCCCTGGAAAACCCAAACCCAAATTGGAGTGGGGGCAGGGAGGGAGGAGTGCCCGGCCCAGGTGTGCTCACCGGGTCAGATGCAGAGCCGGATTCAGAACCCAGGCCATCTTGGGCTGATCTGGTTTCCTCCCAAGCTCAGGGGGAAATGCTGTTGGCAATTATAATGTCTCACACATGCGCATTTGCTCGCTCTGCTTTGTTCCAGAAGACCCTGGAGGCTGCTTTTGTGCAGCGTCTGGTCTCGCCCCGTGAGACGCTTTGATATGAGTGACGCCCACGTGAGGGAAACAGGCAAAGGTTACGGTCACTGCTGCAGCGACAGGGACACTGAAGCCAGGAGCAGGGTTCGCTTCACCTGCAGCCTGGCCCCACGGCCCCTCCCAGGCTGCGGCCTGCTGGAGCCCTGGTCTCTGAGATGGCCAGCCTGAGCCCCCCACCCCCACCCTGAGACCCCACGGGAGCCCCACTGGTGTCTGTCCCACTCGGGACAGAGGAGGTGGCTGCCCAGGTCCTCACTGCCCTGACAGCCTGAACACCAGGGGAAGCCACCCCGAGGGCTAGCTGGGCCTTGGGCCTCCTGCCCTGGCCGGGCTCCTGGGCTCCCTGCCCTTGGCCAGGCCTTGCCGGTCTGCCTGGGGAGCCCCGGGTGGGCTGGGGGATGTCGCTGTGTCCGCCACAGGGATTTGGGCTCTGGTCAGGGCAACGCGTCCCACCAGCTGAGCCACAGGCCAGGAGAGGGCTGTAGCTGCACCTGCAGCGCCCCGCCCCCGCTTTCCCTCTGGTCCTCTCTGTCCCCTCACACCCACCCGGAGGAAGGGGCTGAAGTGACTGTTGTACAAACCGAAGCCCGAACACAAGAGATGCGGTGCCTTGTCCCTGGCCCTCCCACCGGGCCTCATGGTACAGAACAGAAGTCGAGCCCAGGGAGGAAACGGACATGAATTGAGCTTTGGCACGCGCCAGACCCTGTGCCTTGGGTGTGGCGTGACCTGTTCTGCTGAGTCCTCAGAGCCCGCAGAAGCTGGGTAAAACTACAGAGGAGCACATGGAACTCAGAGAGGTGAAGCAGCCAGCCGAGGGTCACACAGCGAGGGGCAGAGGAGCCAGAAACCTGTACTCGCCCTACGGGAATATTTGGGATTTTTGTTTGTTGTACTTACTGATGGATTGATTG
Source organism: Oryctolagus cuniculus (assembly GCF_051225735.1). Lineage (NCBI taxonomy): Eukaryota > Metazoa > Chordata > Mammalia > Lagomorpha > Leporidae > Oryctolagus > Oryctolagus cuniculus. The sequence goes on along the minus strand of NC_142873.1, from coordinate 148,847,191 downwards.
ATTGGAAAGGCAGAGAGACAGATGGAGAAAGATCTTCTATCTGCTGGTTCACTCCCCAAATGCCCACAACAGGCACAGCTGGGCCAGGGCATAGCCAGGAGCTGAAACTGAGTCTGGGTCTCCCACGTGGGTGGCAGGGGCCCACGTGCTTGAGCCATGAGCTGCTGCCCCCCCAGGGTGCACATGGGCAGGGTCAGAGGCACGGGAGCAGGTGGCCCCAGTGGTGATTTTAACTCCGTGGCCCAAGCCCACCCCTCGGGAATACTTGCAGAGTTAGCGCGCCTTTCCCACAATTGTTCTCTCATTTGATTCTCTGCAACCCTAGGCGGTAACAGGGGTATTATCCCCACTGTTCAGATGAGAAGGCTGAGGTTCAGCAAGATGAGGTGACCGGCCCAAGGCCCAAGGCTCGCTGCTGGGAACGGTGGGAGCTGGACTGGGGTGAGGCCACGCGTGGGTTGGATTCTGAAACCCGGGCTCTGCCCTCGGGGCTCCGCTCCCGCCCCAGCCCCCTGCAGACCCATTCACATCAGGCCCCTGCCACCTGATCCCACCAGAGCAGCCCCTCATCACGGCCACGGTGAGGTCCACGTTGCCGGGGGCCAGTTCGTGGGCTGCGACTGACCACACTCGCTGCTGGCTCCCTCCCTGGGAGCTTGGAGTCTGGATCCCGCTCGTCTCCCACCTCCCCGTCTCCCCATCCGGCAGGGCCGCCGGGCCCGGTCCTTGGCCACCCCCTCTCCCCTCCCTGGCTGGCTCCGTCCAGGCCCGTGGCTTCAGATGTCTTCCCTGGGCTTCTCTCCAGCCCAGCCCTCACCCTTGGCCCTTGACTCACCAGCCCACCTGCCCCTCCCCCTGTTTGTTCCCCACCTGCCGGGAACCCCTGGGGCTGCCCACAGCAGAAGCCAAGGTCCCAGCAGTGGCCACAGGCCCTGCATGCCCCCCCCCCGCGCCTATGGCTTCTGCCCAGAGCTGGTGGCCTTGCCTCAGACTTCCACAGGCTGGCGGGCCCTCGCCGGGTTTCTCCTGTTGCTCCTTCCAGGAGGCCCCCGGCACCCCTGCATTGGCGCATGCTCCCAGGGGCACCAGACGGCCCTGCATCACCAGGGCGCTCCTCTGCCGCCCACCTCCCAGCACGATGCAGGTGCCACGAGGGCAGGCGCGTGCTGTGTTTACCGCTGCCATCTCCCATTGCCAGGCTGCACTGTCAGCACTGTGGCAGAGTCCCGCCCCGCCCCCTGCCAGGCACAGCCACCTGGCCCCTCTGTGAGTGCCCAGGCTGACAGAGACCCTGGGGGAGGCTGGGCCTTGCTACCACCTCCGGAGGGCTCCCAGGGGACCGGCACGGCTGGGCTGCCCCTCAAGTCTGTGGTTGGAACGGATGCTTCTAGGCACGGCTGGAGGGTGCTGGTGTTTGGTGCTCGGGGGTTCCTATCAGATCGCAAATCTGGGTGGGCGTTTGGTGCAGTGGTTAAGCTGCCACTTGGGACATCACATCCCGTATCCGAGTGCCTGGCTGGAGTCCCCGCTCCTCCGCTTTCAACCCAGCTTCCACTGGTGTGCACCCGGGAGGCAGTGGGGGGTAGCTCAGGTGCCTGGGAGACCCAGATGGACTGAGTTCCTGGCTCCTGGCTTCAGCCTGCACCAGGCTTGACTGATACAGGTATCTGGGGCGTGAACCCGTGGATGGAAGATCTGTCTGGCTCTCTGCCTTCAAACTAAAAGCAAATAAGTTAAAACAACAACACCTTGACAAGGTCGCAATCCTGGTGGAGCTGGCGACGTCAGAGGGTCTCCTTTCAGTCTTGCTCGGGTTTTGACCTGAACAGCTGTCGGTTCAGCCTCACTGCCCGCTGCCCAGGCCCGACGGGTGCAGACCCTGCTGCCTGGTGCTGGACCAGCTCTGCAGGAGGCCGTCTCCCTGCCCAGGAGCTCTGGGAGCCACTGCGCTGGGGTCTCTGCAGGCATGCAGGAGAGAGGGGAGCTCCCCACCCTGCCATTGCATCCCCGCAGCCAGCCCTGGTCAGGTCCTCTCCCTGAGCCTCAGTGTCCCTGCGGCTGGAGGGCCCAGCCATCCTGGGGGTTCAGGGAGAAGGTGGGGAGGGGCCGTCCAGCTCTAGGAAGGAATGAGCCAGCCCAGTGCCCGGCAGAGTCCCTGGAGGGCAGGGCAGTGTGGACATGACTAAGGAGGGGGCGGGGAGTGGTGATGGATGACCAGTTGCCAGCAGGCCTGGAAACAGCAGGTGCTTAATGTGTGCTTCTGGAATGGCTTTTTTTTTTTTTTTTTGAAGATTGTATTTATTTATTTGAGAGGCAGAGGTACAGACAGAGACAGGGAGAGACAGGTCTTCCATCCGCTAGTTCACCCTCTGATTCTCGTGCCTGGTCCTGATGGTGCCCAAAGAGGGGCCATGCAGGCAGCTGTCACTGTCCCACCTGAGCCACACTGTGAGCAGGAAGGCCACCTGGGTCCCAGCACTGGCTCTGACACTACCCATGTGGCCCTAGCCAGGTGACTCACCTCCATGGCCTTGATTTCCTCATCTACAAAATGGGTACAATAGTAAGTGGAGAATCAAGGAGACAATGAGAGGCACATCTGGCCCAGCAGCTGGCACGCAGCGTGTGGGCTGTCCAAGTTCTAAATGCCCAGGGCCGTTCCCGTCCACTTTTTGTGGATGAAGAAACGGGGTGCAGAGAGAGTGGCCACACAGCAAGTAAGTGGCTGCCGCTGCACACCAGTTATTTGACGGGACATGAGGTATGGCCTGGGTGAGGCGTGGGGGCCACGCGGGCCTGTTTTTGTCCCTTTGCAGACCTGACCTGGTACCTGTCAGCATTGCACTGGCTCCTGCTAGAAAACCCACCTCCTGTTTCCTCCCTGAAAGCCACGGCGATCGGATGAGCAACATTTTAACTGGCTAAGAGCAACATTTTAACCAGCTAAGAGCTCCGGCTGGCCTGCCTGCACTGCCTGGGCAGGCCCAGTAGCTTTGGGAGCCCCTCACCCGTATCCCTGGCAACCGAGGCCCTGCACCGCCCTCCCCCACACCCTGCTGTCAGGGCCGTCTGTCTGTGGAGCTCCCCAGAGACCCAGGAGGGATGTGCATGTGAGTGGTCGGGCAGCGTGGAGCGTCCATGTGCGCCGGGCCTGCTGGGGGCGTGTGCGCCTGTCATGCACACACGTGCCCACTGATTCACATGCACTGGCCCGAGAGCAGGTATGCACGTTGCAGGGATGCGCCCTGACAGGCGCTCGCTGTGCAGGTCACCCTGGAGCCCTCCAGGAGTCGTCACCACGCTGTTGGCGCGCTCCCGTGTGCTCCTGCCTGGCTGGTCCCAGCACACCTGTGTGTGCTGCGTCGTCAGACAGGTGCCTGGCTAGGCAGGTGTGTGCTGTGCCAAACAAGCGTGTGCGCGCACCGGTGGGCAGGGGGGTCCCGGTCACCACAGCGTGAGCACACTCGCTGGGCCGTGGGGCTGTGGGTTCATGTGGGCGCACAGCCACGGGGAGATCAGCCCGAGTGTATGGCTACAATGTATCAAGGCAGATGCACTTGAAACTAAGCATTTGTGCGTGTGTGCATGCATGCTGAATCAACACACACACACACACACACACTTTCTGGGGGCCAGGATGTCAGGGCCATTGATTTTCTGTCTCAGAAATTCCCTTTGAGGTCCTCTTCATGTCTCTTTTATGAACCAAAGTCAGCAGATCCAACATTCTTACAGCAAATAGGGCCGTTTTGCGGCTCCACTCCATCCCCGGTGCACCCCTCCCCTGCTGCGCACGGGCTCACCCACAGCCACCCAGACCTGGGAGCCCGGGATGCAGGGGGAGCGCAGGCTGGGGGCCGGCTCTCTGCCCAGGCTCTGCTGTGTCCCGGCTGCCTGGCCTGGGCCATCTCCCGCCACTCGCTGAATCTCAGGTTCTTCATCTGCAGACAGGCACAGGGCGGCCCTGAGATGTGCCGGGGAAAGCCCAGCCCGGGCTGGGGGTTGATTGCCGTGCCCCTCTCGCCTGTCCGCCCAGTGACACCCAGGGAGCACTTCCGCCTTCTTCCGAGAGAGGCTGCTTGGCGTCTCTCTGATGGACAGGCTGCCAGAGCAGCTCTGGAAAGAGGCGCCCATGAGCTGCCCCAAACCATGGGCACTTGGCTGAGGGCCCTGCCTTTCCCCCCAGCCGCCGCCCTATGTGGCAGCTGCTGCTGCCCCCATTCCACAGAGGAAGAGGCCGAGGCCCAGGGAGCCGCAAGGACTTGCATAGGGAGCAGGTGCAGGCTGGGGTTGGAACCCTTCCCCCAACATTCCAAGCAAGCTCCCTAGAGCACGTGCCAGTTACAGGCCGGGCCTTGAAGGGTGCCCAGACCGCGGGCACCGGGGAAGCAGGGGTGCAGGGGTGGGAACCAGAGAGGCCTGGGGGGGGGGGCCCTCCTGCCCCTTCCGCCGCGCCCTGGCAGGTCCCCGCCCGCGCCTCCCCTGCGCGCGCCAATGCCTCCCTTTATCTCACAGACGCCCCTTCCCTTTGATCCCCCTCGCTCCCGCGTTTCTGCTGACCTCTGCGTGTTGGGAATCCAATGAGAGGCGTGGGCGCCGAGAGTGACAGGCGCGCCGAATCCCGCCTCGGCCGCGGCGAGCACGCTCGGCCGCCTGCGCGGCGCGGGGCCTGCTTGTCATGCTGCGCCCTGCGCAGGGCTTTGTGCGGATTAGCTGCGGGGGGCGGGGCGCGCCGCAGATGGGACCGGAGGGGCGCTGGTGAATGTCACGCCCCAGCGGAGAGCGGGCGGGAGAGACGGACGGGCGGGCCTTGGGGAGGAGTGGGCAGCCCTGGCTGGTGGGGGTGTTTGGGGAAAATGGTGTGCACTGGGGTTATCAGGTCCCCACTTGAGGCTTGGAGGGCGGCGCTGGCAGCACACTGCGGCGTGGGGGAGCTGGGACCGGGACCTCCCCGTAGGAGGGGCTTTGCCCTCTGATTGCAGGCCTGGGGAATTGTTTTAAAATCTTCATTTGCAAAACGCTTTACCTATGATGGGGCCAGGGTGGCCATTGAGAAATGGGCTAAAGAACTTTCGACCACCAGCCCCCCAGGCATGGCCTAACAGCCCTTCCCTGCCCACCCCCTGAGTTACCCTCCTGCTGTGTGGATGAGGAAGCCGAGGTGTGGAGGGGAGAGAGGTGCGGCTTTACATGGCAGAGCTGGGATCTCATCTCTCACAGTCACCTGTCACTCTGACCTGGCCTCCAGGGAGAGGGAGGGCCGCACCAGGGGGAATACAGTCTAGGCCTCAGTGCTTAGACCAGCCAGTGCCCTGGCCCCTTTGGGAATGACCCCACGGTGTGCCGGGCCCCAAGGGGCTGTGACATGGCGTCTGCCTGCAGGAGCTCACAGTGGAGAGAGGCAAGGGGGCTACCATGTCCAGAGGGCCGAGTGTGGGAAGGGGCCCACAAGGGCGGATAGGACTGCACCACCCAGCCCGGGAGTCCTAGAGGGCTTCCTGAAGACGGGGCATCAGAGCTGAGACCTGGAGGACACACAGAAATAGCCCGACGAGGCCCGAGATATCCCTGAGCAACAGGGCAGGGGTGAGGCTGGAGGGGGCAGGGCACCTGCCACCCCACCGCCATGCTCCTTCTTCAGCTGCCGGGGCTGCTGGGCAGGGCTGACCCACCCTCCCACACAGGGCCCTGGCCGGGCTGTGCAGCTGTGGCCACCGCCTGGGCCTGGCAGGGTTGGCAGCCTTCGGATGCTCGTGTCTTCAGTGCGAGTCACAAGAAAGAGGTCAGGAGGCCGCAGGGTGGGCGAGCCTGCCCGGAGCTGGCGCCTCTCCTGCAGGGCTGGGCTCCTCGCACAAAGCAGCAGCCACTCCTCTTCCCCAGGCCCAGGGAGCGGGCATCGGCCACCCTCTGCTACCCGTGAGCAAACAGGTGCAAAGCAGTTACCTGGAGGAGCCAGCGTTGAAGTGCAGGACCCCAGTGCGGACCTCCCCACCGGCGCAGACCCGCAGCCGGGGCAGCCGTGCGCTTGCCCGGCCCTTCTGCCCCAGAGCCCTGCCAGCCGTAGTAGGTGCCCGCTGGGTGGGTGGGGAATGAATGCAGAAAGCCATTCAGTCAATCAGCCCTCCACTTCTTCATTATCTAGCGCCTTTCTTCCCCCCAAATAATGACTCTGCACCACCCCACCCCCTCCTGCCAGGGAAGACGATTAAATATGAATTAATCTCGCAGCACAGTTCTCGGGAATACGAAACGCAGAGCGGGTGTGGACTCAGAGAGCGAGAGAAGACACCGGTCTGCCGCCCACACCTGCCCAGGCTGAGAGCACACACTCACCACTCCCACTGCTCACAGCCCAGGCATCCATGCCCCTCCCTCCCCGCTCCTCTGGGACCGCCCCTGCCCCTCGCCCCTCCTTGCTCAGGCTGGGGCTGGGGCCCCTTCCAGGCGAGGCTTCCCTGGGCTCAGCCCCAGCCCCTCACACCCCTTCCTGCCACCCCCTCTCTGAACTTGATCCCTCCCCCTTCCCGCGGCCTCTTCCCTCCTTTTGTCTCTCCCTCCCACCCCCTTTTCTCATCCCCTTCCTTCTCCTCTCTTCTGGCTGCCTTAAGCAAGCCTCTGCTCTTGGCCGCTTCCCCCCCCCCTTCCCTCTCCTCCCCCCACCTCTCCCCTTCCCCGACTTCTTCCCTCAGGCCCTAAGGGCACCGCTGTCTGCCTGGGTGTGCAGTGGCCTGGGTGACTTGAGCTGGAGAGTGAAGCCGCCTCCCTCCTCGCCCTGGACACGCTGAGGTCCACAAGCAGACTCCCTGCCTCCCTGCTTGGAGGGACCCAGCCTCTGGGCCGCGCTGGTGGGGCCACTGGCTGGGCTCAGCGCTCCCCCTGTTCTCCAGGTGACTTCCTGTGCACACGAGCAGACCCATCCCAGCCCCAGTTCAGTCCCCCTCCATGCCTTGAGCAGGGGTCTCCACGTCTCTGGATCTTAGTTTTGTCGTATGTAAAATGGGGACAAGAGGATAGGCACAATGGTGTAGCGGGTGAATCTGCCGCCTGCGTCGCCAGCGTCCCATATAAATGCTAGTTTGTGTCCCAGCTGCTCCACTTCCTATCCAGCTCCCTTCTAATGACCTGGGAAAACCAGCGGAAGGTGGCCTAAGTGTTTGAGCCCCTGCACCCACGTGGGAGACCTGGATAAAGCTCCTGGCTCCCAGCTTCAGCCTGGCCCAGCCCTTAGCTGTTGTAGCCATCTGGGGAGTGAACCAGTGGATGGAAGAGCAATCTCCACTCCTCGCCACCTCTTTGTAATTCTCACTTTCAAAATAAATAATTTTTTTTTTTTAAAATAGGGGGCAAGAAAGCAGACCTGGACGGGTTCCATGTGAGGTTCAGATGGGCTAATGCTGGCGAAGTGTGTAGGTTCTGCCAGCACGTAGCAGGTGCACAGGGGTGGAATATGAAAGACAGGCTCAGCCTTCAGTGTGGTGCAGATGAGCACTGGTGGCCCCTCCCTCTGCACTCAGTGCACAGGGGAGGCTTGATCGAGCCCAGCAGCCCCCAAGGTCACTGATGGCAGCCTGAAGGGCCGGGCTCAGGGGTCACAGGGAAATCGGGCATCAGAGGACCTTGGTCCTGAGTGATGTTAGGTCCAGGAGCTCAGTGGGGACCATTGGCGACGTCCAGTCCCAGGCGTGGCTGCCTTAGAGTTTGTCAGGGTCAGGCATTCTCCATCCGTGCACCCTGTGCCTCCCCTTCCCGGCTGCTCCCCACCACCCCAGGGCCATGTCATTCTCCTGTCGTCTGCGTGCCCCGTGCTGGCTCCAGGAGGCCTGGCCTTGTTGATTCTGAAGGCACGGAGCAGAGTGGAGCCCTGGTTTGACCTGACCCCATTTGTGTGCACTTGGACCACTCCCAGCCTCTCCCAGCCTCAGTTTCCCCATCAACGAGAGCCTCCTAGCCGAGTGAGCGAGGGGCCAGCTTCTCTCAGGCCAGCTCCCATGGTGCTCCCCAAGGCGGATGGTCCAGACCTGCCCTCCCCTCACAGACCCCCTTGGACACCCCCCCCCCTTCAGGAGCCGGCCTCCCCTCCCACCACCCGAGGGCTCTGGCCCAGGAAGCTCTTGCCCTCTGCCCCCTCCCTCCACCTCTCCACGACCACCCAGCCCAGCCAGCTGGGCTGGAGGGGATCAGAGGCTGTGCACAGCCCCCTAGCTCCCGCCCACCCTGGCCCCAGGGGTCAGCAATACTTCCAGTGTGGTGTGTGTTGGGGGTTGGGAATCAGGCAGGTGCTGTGTGTGCACATGAGAGAGTGCTGGCTAGCCAGTGTGTGCCTGCTGGGGCGGGGGTGGCTGCAGATGTGTCTGAGGGTGAGCCTGGTGAAGGAGAAGACAAAAGAAAGCAGCTCGAGCTGCCGGGTGGGAAGCCAAGCCCATTTGTATGCAGCAGGGAGCAGGGGCCCAGCAAGGCCGCTCTTCAGAGAAGTCTCCATTCCCAGGCGCTGGAGGCAGGGCTGAGGGCATCCCAGCCTGCAGAGGCCTCCCTCGCCCTCCGTCCTGTCCAGCCCTCATGGGACAGGTGGGGACAGTGATGCCGGGAAGCCACCAGCAAGTCACTGGCCTCCTGCCCACTGCGTGTCTGCCTGCCTGGGGATGGCAGCCGGGTGCCAAGCTGGCCAGAGGACGACTCCTGACTGTTGGTGCTTGTCAGGTATACTGTGCAAACAGTTACACAGAGAGAGAGAGAGAGAAAGAGAGGTCTTCCATCCGCTGGTTCACTCCCCAGATGGCTGAACCAACCAGAGCTAAGCCCATCCAAAGCTAGGAGCCAGGAGCCTCTTCTGGGTCTACCATGTTGGTTGCAGGGGCCCAAGGTCTTGGGCCGTCTTCTACTGCTTTCCCAGGCTACAGCAGAGAGCTGGATGGGAAGTGGAGCAGCTGGGACTTGAACCGGTGCTCATATGGGATGTCGGTACTGCAGGCGACGGTTTTACCCACTACACCACAGTACTGGCCCCGCAAACAGCTGTTGATACCTTGGTATCATTGCATAACCTACAAAATATGTGTTGCTTTTACCACCACCCCCCCCTTTCCCAGGCAGAGAAACTGAGGCACAGGCAGGTAAGTTGCTGCCACAGAATCACAGCTGGGTTTGCTGTGACGCCTTTACCGCCTCATTCCCACAGCCTAGAGTCTATGCTTGCTGTCCCCCTTAGAGTGCAAAGTCCTCGAGACGCAGGGGCTGTCCCAGCTCTGAGCACCGTGTGCACAGCAAGGGCCCAGCAGTGTTTGCTGAGTGAGGGAATAAATGCATGCCTGAATGAATGAATGAGATGTTCCCCAGGAAGCTTCGATTCCAGGCCCCAGGAGCCCAGCTCTCTCTGCAGGGTCCTACTGCGTGCGCTTGGTCCCTGCCGCCCCCGTCCCCACCCCCACCAGGCAGGTGTCGGCTGTGCCCTCCGCAGGGCCAGGCCCCGTGGGGACAAAGCGGAGGGCGCGCCTGGGCGGCCCAGCCCCTGCACAGGCTGAAGCTGCTAACAGGCTGGGAATCTCTTTTGTCAAAGCCTGCGCTGCCTCCAACCTCCTTTAATTAAAGACAATTAGTGCTTTCAGCCCCTCTGCACGGCTCAGCTCCCCTGTTTGCAAACACACAGCTGCGGGAGCTTTGTGGGCCCCCCCACTGCCACCCCCAGCCCCGCTTCCCCCGAGACACACAGAGGTGCCTTTATTATCGGCGCTCCGGCTGCTGCAGCACCAAGAGGCGGGCGCCCCTGCTTGAGGGAAGGGTGAGGAGGCCCCCCCCAGAGAGGGCAGGGGGAGCAGGGGTGGCCCTGCACATGTGGGCCATGGGTCCCACTCTTGAAGGAACAGTGAGCGAGTGCCAGGCCCAGCTTGGTCCAGGGGACCTGCTGGCTGCCTTCCCTATGCTGTCGCCTCCGTTCCACTGGGTCCTGCTTCCTGAGGGTGGGGCTGCCCTGGGCACTTCCAGGCACACATGCTAGACCTGAGTACTACCTTGGGAAGGCAGGAGAGGGGAGAAGTGGCTCCTATTAAGCACCTGCTGTATGCCAGGGTCCTTGCTAGATTGACTGCACAACCTGATTCTGCAGGATCCCCATCTTCTCAGCAGAGATGCTGGGCTCTCAGAATGGCCCAGGAACGTGGCCATGCCTGGCCAGGAAGTGGCAGAAGCTGCATTTAAAGGCAGGCTTTCTGGCCAGAGCATGCTAATTGGTTCTCAGCCCATCGCTGGCCTCTGGGTGTTGGGGAAAGCACCATGACAACCACGCCCTCCAGGAACTCCAGGCAAAGGGGAGATGCCCACAACAGCCCTCAGTGGTAGACGGCAGCAGTGGCCGGTGCAGAACTGGCCAGCATCTCAGAGGGGCAGGGAGGAGCAGGAGCGAGGAGCTGCCCCTTCAGGGGTGAAAAGTTGTTCTCAAAAGGGAGGACCGGGGGCAGGCTTTGTGCAGTGGTGAAGGGACTGCTTCCCAGATCAGAGTGCCTGGGTGCCAGTCCTGGCTCTGCTGCCACCCCAGCTTCCTGCTCACGGGCACCCTGGGAGACAGCAGAGGACACCTCAGGCACCTGGGTCCCTGCCACCCAACTGGGAGACCCCGAGTGAGATCCAGGTTCCTGGCTTCAGTCTGGCTCCAACTGTTGCGGGCGTTTAGAGAGTGAACCAGTGGATGGAAGATCTTTCTCTGTGTCCCCATCTCTCTCTCTCTCCTTTTCTTCCCCCCTTTTTTTAAAAAAAGATTTATTTATTTATTTATTTATTTATTTATTTATTTAAAGGCAGAGTTACAGAGAGTCAGAGGCAGAGAGAGAGAGAGAGAGAAATCTTCCATCCACTGGTTTGCTCTCCAAATGGCTGCCACACCCAGAGCTGGGTTGATCCAAAGCCAGGAGCCAGGAGCTTCTTCCAGGTCTCCCACACAGGTGCAGCGGCCCAAGCACTTGGGCTATCTTCTACTGCTTTCCCAGGCCACAGCAGAGAGCTGGATCAGAAGAGGAGCAGCTGGGACTCGAACTAGAGCCCATATGGGATGCGGGCACTGCAGGCGGCAGCTTTCCCTACTATGCCACAGCACTGGCCCCATCTCTACCTTTCAAAAAAATAAAAATAGATCTAAATTTAAAAAAGAAAAGAGGACCGTGAGGCACAGGTCACCGGCAGAAATGAACAGCAGATTCCAGGACCGACGACAGGCAGGCAGGCAGGTGCCACCGTGCCTGTGGGCTGAGGGCATGGCGTGGGAGCCTGGCCGCCCACCCCTTCTCAGCTCCCATGGGAAACCATGACTGGCAGTGCTCACCTTCGTAGCCCAGGGTCTGATGGTGCCTAGTGCAGGGCCCAGCGAGGGCAGGTGGGGGCCCAGCAGCTGCCCATCTCCCTTCTTGGGTCTAGTGCAGACATCACCAATCAATCGTGGTGTTCCTTCACCCAGTCCAGAGGGCTGCAGGCAGATGCTCAGGAGCTGGCGTGTGGGGTGAAACACCTGCCACCAGGCGGTTACGTCCAGTGCTTGCATTTTGCCAATGAGGTCGTCCAAGCAAGATGCTTCTAGCGGGAGGAAAGGGATAGTAACACGGACAGAGTGATTTCCACACCTCAGGCAGGGCTGGGTCTCTGCGTGTCTTACATTCCTGCACGGTTGCTCTTTGTGTCTCTCTGAGCCGAGGGGAAGCCGAGGCCCAGAGAACTGAAGGCTCTCACCCAAGAACACACGGCGCTAAACCCAAGGAGCAGCACCGCAGAGGCTGTGGGCCGCCGCCCACCCGCGGGGCTGTGTGCGTGCAGCGTCGCCGGGAGGCCAGAGAGCTGAGTCAGAGCCCGCGGGGCCAGCCGGGCCTGGGATCCATCTGCCTTTCGGCAGCTCCGGGCCCGTTTCCTCTGGCCTGGACGGCTTCCCGGCGGGGCCTCTGCAGGCCCTTTCATGTCCCCTGGCGCCCCCAGCCCCACTTCCTGCGACCCCTGGCCCCAGCCCGACCCGCTGCACTCAATTTCCCAAGATGAGTTGCAGAAGCGCCACGGTCTGTGTGCAGAGACGGTGAAATTAACGAGCTGCTCCCCGGCGATTGGCAGTTTGCAGGCATCAGCTGGCCTGGAGTATTTACTCGGCACCCTCGCAGCGAGACAATTAAGTGGAGCTTAGGCTGGGGTGCAGAGGTGTCTCCAGATCAGACGCAACCCTCCTAAGATGTTTTTCCAAGGGATCAGTGCCTGGACCGAGTTTCCATGGAGCTGCAGTCTTTATTCAGTCTTTCTAGTAGATGATTTATTAATATCCAGAGCGCGCATATCTGACGTATGTCCAGTCACTGGTAGCATTCGCCGTGGGCCAGGCGCCTAGCTGTGTAGCGGTCTCACCGTCTCTGCCAGGTGCGAGGGTTCCTCCCGTTTGCGACTCGCCCAGCAAGGCCGACATGGGGCAGCCAGGATCTGACCAGGACTAGCTGCCTCTTTCCCGGATTTTGAATATACATTTTTATCTGTTTTCACTTTTATTTAAAAGGGAAAAGATGAGGGAGGGAGGGATCTTCCATCCACTGGTCCAGTCCCCAAAAGATGGAAACTTCCAGGGCTCGCCCAGAGCGAAACCAGGGGCCTGGAACTCCATCCGAGCCTCCCACGTGGGTGGCAGGGACCTGAGTCCCTCAGCCATCACCTGCTGCCTCCCCTGGTCTGTGTTAGCAGGAAGCTGGAATCGAAAGTGGAGCCAAGGGCCGACACCGCAGCTCACTAGGCTAATCCTCTGCCTGCAACGCCGGCACACCGGGTTCTAGTCCCGGTTGGGGTGCCGGATTCTGTCCCTGTTGCCCCTCTTCCAGGCCAGCTCTCTGCTATGGCCCGGGAGTGCAGTGGAGGATGGCCCATGACCTTGGGCCCTGCACCCCATGGGAGACCAGGAGAAGCACCTGGCTCCTGGCTTCAGATCAGCACGGTGCGCCGGCCACAGCGGCCATTGGAGGGTGAACCAACGGTATAGGAAGACCTTTCTCTCTCTCTCTCTCTCTCACTGTCCACTCTGCCTGTCAAAAAAAAAAAAAAAAAAAAAAGTGGAGCCAGGACTTGAACCCAGGCCTCGGATATGGGACGTGGGCTTAACTGCCATGCCAGACGCCTGCCGCCGTATCTGAGTGTGTGCAATGCTGGTGGGACACCAAGGCCACGCCAGTAGCAAAAGGACACCCGGTGTGTACCACGAACCTGCAGGCAGAGAAGAGGAGAGTGAGACCGCCCTCCCTGCCCTGGGAATTCTGTTAAAGACTTAGGAAACCAGCCTCAGTGGGGCTTGGGCGGCTGTATAGGAGTCTGCTGGGTGAAGCTGGGCCAAGGGGCGTGGTGGGCAGAGAACTCAGCGTGGACCCTGCAGTGCTCCCTGTGCCGGGGCAGTGGCTCCCGGCTCAGCGTGGCTGGACGCTTTCCCTGAGATCGCTGGGGTAGCTGCTGTGCTGGGCACCTGGGCGCCGGCTGTGGGGGTGGAACGGCAGCCTGTTGTGGCCAACAGGACCTCCAGCAGGCAGGCGCAGGGGTCCCCCGGTCCTCTGGACCTTTCTCCTGTTTCCCAGGCCTCTTGGCGGCTGGGAATGGGAGGAGGGGCCAAGCTGATTGCTTGGCCATTGAGTCACCTCCTCCTGCTGCCCTCCAGGAGTTTCCAATCCACCTGTCCTCCCTTGTACCCCCAGCCTGGGCCACTTACAAACTCACTGTGTGGCCTGAGGACGGTCACTTCTCCCTGGGCCTGCATCCCCAAGAGCTGAAGACAGAACTAACCCAAGGGGTCTCCAGCACCCCTTTGCCTCCACACCCCGTGGTTCCCTGGGGATGGAGGGTGAGTCTGTCTCTTGGGAATGTCCCAGGGGTGGGGTGGGGGCAGGGAATTCCCGTGACAAGGGCCGTGTTCGGGATCCCACCCAGCCCGGCGGAGCTGTCCAGGTGAACCATTTCTCTTCCCATCTCTCTGCCTCCTGAACCTTCTGCGCCCAGTCCTCACCTTGTTCCCGGTGCCTGATCGCCCCCGAGGTGTCGCTTAGTCCCCGTCACCCCTCCTGTGGCAGAGAAAGACGTGCAGCTGCACTGTGCTCTCAGACACCCAGACAACCCCACGGGGCACAGGAGACCTGTGGCCCCAGGTCCCCTCCCCAAACCCGCCCAGCCCACTGGAGCTCCAAGTGGCCTTGTGAGATACTCTGCTCCCTGCTCTTGGGGGTGCGACCTTGGCACCTGGAACCGGGACTCAGAGAAAACGGTGTGTGCTGGGTTTGACAACGCACTTGCTGTGTGACCTGGGTGAGGTCCTTGCCCTCTCTCGACCTCTGTTTTTCTCATCTGTCAAATGTGAGGCTTTGGGTCGGTGTATGGTTCTTAGCCCCAGCTGAGTAGGAGACCCACCTGGCCGCTTATTCCTGGTCCTGATGCTGTTGGGCTGAGGGGAGGCCCAGCCATCCTGTGTTTTGGGTGTCACTGGCCCGGGAGACCCTGGGGGCCAAGGTGAGCTCCGGCGTCTGTGAACTCTGCACCAGTTCCAAATTCTCCGTGTGTTTCGCTGCCTGGGCCCCGCCGTGGTCACGACATCCTGGCTGCCTCTGGCAGGAAGCGCCAGTCGTTCGCTCTCAGCATGGCTACCCCCTGCCCTTTGTCCTCACAGGTGGCAGGACAAGGGTGAGCTACAGAGAACCCCACCTGGGCCCTGGGTTGGAGGGCAGAGCCTACCAGAGGCACAGGCAAACGCGCCCTTGGAGTCAGGCCTGGGCTTCGGGTCCCACCCCCAGCCCCACCGAGCTGTGCACCCAGGGAAAGGCAGCTGACCTCTCAGAGCCCTGGCACGGCTGTAAGATGCTGACATCGCACCTGCTCTCTGGCTGCTGGGGCAGTATGACGTCATAAGATGGAGGTGCCGCCCATTAGCACCTCCTGGGCCCCCGGGAGAGAAGGCAGCCCCACAGGGAGCAGGGGAGCTGGGGCCTGGGACCCCGCCAGGGCTGTGGGGGGGGTATGGTGCCCCGTGGGCCCACCAGGGATTTTCCACAAAGGCTTCTGGAGTGGGTGCGGGGCACATTCCGTAAGGAAATTACTCAGGAAGGGATGCGGATGGGAATTCTGCGCAGACAACCCAGGCACAGGGGAGGGGACTGAGAGGGGCGGGCCCCACCTCACTGAGTGGGAGGAGCTCTGAGAACGAAGGAAGTTGGGGACGAAGGCTCCTAAGATACAGTGAGATGATGGCCTGCCAAGGCAGCGGGGCTGGGACCTGGGCCGCCTCGGGGTGCGGGGACACGGCCCCCAGGCAGAAGGGCCGCCGGAATCGAGCTGTGTCTTGGCCTCAGCCTCTCCGAGCCTCGGTGTCCTCCGAGTGGGAGTGGGCGCAGGACGCACTGTGGGGACTGCAGGAGGCCCTGGAACGCCCGGCGGGCTGGGGCGCAGCTGCTGACCTGCACCCAGCTGGGGATCAGGAGCGCCGGTACCTAGCAGGGGCTTCACCGTGTAGGTCGATGGGCCACACTGGAGACCTGGCGGGTGGTCACGCGGCTGGCGGGAGGGACAGAGAGGCAGGGGACAGCAAGTGACAGGAGACCGCGCTCCTTGGGCACAGGCACTTCAGCTCTGTTGTGTGTCTTTCTAACTGCTGACATCTGGTGTCCTTTTTATGAAAAAATCCGTTTTTATTTATTTGAAGCAGGGGAGAGATATCTCCCATGCACTTGTTCATTCCAAATGCCTTCAACAGCCAAGGCTGGGAGCCAGGAACTCCATCCATCTGGGTCTCCCCTGTGGGTGACAAGGACCCAGGTACTTGAGCCATCACTTGCTGCCTCCCAGGCACATCGGCAGGGAGCAGGATTGGAAGCAGAGCTGGGACGCGATCCTAGGCACTGATGCGGGGGGCCAGGAATCTGAAGTGGCAGCTTGAGCCGCTGGGCCGCAATGCCAGCCTCTCTAGGATGCCTTTTTTTTTTTTTTTTTAAGATTTATTTTATTTATGTGAAAGGCAGTTACAGAGCGAGGCAGAGAGGGAGAGGTCTTCTATCCGCTGGTTCGCTCCCCAAATGGCCCCAACAGCCGGGGTTGGTCCAGGCCAAAGCCAGGAGCCAGGAGCTTCTTCTGGGTCTCCCATGCATGTGCAGGGACCAAGCACTTGGGCCATCTTCCACTGCTTTCCCAGGCCATCGCAGAGAGCTGGATCAGAAGTGGAGCAGCCACAACTTGAACCAGCGCCCATATGGGATGCCGGCACTGCGGGTGGCGGCTTTACCTGCTCTACCACAGCACCTGCCCTAGGCAGTATCTTAACAGGCTGTGCCACAACGCTGGCCGCATGTTGCTGTTTGTTTTTTTTTTTTTTTAATTTAAGATTTATTTATTTATTTTAGAGGCAGAGCCACAGACAGACAGAGGGAGAGACAGAGAGAGAGGTCTTCCATCCGCTGGTTCACTGCCCAGAGGTCCACAGTGGGGGGCGGAGGGGGGGCTGGGCCAGGCTAAAGCCAGGAGCCAAGAGCCAGGATCCTCCTCCAGGTCTCCCATGTGGACGTGGATGCAGGGCCCCAAGCACTTGGGCCATCTTCTACTGCTTTCCCAGGCCATTAGAAGGGAGCTGGATCAGAAGAGGGGCAGCCAGGACTCGAACTGGCGCTCATATGGGAAGCCGGGGCTGCAGGTGGAGGCTTAACCTGCTGTGCCACAGTGCTGGCCCGTTGCCATTTATCTCACTGAGTGCCAGCTTCGGGCGTGGCCCCGTGAGGAGAGTAGCTGGTTGGTGTCAGCTGCTTGGGTTCATCTGGGGAACCGTGGACAGACCGTTGCAGTTCAGTGTTCTGGGTGCCCCCGTGCAGGCCCACACAGAGCGTGCACTGGGAGCAGGGGGAAGGGGCCCCCACTGCCCGGAGGAGGTAGCCCCGTGCTGGAGGCGGGGCAAGCAGAGGGAGACTGGCAGCCCCCAAGCACCTGCTTTGCACCCCCTCAGTGCATCATGGTGACCTCCTCATGCCCAGTTTACTGGAAGGACATGGAGAGGGGGATGCACGCCCAGCTCAAGGTCATGGCCAGGCGGCCGACTGCTGCCCAGCTGCATCTTCTTGCAGAGCTGCCAAGCGAGGCTGGGCTCGCTGGGCTGGCCAGGCCACGGCAGCCGTGGCTTAGAAGGTGTGGGGTGACCCAGGCTGTTTCACTCCCCAAGTGCACGCCGGCTCATCTGGGGCCAGTTAGCGCCGTTGTGAGTTTTCTTCAAAAGCCCGGCTGGCCCCGTGCCTGTCACCATGGCGACAGCTCTGGGTGGCTGAAGCCGGCCGCCCTCCATGGCCACGCGTGAAGGCTGCCAGATGCTGGAGCTGGCGCCACGCTGGGCGGGGAGCCCTCGGAGGCTCTCGTGGAGGGCAAGGGCGAGGGTTGAAGTCCAGGTCCCGTGAAGAGTGCAAAGGTGAAGCGGTGAAGCGGCCAGGTCTGCTGGCCGCCTGCTGTTCTGAGCAGCAGGAGTGTGGGTGTTAGCGGTAGGGAGACAGGATCCAGAATCCGGTGTTGCCACTCACGTGCTGTGTGACCTGGGGCCAATTACTGATCCTCTCTGGGCCTCCTCATCTGTGAGATGGGAATTATAGCAGGTGCGCCCGCCCACCCAGGACTACCTAACCCCTCCCCAGCTGCCCCTGGGTGTGGCTCTGGGGTCTCCAAGGGAGAGGGGGATAGGTGGGCCTTCTGTGATTGGCCCACCGGCCCTCCAAAAACCCCAGCTCCTTGAGGCGCAGCCCTGCTGTGTGCTGTCCCCGGGGAGAAGCCGAGGGCTGCTGTGGCCGGTTGACCAAGATGCCCGCTCCTGCCCCTCCCCCCATGGCGGCTTCTCTCCGGTCAGGTCCCCTTCCTGTCTCTGCCCCTCAAAAGCCCATCTCTGGCACTCTCCCTCCAAATGCTTACGGCTGGCCTGACCGCCCTGGCCCCCACCCCCACCCCCGCCCCCACCCCGTAACTCCGTTGGTCTCCGGTTGCCCTGCCTTCCTCGGGGCCCTTGCTCGTGCTGTTCCCTGGAACACCGGTCCCCACGGCTCCTCCTCCTCCAGCCACCACTGCCCCTCTCATGGCGCTGATCATGGCGGCGCAGTCCGCCCCCCAGACCTCTGTTACCACCTGGTCCAAAGCTCTGATTCCAGGTGACGTTGCACAGGTGGGGTAGGCACGCAGCGTGGGGTCGCATGGACCCAAGACCGGGCTGGGTCTCCACTCGGGGGGCACTTGGCAAGCCCCTGAGCCTCCATGGAGTGGGAGGGACACTGGGGCTCTCACCACCTCCCAGGGCTGTCGTGAGGGTCAAGTAAGAGGACAGGTAGGGCCGAGGTGCACCCCCTCCCCATGTGGGGGCAGAGGGGACTGCTGATTTGCCCAAGGCCAACCCGGGACTTGGTGCGAGACTGCTAAGTGGGGCACCGCGGGGGGCCTCGGAGCCGACTGCAGCCCGGCTGGTCCTGGGGGCCCCTCCGAGAAGCCTGACCCACTTGCAGAGCGGCCCGCGGGCAGGCTGGCTCCCAGCTGGGCTGATCCCCGGGCAGCTGACTGATGGGCAGAATGCGCTGCGCCTTCTCGGCCGACAGGAAGATCGATACCGCGGTGGGCAGGCAGCCCTGCTCGATGCCACAGCGCGTCCCCGGGGCTGAGAGTGGGCCAAGAATAGACGGAGCCAGGCCTGCTCCCTCCGCAGGGTCAGTCCAGGGCAGGCCGAAGTGTTGTGGCTTTGATGGGCCGCCTGTTGCACTGCTGTCCCGTGAGCTCCTCTGAGTTTGCTGTTTGTTTGTAACACGTGTTAACCCTCTGAGTCCTACAAGCGCCAGGAACAGGTGCCGAGGTCCTCATTTTCCAAGAGGGAAATTCCCAGATCGCACGGCTACAGCGTAGCCCAGGTGGGATCAGACCCCGGGCCTGCCTGGCTCCAAGCTCCCGCTCCGTGCTAGGGTGTCCCGCTGGGACTCATTCCCTGTCCCGGCCCAGGGCCGTGCGCGCCCGCAGGCTCCTTCCTGCTCAGAATCCCTCCCGGCTCTCTCTGCGCTCTGGGCACTGGACTTCGGATCTGGAGCTGCTTGACGTTTCCAGGACTGGAATGTGCCCTGGCCAGGAGCTCCGAGACAGGTGAGGAGAGGCGCCTCCCCACAGGTGCCCGGGCACAGCCTCCCTCTGCCAGAGTTAAAGGTGAAAGGTGAAAGGTGGGCCTGGCCCCACAGTCACCCTAAGTGTGGGCCACCTCACGCCTGGCATCAGTTCCAGGGACCCGAACTTCTGGTTGCCGTGGTCTCAGCCTCACTGCCCACCCTCTATAGGCCGCACAACCATGGCCAAGGACAAGCCTGCCCGAGCATCTCTCCAACGCCACACCTCACAGGTAGAACAGGCGAAGTCTCAGCACCAGGGCTGGCGCTGCGGTATACCGGGTAAAGCCACCGTCTGCAGTGCCGGCAGCCCGTGTCGGCACTGGTTCAAGTCCTGGCTGCTCCACTTCTGATCCAGCTCCCTGCAGGTGCGCCTGGGAAAGCAGCAGAGGACGGCCAGAGTGCTTGGGGCCCTGCACCCACATGGGAGACCCGGATGAGGCTCTTAGCTCTTGGCTTCAGCCGGGCCTTGCCCTGGCCATCTAGGGAATGAACCAGCAGATGGAGGATCGATCTCTCTCTCTCTCTCTCTCTCTCCATCTCTCCATCTCTCCATCTCTCCCTCTTTCTGTGTAACTTTGACTTTCAAATAAATAAATCTTAAAAAAGAAAAAAAAAAAAAAACCTTAGCACCCAGCTTCCCGGGGTGAGGCTGGGAGGTAGAACAGGTGCTTGGGGCCCTGTCGCAGAAATGTTGAACAGAAGGGCCCAGCCCTCCAACCTTGGCCACGAAGGTCAGCCTGTGTGATAGGAAGAGTGTGGGTCTTTCTGGCTGTGTGACCTTGGGAAGATACTTAACCTCTCTGAGCCTGACTCCGCCACCTCCCTTCCAACAGCTGGCCGTTTCTCGCTTGCCGAAGCCATGTGATCCATCCATGCCCAGGGCCGTAATGCTCAGCCCACTCACCCTCACTCTCAGAACACCTGTCAATCCCCAGTTCCCTCTTCTGTGGCCTCCCACCCCCTCCATCCTCCATCCTCCCCTCTCCCCTGGCCTGCCCCGCGGTCAGACACCAGATCCGTCCATTTTCCCTCCGAATAGTCACTCCCCCCCCATGGCCCCGCCGCTGCCCTGGCCCAGGCCGTGTCATCGTCTGGATTTGCGCACCTGCCTCCCACCAGGGTTCCCTGCCTTCCCTCTTCCCCATCAACCCATCCCCCCGGCAGCCCCAGGGCGTGTTTCTGAAACATTCTTGCTGCAGTTCTAGCCACAGCTCTCCCGAAATGTGCTGTGAGACGTCGAGTGGGTGTCTTTCCCTCTCTGTGCCTTGACTGCCAAGGACCTGTAAGAGACGGAGCTGAGCCACACGGTGTCCCATCGCCCTGCCAGGCCTCTCAGCGCCTCTGCTGTCTGTGTCTTCTCTCCGTGTCCAGCCATCACCTCCCACCGTCTCTGTGTCAGCCTCTCTGGTGACCCCAGATCTCCTATGAGGGCTGAGGTCTCCTTTATGCAATTCCAGATCCAGGTCGAAGGGCAGGCCTGGTAGCTCCGCTGGCGGCCCCCCCACCCCCACCCCGACCACCACCCGTCCTCCTGCGAGGGGACCCGCCATCTGCCCAGCCACAGTAGCACCATTAACTCACCATGAGTCAACCAGGCTATAAATAAGTAAAGGGGCGAGGGCCCCCCGGGGACCCACCCCCAGCTGGCTGCCCCGCTTCCGGCCAGAGCTGGGGTCTCGTGTGCCCCACGCCGGACGCAGCCTGACAGATCTTGACATGCCATCAGGGTCCCCAGAGAGCGGCGGGGCAAATTCCCGGGCCTCCACCACCCCCATTAGTGTCAGTAATTGCCACTCAATTTCCTGGGAGCCCGGTGAGGAAGAGGCCCCTGGGTGTCTCCAGTGGGGAAGCCGCGTCTAATGGCTTTAGGTGGATTGCTGCAAATTGATTGGCTTTTTAAAGATGGAACTTTGGTTTTTCTCCCGGGGTCCTAAGCACCCCTCAGGGCCAGTTAGGCCGAAAGATGAGCGATGCGGTTGCGACTTTGCCGTCCCAGGCCCTTCGCGCAGCCTCCTGAAGCCACAGCCACAGTCCCGTGTCCAGAGCGAACCTGCCCAGGGCCCCCCCGAGGTTGGCAGGTTGAAACCTCAGAACAGCCTAACGAGATCAGCATCACCAGCCCTGGGAAAATACAAGACAGGCTCAGGATGGTGGCGAGGCTGGCCTGAGGTCGCACGGGCAGTGTAAGGGACACTGAGATTCGAACCCAGGTCTCTCTGGCATTGTAGCCTTGGTCCTCTCATTCTTTTTGCTTGCTTCCTTCCTTCCTCCTTTACTTACTTACTTTCTTTTTCTTTTTTAAGATTTATTTATTTATTTGAAAGGCAGAGAGAGAGAGAGATCTTTTATCCGCTGGTTCACACCCCAAATGGCCATAAGGACTGGAGCTGGGCCAGGCCAAAGCCAGGAGCCGGGAGTCTGTTCCAGATCTCCCACGTGGGCGTGGGGCCCAAGCACGTGGGCCATCATTTGCTGTTTTCCTGGCACATTAGAGGGAGCTGGATTGGAAGTGGAGCAGCCGGGACTTGAACTGACACCTGTATGGGATGTCGACACTACACAGCGCCGGCCCCTGATTCAGGGCTGTTATCCAGGAATGGGGGAGGTCAGACGGTGGGACAATTGTCAGACTTCCAGTAGCATCATCCTGAGCCGCCCCCATAAACCATGAGCCACGGTCTCATAATCCACTGGACCCAGCGTCCTGGGAGCCCAGGATAGGAACCGGAGGTCTAGAATCAGTCAGCAAAAGGGAGAGAGTCAAGTTCACAAGCCTGGCTCAGTAACCACAAAGCCCGAGTTTGCCACAACACCTCCTGCATTCTTGGGGCCTTTCTCCTGGTTTGGGGATTGTCCCCCTCATTTCCCCTTCTCCCTCGCCTGTGCTGTGGGGGTGCTTATACTGTGGGGGCTCCCCTTGATCCCTGGAGTGAGTAGCAGAGGATGGGATTCTGTTCCCAGCATTGATGTTTTAAGGATCTCTGGCCTTGGCCTTCGTGTTGTGCTCTGAGGATCGTGACGGTCTTTCTTGTTCGGAAAGTCAGTTGCTGGGATACTCGAAGCTGAGGGTTGCTTTTGCTTAGTGAGTGTAAGTCTTGTGCCGCGTATTCTGGGGGTGGCACTGGTGGAAGGAGCAGTGGAACAGAGAACAAAACCTGAGGCCATGTGGCCCCTACATCGCACGGGTGTGATTTGAACCCAGGTCTTTCTGTCCCCTAAGTGCCTGCTTCTCTGGGAATATCCTGTCATCTCCGATGGAGGTGACCAGTGTTACGCCTTTGGTCTGACCTGGGGCCAGAGTCCATCAACGCAGAGCAGGCTGGAGCAGGCTGGAGCAGGCTGGAGCAGGTTGGAGCGGGCAGGGAAGGGCGGCCAATGCTGGCCCTAGGGTTTAGTCCCGGGCAGGGCACGCACCACCCTGCAGGCCGGAGGCTTGACCTACTGACCCCCAGGTGCTGGCTACGTGTCCCACCTCCCCTTCCCCCCCAGGCCTGCTGTCCAGCTGGCTTCGAGTCTAGCGCCCCCTGCTTCCTTATCCCCTCCCCCAACAGACGAGGGAGGACCCAACACGCAGAGCCTCAAGGTGGAGACTCACGGCTAGAATGCCCCCCACCCCATGCCTGGAGGAGAACGCAAGCCCGGGGCTCCTGGGAGACAGAGCCACTCAGACCCGCGTGTACCCCACCCAGTCTCACAGCAAGGGCAGAAGTGGGGCCAGAGACGAGTCCTCACTGCATCTTAGGAAGATCTGGGCGGGGGCCTGGGGCCAAGTCTGAGCTCCTCCAAACCCCTGCCCACAGGGGCCCAGTGACACCCCAGACAGACCCGGCACAGGGGCCCAGTCACACCCCAGGCAGACCCGGCACAGGGGCCCAGTCACACTCCAGGCAGACCCAGCACAGGGGCCCAGTCACACCCCAGGCAGACCCGGCACAGGGGCCCAGTCACACCCCAGGCAGACCCGGCACAGGGGCCCAGTCACACCCCAGGCAGACCCGGCACAGGGGCCCAGTCACACCCCAGGCAGACCTGGCACAGGGGCCCAGTCATCTTGGCTGTCACCTCCTCCAGGGAGCCTTCACGGATCCCTCCTTGCTTCTCTCTAGAATACTGGATTTGGTATTCTGTTCACATACGTGTCTCTCATCTGGCATCACAGGTCTCAACCTAAGGTGTGTGGATGACTTTTTTTTTTTTTTTTAAGATTTATTTTATTTATTTCAAAGACAGAGTTACAGACAGTCAGAGACAGAGAGACAGAGATCTTCCATCCGTTGGTTCACTCCCCAAATGGCTGTAACAACTAGGGCTGGGCCGGCTGAAGCCAGGAGCCAGGAGCTTCATCTGGGTCTCCCATGTGGGTACAGGAGCCAAAGGAGTTGGGCCGTCCTCTACTGCTTTCCCAGTGAGAGAGCTGGATCAGCAGTGGAGCAGCCGGGACGCGAACCGGCGTCCACATGGGATGTCGACACTGCAGGTGGAGGCCTTAACCCTCTGCCACAGCACCGGCTCCGCAGGGATGACTTTAGGGAGGGCTGCGGATTCACTGAAATCATTCACAAAGCGTTTCCCGTGTGCATGTTTGGGGGCCGGGGTGCAGCAGCAGTAGCATCGGATTCCCTGGAGAGTCACCACTCTAGGTTGCGGTGCTTGTGCTGTTAGGAACTGTGTCTGTCCTGTGTCCTCAGCCGACACGGATAGAAAAGCAACACCGGAAACACAAAGCCAACGTTCAGTGAGTGCATTTGGATGAAGAATTCCGTGGGCGACCCTGGGCAGGTAACTTCACCTCCCCAATCTGGCTAAGTAGGGGTGGCGGTGGAGAGTCCACTGCCTCTCTGCCCGTATTCCTTCCCTGCCCTGGTGCCTGGTGTTCGGTAGATGTGTGTGTGTGAGGCGTGCACAGAGGAGCCGGGGCAGGTAGAGGGAAGGACCGATGAGCGGCTGCTGTGTGTGCAAGAAGACACAGCGGAAGTCCTGGTGGTTCCTTGGGTGCTGGATGGAGCTCTGGGCAGGCAGACTGGTTGATGGCCGAGTGCACGGTGATTGAAGGTCGGGAGTAGAGGGGTGGATTAACGAGGGGAGCGGGAGCTGTTTGGAAGGGGCTGGAGAGGCAGGGGGGTTTCCGGTAAAAGGGTCGATGGAGAGGCGACAAGATGAGTACGAGGATCACAGGTGGATTTGTGAAGGGATAGGGAGACGTGTGGCCGGCTGGTCTGAAGGATGGACGGGTGGATGCACAGATGGGTGGATGGACAGACGGAGGAGTGGATGGATGGACGGACGGACAGATGTATGTATGGATGGACGGACAGATGGATGGACGGACGGACGGACTGACGGATGGACGGATGGATGGGTGGATGGACAGATTAATTGATGAATGGGTGAGTGGGTGGAAGGAGAGGAGGGCCTGAGTGCAGGCGGCAGCGACAGGGAGCCCCAGGCCGCCTTGCTTCCAGTGTGACGTGTCAGGGCCTGGCTGAGCGGGTCCTTGCCTCGGGTCCAGGGTCTTTCTCACAGCGCCAGCAAGCTGCTATAGGAGGGAGACAAAGGGAGTGGGCAGATCCCCGGCCGGAGCGGGGGGCGGGGGGGGGGACGGGGGCCCCTGTTTACTCGGCTCCGGAATGGAGGCCCAGCGAAGGGCTGTTCATATTTCTCTCTTGAACGGGGAGCTGACATTAATGAACAGCTAATTAACATCTTGGAGTGCGATGGTTCCAGTGTCAGTGTCCCTAATTAGTCTCACGCTAATCTGCTTTAATTAACTGTCCCTGTCGTGGTTTTAATTTAATTTTCAGCTGCAGCCTGGGACGGCAGCCCTGTGAGCATTCCGTCCCAGGGCGCCCGTGGCCGGGGCAGGGTGGGCTGGCCAGCGCCGGGTTCCCAGGGGCTTTGCCAGGCTGGGCTGCCTGCGGGGTTGGGCAGAGCTGGTGAGAGCGAGCCTGGCTCCTCCCCGGCCTCTGAGGCAGAGGACTTGGGCATGGTTCTCTTTCCTTTCCTTCTCAAGGGAGCGCTCTCCCACCCCCGGGAGCTCCCAGCACGTTCGAACGCCAGGAACGCGGTCTGCGCGCTGCACCTTGCTCTCAAAGCAGCTCCTGGAGACAGGCTGCGGTTCAGAGACACCTGGACCCAGGCCCCGGTTCTGGCACTTTCTAGCTGTGTGACTTTAGGAAGGGCACTTGGCCTCTCTGAGTCCCTGGGAAATGACCAGCTGCTCCCACCAAAGGCGTGGCATTGCAGCAGCGACCCTAACGCCCCTCGTGGCCCAGGCACAACACACGGGGCGCAAGCGTGGGGAGGGCTGAGGGCCGGCCTGCCTGAGGAGGTGAGAAGAGCCCTCGCCCAGGAGTCAGGGTACCCAGCTCCCGCTCTCAACCTCTCTGGGTTTGTGTCCTGGTCCCATCCATAGGTTAGAAGGGGCAGGGGAGAGGGGACCCAGGGCTGTGGCCAGGGCTGGGGAATGGCTCAGAGGACCCTACAGGTGGAAGACTGGGCAGAGCTGGGCCAGGTGAGGCCTCGGCCTTTTGCAAGGCAAAGCAGGGACCCCTGGGAGGCTGCCTTGGGTGCAGGCGGGAGACCAAATCCACACACCTGTCCGTGGGCGGGAGCCGAGAAGTAGACAAATGAGGGGCCTTGAGCAGGTGGTCAGTGAAGGGGGAGGGGAGGGGAGAGCCCGGAAGCTAAGTCAGGACCCCGTGTCCCCCAGGGAGAGTGCGGAGGCTGGAGCTGGAGGGGAGAGGGGGCCTCTTGGAGTTGAGTGTGGCCCCGAGGGGTTTGAGCAGGGGTGTGGCCATTGCGGGAGGAGAGTGAACTGGAGTGAGGAGGCAGAGGCCTGGGGTGAGGCTGCCGTGTTCCCCCAGTGAGACTCCCGTCAATGCACAGAAAATGCACGCTCTTTAAAGGCCGGCGTGCGGCGCCCCCCACTCCTCCCAGGTCAGCCCTGTCTCACGCTTTCTCCAGCTGAGCTCTCCAACCCCAGGCTGGGGAGGGGCCAGAAGTACCCCCCGGGGTGCAGGACTCAGGAGCCTGGAAAATCCCTGCGTTCAGATTTTGATGCTGCACACACACACAGTGTTCTGACTCGCTGCCCGGATCTCACGGGGGACAACACCTTGCCACCTCCCCCACCCTGCACCGGAGGCTGCAGAGGGCGTCGCCAAGGCCCCCTTGTCCCTGGCCCAGGCCCTGCTGCCTCTCGGAGCCGCCTTTGCACCCAGCATCCACTTCTGGCTGGTTTCGGGGATCCCAGCCCAGGGAGCGTCTGTGAGTGGGTGGCCCACAGCCGCCTCCCCCTGCCTGTGACCTCCAGTTGACCTTTGCCTTGGGTCCAGCAGAGCCAAACCAGTTTTTCCTGAAATTCCTAGTAAATGAGTATGGAATTCAGAGCTCCCCACTGAAGCCCCAGATCCCCCTCCAAGGAGAATCTCATCTTTCTCTAGGCCCCTCCCTACACATCTGCCCAGCCTGAACTCCGCCACCCCCAGAGAGCCCTCCCTGGTTTCCGTGGACAGATGTGTGGATCGGTCCATCCTTGGAGCCCTGGAGCGCGCCCCCTCCCTGGTCCTCTCTCCCCGGCAAGACAGGCTTTGCTCCCGCACATCTCTGGGTGCCCTACCCCCAGCCTGGCTCACAGCAGGGCCCCCAGGAGCCCATGAAAGAGACTTAGCCCCGCCCCCGGGCTGGTGGACTCTCGGCCTGGCCTGTTGCGTGGCGATCGCACGGGCAGTGGTGGCTTTGCTGTCCACCAAGCCTGGACGTGACCCCTCACCTGCCTTCGCTTTCCTCATCCGGGTAACGTGCAGTGATGGCACCCACCTCGCGGCTCGCCGAGGGCAGCCATGTAGAGGGGCTGGGACGTGGAAGTGCTCGGCGCTCCCAAGCCAGAGCCCTGGCACGTCTGCTTCTGGGGCAGTGATTCCTGCGTCCGGCGTGGAGGTAGAAGGAGCCCGGTGTTCAGTTTGGGGGCCTGGCTACCCTCTTCTGCCCCCTCTCCCGTACACCTGGAAACAGCTCAGCCAGGGCTCAGGCTACAGTAGACAAGCAGCGAGGAGGTGACCAGCCCCTCGGCCTTGCCCTGGGGCGTCATACAGAGACCCACACCCCAGGGACGTGCAGGGGGCGGCCCCTGGAGACAGAACCAGAGCTGCGGACGTGGGCAGCCGCAGTCGTGTGTACATGCTTGCACACACATGTGCGCATGCGTGCATGCACTCTCCCCTTCTCCGAATCAGGAGAAAGGAATGCTACTCCCCACCCCCACCCCAGGCCCCAGACCTAGGTGCTCAGTTCTGTCTGGGTCCCCAGGGCTCACAGTTGTTGGAGGTCTTGTGCCTGCCCTTACCTGAGGGATCTGGGCACTCTGTGGCAGCTGTGTGACTTCTAGCTTGGGGCTCATGAGCAAGTGCGCTCTGCAGGCTCCCTGGGCCCTGGCAGAGGCAGCAGCCGCAGAGCCAGCTGTGCCATGACTCACCCAGCAGTGGGGGTGGGAACCAGCGAGACACCCAGCCCGGCCCCTGCCGCCGCCGCCATGACCCGACCCCCACCCCACCCCACCCCGCCGGCTGCCGCCGAAGCTCCTGGGGCCTCTTCTCCTTCTGCACAAGCCAATCCTTGTTGGCAGAAGAGGCCAGAGGGCTCAGACTCCGGTTGGAAGCAGGAGCCCCTTCGGAGGGGCCCACAGCCCAGGGGCGAGAGGGAGGAGCGGGACAAGGTCGGGGAGCCCAGGATCACTGTGACTGCGCAGAATGGGACAGCGTGAGCATCACAGCCGGGCCAGTGCTAGCATGGTGCCGGCCTCGCCAGGTTCTGATCCCGGGAGCAGAGAACCTGGCCATTGTGCGGCCACGGACGCCCGGCGAAGACGGGGGAGCAGCAGTTTTCGATGTTGCAAGCATCCGGAGGCCGTGCCCCCAGAATGCGAGCATTTTCCCCGCGAAGACTATTAGAGTGGCAGCCTTCCGAGCAGGAAGCATAGACGCAGGGCAGTGGCCCAGCTGTAAACACACACACAGGCTTGCCGCGCGGGCAGGAAGCTGTCCTAGCAGAATGTCACGGTCCAGGCCGGCAGGCTGGTTCCGTCTGCGCGCGTTTCGGTGTCAACGGGAATGAGAGGTGAGAGCCCCCGCGGCGGCTTGAGCCAGTGTCTGAGCAGAGCGGGCGACATCCACGAACCCACTGCTCCTCGCCGCAGCCCCTGACGTGGGCAGGGGAGGGCCAGGGACAGGAGCCTCACAAAGCCCCCAGGCCCTGCAGTCTGGGCCGGCCCAGCGGACGCCCGAGGGAGAAGCGTGGCTGGCCTTTCTCCTCGTGTTAATGTGGAAGCCTTGGATCTGCTTCCAGTGCGTGGGCAGGAGCCTGCAGCCCGACCCCCGCCCGGATTCCTAGCCAGGGCGTGAGGGGCGGTGCGTGCGGAGCCCCAAGGCCGCCCCCACCTGCCCTCCTCTTCACCTGCCTGTGGGGCACAGATGACCACACCGATGTGCACCAAACACCCTCCCCCCGCCCCCGTCACTCATCAGCGGTCTGCTCCGTCAGTTGTCATTTCTAGGTCATCTTCTGAGGGTCAGGGCATTTTCTGGCCACTGGGGAGATGGACATGAGTCATGACAGCTCCCTGTCCTATGAGACAGGACAGTGGGGCCACTGGGGGATGCCCAGAAAGCGCTGTGAGTGGGGGTGGGGCCAGGGGATGCAATGGTCAAGGTATCACGGAGGCCTTCCTGGAGGAGGGGCTAGGTTTCAGAAATGGCAGAATCTGAGTGCAGGGGGAGGGTGGTAAGGGAGCAAAGGCCCAGAGACAGCCGCGTGTCGGGTGTGTTCAGCAGCCCCCATGCTCTCACTTGGGCGACAGTGACAGGTGCCAAGTGACAGCAGCGGGCGGGAGACTGAGCTGAGCACTGAGCAGAGGCCTTGAGGCCAGGCTGAGGAGGCAGGGATGTGCAAACGGTTGAGGGCTGCCCAAGCTCCTGACGGGCGGGAGGGGCGGACCAGAGCTTAGATTCGCTTACCCTCCCTTTAGAAACCAGAAACTACAAATTCCTTCCCAGGACGGATGGGCCAGCCCTGGGCTGGGCTCCAAAAACGCAGAGAAAGGGCTGAGCAGGGATTCCAGGCTGCACGCCGGGGTGCCGGCTGCAATGCCTTTGTCCTCAGAGGCGGGCAGCAGACACGGCTCCCAAGGAGGGGCAGGGGCGGGGCTCGGGCCTGGGACGGGAGCCACGGGGGAACCGCACCAAAGCTCCCTGCCAGTGCCTGCAGCCTTTGTGGAAGTCTGCTCGGAGCAGGAGGCCACGGCGCCCACAGAAGGCCCAGACGGGCCTGCACGCCCGTGTCCGGCTGCGCTCGTGTTGCTGAGGGAGGGGTGCGGGGGACCTACAGCCTGCCTCGCAGGGCTCCCAGGAGGGAGAGGATGCCGGGCCCCTGCCAGGCGTGTTCCCTTCACGCCTGGAGTCAGCAAGAGATGGGGTCCGGCCACCCCGTTTTACAGCTGGGGAAACCGAGGGCCCGGGCCCAGCAGCCGGTTTGGAGGTCGAGTGCCCAGAGGTGGAGGCCAGGTGAAGGAAAGAGCTAAAGGTCAAGGCTGGCTGCACGGTGTGACGCCAACGTCTGGGCGTCTGAGCCAGGGTGGCCAGGAGGCCCGCGCTGGCCGCCTGGCCGCGCTGCTGCGGTGACCGCTGTCCTGCGCCTCCCAGAGTCTCTTGTGCATAGCAGGTGCTCAGCTATGGGAGGTGCGTGTGCCCAGGGTAGAAGCCCAGCGTCAGGACGGGGCACGGCGCTCCCTGCCACTTCTCCCTGCGTCTGGCACAGCGGTTAAGCTTGGGACACCTGCACCGGAATGCCTGGGTTTGGGTTCTGATTCCAGCTCCCTGCTAATGCACCCAGGGAGGCAGCCGGTGATGGCTCAGGTAGGCGGGCCCCTGCCACCGATGTGGGAGATCTGGCCCCAGGCACCTGAGCATTGAACCAGCACTGTGAACAGGACGTCTCTGTCTCCCACTGTTTGTCCCTGGCCCTCTCATCTCTCTCTCTCTCTCTCTCTCTCTCTCTGCCTCTCAAATCCAATCAATAAACACTTATTTAACAGATGGCAGCGTTTCACATGAAAACACGGCTGTAGACATAGCATAACAGTCACCCAGTCAACAAATATTTATTGAGCTCCTACTATGTGCTAGGCAACCTGCCGGGTCCTTGTGAGTGATCTCATTGAAACTGAGCCTTCCTTCCAAGTGAGTTCACTGTTGTTCCACTTTACAGGTGAAAAAACTGAGGTTCAGGGAGCCCGAGTGTTTGGCCTAAGGTCAGACAAGCAGGGCAGGAACCCTAGTGCTCACCCGCCCCCTCTTACCCTCTACCGTGCTGTGCCGGCTTAGACACCGCGCGTCCCTCACTGAGAGCATTAAAACAAGGATCCACGCTGAGTGTTGAAACCCAGTCCCCAGGGTGGCTGTGCTAGGGGTTGCTAACCTGGGCTCCCTGAGGAAGGCACGACACAGGGCCCACCCTGGAGGGCTCGGGAGGGGCTTCGGCAGGCCAGGCTGCAGACGGTGCTGACCATGGTGGGTTCCTGGGGCCCCCGGCCCCGCCCCCAGCCAGAGGCAGCCAGGATTCCATTAACCTGATTCTCTGCCCCACATAAACCTGCAGAGCAGCCCCGGGAGGGAGGCGGACCAGGGAGGGGGAAGAATTGGGCTTCCCCAGGCCCCAAACGGAGGAGCCAGCGGTGCCGGTTTCCGCTCTCGCGGTCCAGGAGGACTTCAGGGCCCCTGGCTGTTTGAGCAGGGAGTGGGGAGAGAGAAGGGGAGGCAGAAAGTAGGGCTGGGAGAATCCAGGCTGGGTGCGGCCGCGGGCGGGAGAGGAGGCTCCTCTGGGTCCTGAGGCCCCGTGCGTCAGCCAAGTGGCCTGCCGCGTCATGCCACCTCTCTGATCTTTGGGTTCCTTCCTGGCCATGAGGACAAAGGGGCGCCACCTCTGTGTCGCGGGGCAGCTTATCAACCCTGGGCCTGACACTCAGTCTGTGAGTTTGACCTAGGGCCCGTCCCAGCTTGCCAGGCGCGGTCACACCCACCCTCTCCTTGGCAACAGCACTTGTGCAAGGTGTGTAAGGAATCCTATCAGAGATGTCCAGAGTCACAGAGTCACAGAGAGTGTGCCCCCCTCCCCCCGAGCCAGGCCGCTCCTCTCCGGGCTGGCTTGCTCCTCTCCTCCGTCAGGATGCAGGTCAGCTGTCTCTTCTTCCAGACCATGCAAGAGCTTGTTCAGAGCATTTACCAGACGCTGTCACATTGTCAGGACCCCGAGGGCCCTGCGTGGTGAGAGGGCACCAGAAACAGTGCGATAATGACAGCAGCTGCACCTGCCCAGGGGTCACACAGGTGTGCACACACTCACGTGCGTCAGAGAAGTACATAGCTGTGCACGTGTGGGTCAGCGCCTGCACACACACAGGCGGGAGGGAGAACTTTCTGGAACAGGATGGATTGAGCTAATGTGGCTGCCCCTCTCCCCACCTCCATACACACACACACACAAATACTGGAGATGATATTGACAGCATCTAAGAGAGAAAGGAAACGCTTTGACTTTATCTTTTTTTTCCATTTAAGGAATTTTTTTAATAGTAAGTGGAACAAAGACTAGAAGATGGGAGGACTTAGAATGGAACTAAGACAGAGTCAGAGGGGCAGGTGTGGTGGCGCAGCAGGTCGAGCCACTGTTGGGGTGCCCAGAGTGCCCAGGATCGAGTCCCGCTTCCTCCTTCTGACATCTTGCTAATAGCCTGGGACACGGCGGTGATGGCCCAAGTAGCTGGGCCCCTGCCACCCACATGGGAGCCCTGGATGGAGTTCCTGGCTCCTGGCTTAGGCTTTTCAGGCATTTGGGGAATGAACCAGTAGATGGGAGATCTCTCTCTGTGTCATGCTGGCTTTCAAATCAATGAAAAACATAAAAATTTAAAAATAAAACAAATCTTAGCTTGAATGAGGAGACATAGTCCAGCTGTATCTGTTCAGCAGAGGCAAGCCTTGGAGGTAATGGCACAGAGGGTGGAGTAAAGGCACAGAAAAGGATGTAAAGAATAAATCCTGGGGCCGGCGCTGTGGCGTAGCAGGTAAAGCCACTGCCTGCAGTGCTGGCATCCCATATGGGCGCCAGTTCAAGTCCTCCTAGCTGATCCACTTCTGATTCAGCTCCCTGCTAATGCACCCATGGGAGAC
This sequence comes from Oryctolagus cuniculus, assembly GCF_051225735.1. Taxonomy (NCBI): domain Eukaryota; kingdom Metazoa; phylum Chordata; class Mammalia; order Lagomorpha; family Leporidae; genus Oryctolagus; species Oryctolagus cuniculus. The sequence continues at coordinate 148,814,844 of NC_142873.1, read as the reverse complement.
CCAGATGGAATTCCAGGTTCCTGGCTTTGGCTTGGCCTAGCCCAAGCCATTTCGGCCATTTGGGGAGTGAAACGGGATGGAAGATTCTGTCTCCCCTTGTGTGTGTGTGTGCATGTGTGTGTGTGCGTGTAACTACCTTTCAAGTAAATAAATAAATCTTTAAGAAACAAAACAAAGTGTTTTAGATTATGCTGTGAATGAGTACAAGTTCACAATTATTGAACCTTCTCAGTAAGTAAAGCCTCTCTTTGCTCCTAACATCTTATCTTAGCATCTTTTTTTTAAAAAAAAAAAAAAGATTTACTTATTTTATTTGAAAGTTAGAGAGAGGAGAGGCAGAGAGAAAGAGAGGTCTTCCATCCACTGGTTCACTCCCCAATTGGCCGCAACGATCCGAAGCCAGGAGCCAGGAGCTTCTTCCAGGTCTCCCATGCAGGTGCAGGGGCCCAAGGACTTGGGTCATCCTCCACTGTTTTACCAGGCCATAGCTGAGAGCCGGATAGGAAGTGGAGCAGCCAGGACTCGAACCGGCGCCCATATGGGATGCCGGCGCTGCAGGTGGCAGCTTTACCTTTGTGCCACAGCTCCAACCTCTTAACATCTTTTTACTTCCTGATAACACTCTTTTTTTTTTTTTTTTTTTTTTTTTACAGAGTGGACAGTGAGAGAGAGAGACAGAGAGAAAGGTCTTCCTTTGCCGTTGGTTCACCTTCCAATGGCCGCCGCGGCTGGCGCGTTGCGGCCAGCGCACCGCGCTGATCCGATGGCAGGAGCCAGGTACTTATCCTGGTCTCCCATGGGGTGCAGGGCCCAAGGACCTGGGCCATCCTCCACTGCACTCCTGGGCCACAGCAGAGAGCTGGCCTGGAAGAGGGGCAACCGGGACAGAATCCGGCGCCCCGACTGGGACTAGAACCCGGTGTGCCGGCGCCGCAAGGCGGAGGATTAGCCTAGTGAGCTGCGGCGCCGGCCCTGATAACACTCTTGCTACAGGTTTTATTCCTCTTTTTCTTTAAGATGTATTTTATTTATTTGAAAGGCAGAGTTACAGAAAAAGAGAGCGATGTCTTTATCTGCTGGGTCACACCCCAAATGGCCGCAACAGCCAGGGCTGGGCCAGGCGGAAACCAGGAGCCTGGAACTTCATCTGGGTCTCCCACAGGTGCGTTAGCAGGAGCTGGATCAGAAGTGGAGCAGTCGGGACTTGAACCAGTGCCCATATGGGATGCAGGCATCATAGGCAGCGGCTTAACCTGTTGGGCACAACACCAGGCCCCCCAAACACTTTTTTAAAAACTATTTGATTTATTTATTTGAGAGGTAGAGTTAGAGAGAGAGAGAGAGAGAGAGAGAGAGAGAGAGAGAGGTAGGTCTTCTATCCGCTGGTTCACTCCCAAAATGGCCCAAACGGCCAGAGCTGGGCTGAGCCGAAGCCAGGAGCCAGGAGCTTCTTCCAGATCTCTCACATGGGTGCAGGGACCCAAGCACTTGGGCCATCCTCCACTGCTTTCCCAGGCCATAGCAGAGAGCTGGATAGGAAGTGGAGCAGCTGGGACTAGAACTGGCGCCCATGTGGGATGCCAGCACTGAAGGCAGAGGTTTAGCCTACTATGCCACAACAGCGGCCCCAGGCCCCAAAATGCTTTCTTTTAAAAAACTGATATACTTGCAAGAAACTGCCAAACCAAACCCACATTCTCAGTGGGATATTTTAGCATAGATATTTTAGCATTTCTCAGAAATCGTTTGACTAAATAGACACAAATTATTAGACCCCAATGACCTAATTAATAGGACTCCTGCTTCCAGGAGACAAAGAAGATACACATTTGTTTCCAGTTCTGCCGCACAGAAAGGCTCATGCAGGCCGCAGACCTCCCAGCCTGTGCTCACCTGCACAGCGGATACCCGGATACCCGGATACCCAGATACCCGGAAGCGAGGGGCTCTGCTGGTGCCGCCAGGTGCTGAGGGTCAGTAACCTGCGTAAACAGTGTGGAGTTGGGGATAGCAAAACGGGAAGCTCCCAAGAGCTCAGATCTCATCCTTCATGGGCTTTGCCACAGTCTGGACTACAAGGACTCAACTCTGCGGCCATGGCGTCTATGCAGCGGGGCTCAAAGCACAGAAAAAGGGGTGTGACTGTGTTTCAATAAAACTTTATTTGCAAAATCAAGTCGCGGGCCAGGGGTGGCCCACAGTTTGCCCACCTCTGATGCAAGCAGCAGCAGTTTGTAGAGACACAAGGGGTCTCACCCAGTAGTGGAGCCTCTTGGCAAAGAAGGCAGGACAGGGGCCAGGCGCACACGCGTGTGCAGACACACAGACATGTGTGCACGTGGCGGCAGGTAGATACACAAAGACTAAGATGTACCCCTGAGCACACTGTCTGCACACGACGGGCATGCTGCCACACATGTAAGCAAGCTGTCCAGAAAACGAGAGGTCAGGACCCCGGGCTGGGGCAGGCGCTTGGCTGGGGATGAGGATGCCAACTGGGACGGCCCTGTGCCCTGTCGGGGTGCCTGGGTCAGGTCCGGTTCTGCTTCCTGCTAGTGCGCACCCTGGGAGGCAGCAGTGACAGCTCTGGTAGCTGGATCCCCGCCACCCACACAGAAGACCTGGATTGAGTTCTGGGCTTCGGCCTGGCCCAATCCCGGCTGTTGCATCCATGTGAACCAGTGGATGGGAGATGTCTGTCTCCCTCCCTCCCTCCCTCTCTCTCTCTCTCTCTCTCTCTCTCTCTCTGCTTTTCAAATAATTAACATAAATAAATCAAAACTTTTTACGAAGGCTGGCACCCAGAAGCATGCCCAAGGTAGCTTCTATTATTCATGAGGACAGGCTGTGCTACAGACAGCGCGAGGACGGCGCACGACGCCACCCTCGTCCCACGCACGCCGGGGTGCGGGTTCTGCGGGAGAAAGCCAGGCTCGCCAGGAGGCCGTCATCGCAGACAGCAGGTGCCCAGAGCGGCCCTGGCGGGGACGCTGCAGAGCTTTCTCCCGGGACGCCAGGCGAGCGAGCAGAAAGGGCGTTTGACTCTCTCCGCACGTCTCTGCGGGCCAGGGCGCATGTGCTGAGTTGGAATTTTTCAACTTCATCCTTTTTTTTTTTTTTTTTTTTCCCTGACACATCCATCCCAGAAACATCTGTGAGATAAAACAGAGAAGGTCTTCTGAATTCAGCTCAGAGTCGGCCTGCACTCCCAGCCCAGCCAGCGAGACATGAATCACCAGCCGGGGGCCCGGGGCCCCGCTGCGCGGCCTCTCCGGAGGGGCCCTGGCCTTTCCCGAGTAGCTGCTTTTGATTTCCCCGAAGCCTTCTGATCGTCTACACTCCACAGAGCGTGTGTGTCCAAGGGGAGGCGTGCTGAGAACTCAGCCTGCACAGGAGTGGGGGTCAGCTGCTCCTTCCCGGGGCTCAGCGAGTCCAGCTCTGCTCCCCGCTCGGGGGGCACAGGGGGCCACCAGGCAAGGAGTCAGGGGCCCCTGCGTGTCTCCGTTTTCCAGCTACTTGAAAGCACTGGGGGAGGAAGAGAGCTACGTGGCTTTGAGCGGCTGCCTCGGCGGGCAGTGCACTTTGGTACCGTGATCGGCGGAATATTGCGTGCGGGACGCTGTTGTGCAGCCAGCAAGGGGGCGTGGGCGATGGCTGCTGCTGGGTTGGGGAGCAGCCAGCGGTTCACTGGACCTGGCCTCCTGGGGGCCCTCGTGTGGCCGCAGCCTCCGATCCACCAGATGGCTGACGACCTGAACCCTCTCTCACCTTTTCTCTGTGTTGTAAGAAGACCAGTGGACCTCAGAGCTGCAGCGCCCGCCTCCTTGGCCCTCATAGCGTGCACCAGGGCCTGGGAGGGGTGGGGCCAACACTCTTGCTCATTTTCGTTGTCTGGTAGACAAACTCATAATGGGAACCTGCTGTGCTGGATATTGGAGAGACTGGGAATAGGACTGAGCCCCCTCCCCACCCTTTTTTTTTTAAAGAATTATTTATTTGTTTGAAAGGCAGAGTTTCAAAGAGGCAGAGGCAGAGGCAGAGAGAGAGAGAGAGAGGGAGAGAGAGGGGTCTTTCATCCGCTGGTTCACTCCCCAAATGGCCACAACTGCCAGAGCTGTGCCGATCCAAAGCCAGGAGCCAGGAGCTTCTTCCAGGTCTCCAGGTGGGTGCAGGGGTCCAAGGATTTGGGCCATCCTCTACTGTTCTCCCAGGTGCATTGGCAGGGAGCTGGATTAGAAGAGGAGCAGCCGGGGCTCGAACCAGTGCCCATATGGGATGCTGGCACCACAGGCAGTGGCTTTTACCTGCTACGCACAGTGCCGACCCCCCAAGCCCTTCTTTAGGAGCCAAGAGTCCCAAGGGGTAGACAGCCCGGGCTCCAGTAAGAAAGGCAGTGAGGCAGCAGGCATTCAGCCTAGGGGGTAAGGAGACCACGTCCCATACCCAAGGGCAGACCCTGGGAGGCAGCAGTGATGCCTCAAGTAATTGAGTCCCTGCCACCCACGTGGGAGACCTAGGTTGTGTTCCTGGCTCCTGGCTCTGGCCCCAGCCCAGCCCTTCTGTGCATGTGGGGAGTGAATCAGTGGATACGAGTTCTCTCTCTCTCAAATAAATAATAATTTTCAACATATTTTAAAAGGAAAGGCCGAACACTTCTGTGTCCTTAGAAATGCAAAGTCCCAGCAGGTGCAGGAGATGGGAAACCAGCCCCGTGGTCCCCGTGGCCAGAGCAAGAGCAGGACAGGTGTGCCGGGGGAGGGCCCCTGGGCTGAACTTGAGTGTGCAGCCACGGGGTGTGCAAATGCCCTGGGGCACCTGCTCAGTAGTGTGGGAGTGGAGAAAGCAGAACTGTTCAAAGACACCCCAACCTGTCCGGAAGAAAGCAGCTGAGGCCCAAGGAGAGGAGGCAGCTTCCTCACCGTCACGGGGACCGCTGGGCTCCCCAGTGCCTGTCCAGGGCCCTTTCCACAGTCAGGGGCCGGGAGCTTCACCGACTTGCCTCCCCTCTGCACACACAGACAGACGTGTGTGTGGAGTGGGGACAGCTGGTGCTGAGGAGCTGGTCTACAGGCCCATTTTCCAGGTGGGAAAACTGAGTCACAGGAGCCCAAGTAACATACTCAGGGTTGTGTATCACTGAGAGTGAGATCACAGCAGGTCGTGTGGAGCTGGGAATGGCAGAGGGGGTGCCGCCCAGCTGTTTTCCCGTGTGTTTCCAGGCCACCCCAACTTCCTGAGGATGCTCCCCATCACCTTAGCCCTCCCCAGCTCCTTCCCAGAATCCTTAGCAACGCACCAGCAGCCCTGGAGGGGCAGGAATCCCACTCCCTCCCCCACCCTTGGAAGGGGCTACCCTTGTTTACGCAGCTGCTGTGAGCCCAGGCCGGGGTCACAGGGGGGACCTGGGAGGCCTGTCGCACAGCTGGCGCCCCGCTGCTCAGGTCTCGTGACCCCTCCCCTCCCTGTCTGGTCCCCCCTCATGGAGGTGGCCGCCGGTGAGGCTCGGCCTCTTGGGCGAGGGGAGCCCGGCTCCTGTCACAGCCCCTTTGTGCCTCTGCTCTGTGGTCCCGCCTGAGAAGCAGAGGTGGCCCTGGACAGAGCGCATGTTGTGGAACCCCAAAACCTGGGCTGGCACCCCAACTCTGTGTGGTCCCAGCAAGTCACCCACGCTGTCTGACCGACGGCAGCAGCCACCCCTCCCTCACCAGAATCCTTGGGAAGCACACGTGCAGTGAGCAGTGTGAAAATGCAGCCCAGTCTGTGGCTGGGACCAGGATTGATTGACATGAGGGGAACGCCCATTCAGAGGGGCCCATTCAGCTAACTGGAGTGGGGGCTGGGGGCGAGCACTGGCCGGGAGCCAGAGACCCAGGGAACAGGGTGGCCTCACCCTTGGAGCTCTGGGCAGGCATCTGCACATCTCTTTGAGCCCCACCTCCCCCCTGTTTAAATGGGGTAACAAGCCCATTCTCTCTCCTGAGCCCCATAATGACCAAGGACTCACCCACCGGCTTTCCTGAGCCCTTGCCGTGCGCCAGGCCCGGGACTGGACCAGGGAGAAGTCACAGACTAGGAGGGGGCGGGTTCAGAATCCTGAGCATCAGTTATAACCAAGTCTGAGCTGCTCCTTTTGCAGATGGCAAAAACAAAGCCTTAGAGAGTGAAAGGATTTTCCCAGGATGTCAGAAATGAGGTGCACCTGTTGCCACATCTCTCTTGGGTCCAGAGCAGACATTGCAAATCAATCACCGCACGCTTCTCAGCATGCCAGATGCTACTTCAGGATCCTGCTCAACCCAACCATGTAGGCAGCCACCCATCAAGTGATCAGAGTCAGGGGCCAAGCTATTTGCCTATGAACCCTACACCCTGCCCCTGCACTTGCCCCAGCCCGCTTGGCCAGAGCGACTTCATCACACCCTTTGCCTGTCCCTGTGTCAGGGCCAAACCCAGCTCTTGCAGAAGGTCCACCGAGATCCACAGGTGACTAAGGCCTTGTTGCTGTCAGCAAAAGGCTCGAGGTTCTGGAGGGAACGAGGCCAAAGAAGAGGCAGTGGTGCTGTGGGAGGTTGTCAGGAACGCAGTGAGAAGCCGGCACCCTGGCTGTGCAGGGGCAGGGCAGAGGGAGGCTTCCCGGGGGAGGGGGCGCTGGAGTTGGCGCTCCTCCAGCAACCAGATGACCGCTCTCAGGTCCCGTGGCAACTTCTCTGGGGATGAGTGACAGCATGGCTGCTGAGGGGAGGACAGGTGTCACCCCAGGGGCCACCAAGCCTGGTAAACGTTAAGGGGCGAAGCTGGGGTGGGGAGGAGCGCCCTAGGGCTTTCCCAGTTGGGCTTCAGAAAGTTCACGGAAAATGGAAGTTAAGGACAACATGCATTCTTACCATCTCTCTGGGGCTCCCTCGTACTGTCAGACCCGTGGTGGGCACACCCAGCACACCCGGCACACCCGGCACACCCGGCACACCTGGCACGCCTTGGCGCACTGCTATTTATTTATTTGACAGATAGAGTTAGACAATGAGGGAGAGAGACAGAAAGGTCTTCCTTTCATTTGTTCACCCCTCAAATGAACACTACAGCCGGCACTGTGCCGATCTGAAGCCAAGAGCCAGGTGCATCTTCCTGGTCTCCCATGCAGGTGCAGGGCCCAAGCACTTGGGCCATCCTACACTGCCTTCCCAGGCCACAGCAGAGAGCTGGACTGCAAGAGGAGCAACCGGAACTAGAACCCAGTGCTCATATGGGATGCTGGCACCACAGGCAGAGAATTAACCAAGTGAGCCATGGCACTGGCCCATATTTAACATAGGTCATCACTTACTGCGCCGGAAATCCTGATAGGGTAGGGGCTCGTGTGTCACCGGAGCCTGGCACAGCGCAGTGCCTGGCTGGGTCACAGTGATAGGTACTTGATTAACCTTGAATGGATGGATGGGTGGGTGGGTGGAAGGGCAGGTGCATGGATGGACAGATGGGTGCTTGGATGGATGATGGATGGATGGATGCATGGACAAATGGACGGACAGATGAGTGGATAGATGTCATGCAGCCTCTCTGAGCTTCTTTCCTCTTCTGCAACACGAGGGAAATGGCAGCAGCCTTCTGTCCTGGCGCTGCGGCCGCGGTTCAGTGAGGTGATGTGGCAAAGCCCCCAAATCTCACATTCCAGGGGAGAACGGAAGGAGTCAGGGCCACTGCTGATGTCTCAGTATAGACACTCGGGAGAGCGCGCCTGGCTGGCGGATTCTGTAGCTCTGCCAGGATGCCACAGCGGGAGGAGGGCGCAGGCATTCAGTCCGCCGTGAAGGTGCCCACGCCCCGTGCCCCGGTGCCGGGGGTCACTTCCCAGCTGGCTCCTGACTGCAGCTCCCACCGGTGCAGACTGGAGAGGCGGCGGCGGCTCAGGTGGCTGGGTTCCCACCACCCGTGCAGGGGCTTGGAGAGCATTCCTGCCTCCCAGCTCTGACCCCAGACAAGCCCCAGCCATGGCAGGCATTTAGGGAGGGAACCAGAAGATGGGAGCTCTCTGTCTCCGTCTCTGCCTCTGCCTCTGCCTCTGTGTCTCTCCTCTCTTCTCTCTTTGCCTCTCAAACAAATAAAATTCTAAAAAAAAAAAAAGAAAGAGAGGGCCTGGAACACAGTTGTTAGAAACGTGGGTTGGAAAATCCCCCAGGTCCTTTGAAAATACAGAAGGGGGGCCAGCGCGGTGGTGTAGCAGGTAAAGCCGCCGCCTGTGACTCCAGCATCTCATATGGGCACCGGTTTGAGCCCCAGCTGCTCCACTTCCAATCCCGCTCTCTGCTGTGGCCTGGGAAAGCAGTAGAAAATGGCCCAAGTCCTTGGGTCCCTGCACCCATGTGGGAGACCTGGAAGAGGCTCCTGGCTGGCTTCCGTATGGCCCAGTTCTGACTGTTGTGGTCATTTGAGAAGTGAACCAGCAGAAGGAAGACCTCTCTCTCTCTCTCTCTCTCTCTCTCTCTCTCTCTACCACTCTGCCTTTCAAATAAGTAAATAAATCTTAGAAAAACAAAAACAACGGATGTGACAGCCATGCAGACAGGACACAGTCACCTGCGATGACGTAGGCAGTAGTGCAGGGTCCTGCGTGCACCGGTACCGCTGTTGGAGCACGGCTCGCTGCTCTCGGGAGGTGGTGTGCAGGTTCATTCGTTCTGGGTGGCGGGAGCAGGGGAGGCGGGCGAGCCGCGAGCCACTGCCCCGTGGGCCTCCCAGCCCCTCCTACCCGCAGTCATTTCTGGGATGAAGGCCTGGGGTCTCCAGGAGGGAGGGCTCTCGCTTTAGTACGCGCGGGTGTAGACGGTGCAACATTGGGATTCCCAAGCAGAGACGCAGCCCGGACCTCTCGGAGGAGTGAGCCGGGCTTGGGGGAAGCAGACGGGCTGCGGCAGGGTAGGCGCCAGGGGCTGGGCAAGATCTGAGCCTTCCCTCGGGGGTCTCTGGTTTCTCGGGCAGCTTGAGGAGCCCCAGCCTGTCGTTGGGCGGGGGGCAACAGGGCGACCCCAGAAATGGAGCACGAGGCTGCCAGGAGCAGCTTTCTTTCCTTTCAACTTTTTGCCAGGGAGCGACGTGGCCACAGGCTCCTCGCAGTGCGGAGAGGAGGCTCTGCCAGCCCCCCGGGCACCTGTCCCAGAAGCCTAATTACCGACTGGCTGGGCAGCCAGCTCGCTGATCGCCAGTCCTCGGGGAGTGGCACGGCGGCTGTGCTGAGACTTCGGAAGGAAGGGCTGTGTGCCCTTGGCAGGAGGGTGAGAGGGGCTGCCTCTCCCCACAGCCTCCATCCACCCAGGGTGGTACCCAAGGCTGAGGATCCCGCCTCCCTCCCTCCCCATCACCACCGCCTCCATCTGCTGTCATCTCTCAGCACCGGAGCCCAGCTTCCCCCTAGTCCCCCCTGTGCCCCCCACCGGGGCCCAGCCTCCCCCTGGTCCCCCCACCCCGTGCCCCCCACCAGGGCCCAGCCTCCCCCTGGTCCTCCCGCCCTGTGCCCCTCACCGGGGCCCAGCCTCCTCCCTGGTCCCTCCATGCCCCCCACCAGGGCCCAGCCTCCCCTGGTCCCCCATGCCCCCCACCGGGGCCCAGCCTTACCCTGGTCCCTCCATGCCCCCCACTGGGGCCCAGCCTCCCCCTGGTCTCCCCTGTTTCCTCCACCGGGGCCCAGCCTCCCCCTGGTCCCCCCATGCCCCCCACCGGGGCCCAGCCCTCACTCTGCAGACAGAGGGGCCAGCTCACATCCCAAGCCACTGCCCAGCGCTGCCTGACCCAGCTCCCCCTCCCTCCCCTAATGCTTTCCCATCAAACCCAGAGCCAGGCTCGGTTTCCTTTCTGGGGCCGTGCGACCCAGCTCTGGCTCCTTCCCTCTGCTTGGCCCCGTCCCACTCTGCCTGCTCTACTCACCTCCGGCTGCCAGGCCTCCCTGCGGCCCCTGAGACAGCCCAAGCTTACTGGAAAAGGCTCCGCACACTCTGTTCCCCTTTGGCTTGAGTCCCCGTCCCTGCACGCTCAGATGTCACCTCCTCCGAGAAGCCCCTCTGGCAGCCCAGCTGAAGCGCCCCTCCCCCACCGTACCCATTCCGCCCGGCTCACGACCCTGGACTTGTTTGGCATGTTGATTGCCATCTTCCTCGCTGGGCTGTAAGCTCCTGCGGAGGGACCTGGCTTGTCTGGGTTGCTCCTGTGTCCCCACAGCCTGTCCCAGCGAAGAGAAACGGGGCGGGGCCGCGGCTGTCTCCCGGGCAGGTCCGGGCACCGACCAGCTGTAACCCTGGTTTGCCCTCCCGGGGTAAAGCCCAGCAGCCGAGGGAACTGAGACTCCGGGGTTCAGGCAGCTTTCCCAAGGCCGCACACAGAGCCGGGCCGTCCGCCTCCCGGCCCCTGCTCTGCCCTGTCCCTGGCGCCTGAAACGGCTGTTGTTGCCCGAGAATAGCGAGTCCCCGAGATGTGCCTCAGCCAGGAAGAGCTGGTGCTGGGATTTGAACCAAGACTGCTGCGTTCTCGGCGGGGCCAGGGGCTGGCAGGCGGCCCGGGCAGCGGCCTGCACTGCTGGGGGCTTTGGGGCGGGCGGGAGGTGCTCCAGTCTGACAGCAGGGCCCAGGGTGCGACCCCGAGGGAGGAGATCACATTAATAACGTCTGTTTATTGAGCACACTGTACTCCTGCAGCGGTCTCGGTTTCATAGGTATGAACCTTCCCCCTGGCCACCCAGAGGGACAGTGTGGTCATCCCCATTTTGTAAGTGGCAAAAGTGAGGTTCATAGAGCTGTTGGGCCTAGCAAGGTCAGCCAGGAAGTGCTGACGTAAGCCCAGGCAGGCAGCCAGGCTGCGGTGTGCACAGCGCTAACCACTGCACCTCACTGCCTCTCGGACGAGGCACAGCTGGACAGGGTCCAGAGCGTCCAGGTTCAGGCCAGCAGAGGAAACGAACCTGCAGCCAACCTGAGGCCCCCAGCTGCTGAGCCTCGGGGCCGCAGCTGGTCCCAGGCCCTGCCCATGCCCCCTCCTGTGAGCTCCTGGCCCAGTGCTCTGGGCCTCAACTCCCCTAGCTGTGAAGCAGGGCCGGGAGCTCATCAGGGCGTCTGGAAGAAAGGGGGGGCTGCTGCAGCCCCCCCCCCCCGCCTGGGGTCTCCCTCCTGGAATGGGGAACGAGGCATGGGTGGGCGTGAGCTCTATTTGAATCCCTTCCCAGGCTCTGTGGTTGAGACGTGGCCTGGGACACTGGCGCCCCCTAGTGCACTGCCTGGGCTCCAGCTCCAGCTCCACTTCTGAAACAGCTTCCTGCTGACCGACTCCATAGCGGGCAGCAGGCGATGGCCTGAGTGCTTGGCTCCCTGCCACGCACGTGGGCAACCTGGGGGGAGTTCCAGGGCCTGGCTTTGGCCTGGCCCAGCAGTGGCTGTTGTGTGCACTTGGGGAGTGAACCAGCAGATGGAAGACCTCTCTCTCTCTCTCTCTCTCTCTCTCTCTCTCTCCTTTTCCGTCATTCTGCCTTTCAAATAAATAGACAAAACTTAAAAAAAAAAAAAAAAGCCTTACAAAATAAATAACTAAAAACAAACTCCCTGCCCGGCCACTTCCTGAGCCGCGCCCCTCCCAGTGCCTGTGTCCTGGGAATCATCTTAGTATATATAATCTGAGATTCTGTGAGTTAACCCAGGTGAGGCGCTTAAAACTGCGCCTGGCCCGGCGTAAGCGCTAAGGGGGAGCTGTTACTCATCAGAGCATCCCAGAGGTGAACATGCGAGTGCTGGCCTCTCCCGGGGCCCCGAGACACTCCCAGACGGCGGCGCCGTGAGGTCAGGGAAGCCCAGCCTGGTCTGCATGGTCGCAGGCCCTCACCGGGTGACAGCGTGCGCCGTCTCCGCACCAGCTGCCTCCCCACTCTGCACCTCCAGTTCCCCTGGGGATCGGAGCCCTCCCCTGCGGGTGCCAGGGCTAAGTGCGTGTCAAGTTTACGAGCTCTCCCAGCCGCTCTTAGGGGCAATCGGGGCTCCCCATTTTTTATGAGGGCTGAGATAAGAGAAGGGTTTATGGGCTTAGAGGTTTGTCATCGTCCTCAGCCTTAATCTCCCCTCCTCTCTCCCCAGCTCTCTTGGTTTCCTCCTCCTTTACAAAACCTTTGCACAGACCAGGAACAGCAGCCCCAGGCCCCACCAATGCTGTGCAAATAAAAGAGACGTTTAGGGGAGTCCCGCCGAAGCCACACGGAGCGGTGACGGCTCGGCGGTGGCTGTGTCGGGACAATTTGTCGTAAAGTCTCCGGCTGTCGGCCAGAGATCACTCAGGCTGAAAATCTTGCTGCCGGCTCATGCTTTCAACTTTTGACCCCTTCAGACTGAGAAGGTGTGGATGTTTGCAAGCTTCGGGGAGCAGACCGGCCGGGAGCGGCCTTTTAAGAAGCCACCGGTCCCTGCCCGGGATCAGTTCCACCCGGAGGAGCCCTGCCATGGAGCCCAGAACAGCTGGGTCTCTGTTCTGCAGGCCGCGGGCATGGATAGGAGCTGGGGCAGGCGGGCGGGCGAGCGGGAGAAGGAGAGGGGCTTGGTGCTGTCCACCCTCGCCCCCTCCCCTGCCCGTCCAGCCTGGTGCCCAGGGACCTGTACCCATGCGTGCACGCAGTGGGCGAGCAGCAGGGCCACACCATGGCCACCTCCACGCCCTTGCCCCGGCTGGTCCCTCTGCCCAGACAACCCTCCCCTTCCTTCTTTCGCCCTGTCGTCCTCTTTAGCCACTTTGAGGATCAGCGGGGTTCAGCGCACAACCCTGGGCCCTGACAGCTGCCTGCGTGCTTGGGCGTCTCTCCCCTGGGCTCTGAGCGCAGCCCCACACCAGCCTCGTGCGATGGAGTCAGCCGGTCCCCGCCATTGGGCTCCGGCACTCCCCTCCCCCTCTCACACTGGCTCTGCCCCCAGAGCCTGTGCTGCCACTAACCCCTGGGACACTCGGCGTTCCAGTGACTTACAGGAAGCGCTTGGCCTGGCCCACGTTGTGTGTCACCAGACAGTGGCTGCCATTGTTAGCAGGTGCACAGTGGGGACTGCATTGGGCACAGCAGTCAAGATGCTGCTTGGGAAGCTGCAGCCCTTAGCAGAGGCCAGAGTTCGAGTCCTGACTCCACTGCCAACTCCAGCTCCCAGCTAGGGCGCACCCTGGGAAGCAGCAGGTGACGGCTCAGATACTTAGGGCCCTGCCGCCCATGTGGGAGGCCTGGCTGGGAGCTGGCCCAGCCCCAGCTGCTCTGGGTACATTTGAGAAGGACCAGTGGATGGGATCTCTCTCTCTCTCTCTCTCTCTCTCTCTCTCTCTCTCTCTCTCCCTCCCCTCCCCTCCCCTCCCCTCCCCTCTCTCTCCTCTCTCTCCTCTCTCTCCTCTCTCTCCTCTCTCTCCTCTCTCTCCTCTCTCTCCTCTCTCTCCTCTCTCTCTCACACTCTCAATAAGTAAGCAAAAGTGTTTTTTTTTTTTTTTTGGCAGGCAGAGTTAGACAGTGAGAGAGAGAGAGACAGAGAGAAAGGTCTTCCTTCCATTGGTTCACCCCCCCCCCCAAATGGCCGCTACGGCTGGCGCCGTGCCAATCCGAAGCCAGGAGCCAGGTACTTCCTCCTGGTCTCCCATGTGGGTGCAGGGCCCAAGCACTTGGGCCATCCTCCACTGCCTTCCAGGCCACAGCAGAGAGCTGGACTGGAAGAGGAGCAACCGGGACAGAATCCGGGCCCCCAATCGGGACTAGAACCCGGGGTGCCGGCGCCGTAGGTGGAGGATTAGCCTAGTGAGCCGTGGCACTGGCCAGTGAGCAAATGTTTTTAAGAAATATTTTTAAAGTCAGTGCTCTCTCCTTTTCAATGATAAAGAGAGGGGACAGTGACAGCAAGGAGGAAGAAGACGAGAAAACAGAGGGAAGACAGGGCAGGTGTCGGAGGGGCCGGGAGCGAGCAGGCGAGAGCTGGGCAGGCTGCTGGGAGGAGGGGGCTGAGAGCCCCGGGGCTGGGAGCGCCTCTGGTTTCCCAGCTCAGCTGTGTCCCACGTCGCCCGCGGGACCTCAGCACCCGCCCTGCTGCTCTAACGTTCCTCCTCTCTTTGTCTTCTCAGACTCTTTCTGGTTAAGTTTTATTGATTTGAAAGGCAAAGCTACAGAGAGAGGGAGTTCTTCCATCCGCTGGTTCACTCTCCCAATGGCTGTAACGGCTGGGGCTGGGCCAGGCCGAAGCCAGGAGCCTCCACTCAGGTTTCTCCTGTGGGTGGCAGGGACCCCAGCACTCTGGCCATCTTCCTCTGCCTTCCCAGGTGCATGTTAGCAGGGAGCTGGATCGAAAGGGGAGCAGCCAGGACCCGAACTGGCACTCATATGGGATGCCAGTGTTGCGGTCGGCAGCTTAACCCACTGCGCCACAGCACTGCCCCCCCCCCCCAACTGCACTTCTGGTGTTGACAGTCTCCTGCCTATCTGTGAATGCCCTGTGCAAATGGCCCCTGCTCCGGAGAGCCTTGCGTGGCACCTCTCGTGCACATAGTCTCTGGATAGGGAGCGTCAGGGCCAAAGACAGTGTCTGATCCAACCCTGTGCTCGTGCCCCCAACACCAACCCGGACACAAAGCAGTTGTTTAGAAAATGCTCGATGAGTCTTCTTACTGAGTACGTCTATCCTCAAATCAAGGGTGGCCTCGGGTGATGCTGCACACACACATGCACACACGTGCACACACACGCTCTCACATCGCCCGTGTCTGCGGGGGCCCAGAACTGGTGGCAGGACCTGGGTGAGAAAGAGGGGTCTCGTGCTCCTCGGGATGCAGCCAGGGGTTGGTCCGGGGTGAGGCGGCCTCCAGAGCCTGGCTGGACACCTCTGAAATACTGCAGGGACTGCGCACAGCCTGGCCCTCGGCCCCCGCCAGCGCCACCTAGAGGCGGCTGCCGACATTCACCGAGGCAGGGGCTGAGCTGCCCCGGCCACCTCCCCCAGTGGCCCCCCGACGGCGTGGACCGCCTTCAGACACGCTCACGGCCGCTTCTGCCCGCACAGCAGGGAGGGT
The DNA here is from genome assembly GCF_051225735.1 of Oryctolagus cuniculus. Taxonomy (NCBI): domain Eukaryota; kingdom Metazoa; phylum Chordata; class Mammalia; order Lagomorpha; family Leporidae; genus Oryctolagus; species Oryctolagus cuniculus. Next base: position 148,799,799 of record NC_142873.1, on the reverse strand, counting down.
GCCGGGCTGTCACTCCACTGCGGTGCTGACGACTCACAACCACACTGGCTTTTTCAGCAGCTTTTGGCTTGTGGTCAACTCGAACCCCCAGATCTCTTTCACCGGGAGGGCTGCCAAGCCACATCTCTCCTGTTTGATTTATGGCTTGGTTAGCTGAGGCCTTATTTCTGGTCCCCAGAAGCCAGCAGGAGGGGGCGAGTGCCGGGTTCTGGACCCGTTGTGGGAGAGCCCGTGAGAGAGTGGGTGACGCCCGCCTCCTTGTTTTTGTTTCCTGATCCCTTCTCCCCGAGGTGCCAAATGCCAGCGCCTCCCGAGCAGGACTGGCATTAGTATTCGAGTCACGGTCCCTGGGCCAGCCACGGTTCCAGAAAGCACCCAGGCAGGGCAGGGAGCGAGAGCGGCAGGTGTTGGCGGATAAGGCTCCCAAGGGCAGCGGCACTTGGTTGCTCTGAGCCTCAGTTTCTCGTCTGCAGAGTGGAGTGGACGGGTCTCAAGGTCATGGCGTCAGTAGGCACGGTCGTTCCTTCTGATTGAGAGCAAGCGGGAGTGGAGCGGCCGGCGGGGAGGAACCGGGGCACTGCGATGCTCCCACCTTTGCCAGTGCTGTCCCCTGCCCTGCCACATGCTCTGTGCTCCATGTCACCGTCCCCGCCGAGACGCCGCCGAGGTCCAGTGCCAGCCCTTGTGCATCCCCTCCGCAGCACCACGACCTCAGGGCGTCCTGGTCATGTGTCCGTTGCTTCTCACCCCCTGTCTGTTATACCTGAGACCTCAGCTCCCCGCGGCAGGGACCCTGTCTCCCCATTGGCATCCCCACAGCCGGGACCCAGCAGCGAGTGCAGAAAGACCGCTAGGGACTGCGGCTCGGGCCGCGGACACGCGTGTGAAGGATGCCGTGCGGAACCCAGGAGAGGAGCAGGAGCCGGGCCCCTTCCCTCCCCGGCCTCGGTTTCCCTTGCTGGATGATGAGCCGGTTTTTGCAGCCCCAGCGGGCAGCGCATCTCAGGGCAAGGGGCGGGCACGTGCACTGCGTCTCTTGCCTGTTGGGTCGAACAAAACCACTTCTGCCAGGAATCTCTCCTGCTTTGTCACTTTCTCCATTGGCCTGGAAAAAGAAAAAAAAAAAGCTACCCGGCGCAGGCCCAGGCCTGCGGAACCCTCGCTGGAAAAGTTCACAGTCCCGTCCTGACCCGGGCTGCGGCGAGGGGCCCCTGGAAGGTGTGTGGCAGCTGCTCCCTGGGGGGCCGGGGAGGGGGGGTGTTGCCTTAACCAAGCTCACCGAGCAGGTAAAAAATTCCAGACGTGTTCTTCATGTTCTTCGCTGACAGCTGATTGTGTCGTTTATTAATGACCTTGGCTCGGTGGGGGCAGGTGGGGGGCGGGAGGAGGCAGGCGCAGCCCTGGGCTCCCTCAGGTGGGGCTGATGACCACGTTTCTGGAGCCTAGAGAAGAGGGGAGGGGTGCGGCAGGAGGTGGCCCTGAAAAGGCCCCCTCCCTGACTGCAGAGGGAAGGGGGCTTCCCCAGACACACACCCTCCCAGCGCAGGAGTGGCTGGGACGGACAGAAGAACGCAGGGGTGTGAGGATCCGGCCGCTCGGGTTCTGGATCAGAGCAGGGGACCCCCACCCGTGAGCAGCTGGGGGGCCGCCTCCCACGTCCACTACCCCCTCGTGGCACCAACTCGATCATCCGCCAGACCCTGCCCCGGTGACCCACTGCGCCACCTGTCAGTACAGCAGCCAGCTGTGCCTGGGGGCCTGGGCCTGGCTCTGCCAGATGTGTCAAGTTTGCTGAATGCATCCAGCTCCCCCTCGGGCACGTCAGCATCTGTGAGTCCCAACGGTCACAGGCTGGGGGGCTCCATGACCTTTGCAAGCCGGGCTGCAGGGATGACCCCCAGCTGGAGGGAGGAGGCACACAGTCGCCACCCATTTTCTCAGGAGGTTGGGGTGTGCGGCATGAACCCCAGTTATAAGTAAGGAGGCGAGACTCAGAGAGGGGCGTTGTGCAAGATGCCCGGGCAAGGACTTGAACCGGGCCAAAGAGGAAGCATGTGCAAAGGCCCTGAGGCCCAGGAGGTCCGTGTGTCTGCAGTGGAGTAGCAGCAGGTGGGCTCAGAGCCGCGTCGCTGATGGGTTTTTCCCCAGCTGAGATGGGAGCTGCGGGAGGCCTTGGAGCAAAGCAGCAGCGGGAGCTGATTCCTGTCCTGCAGGCCCCGCTGGCCGCTCTGTGGACGGTGGGGATGTGGCAGGGCGAGCGCAGCAGCCGGGAAGCCACCACATCCCCTCTAAAGCTGGGCATCAGGACCCCTGGGCTGCAGCCCCAACTCCTGCCTTGCCTGGGTCGCATGGTCCATACTAAAGAGAGGAGCTTGGCTCGCAAGATCCCAAAGCTTCAGTTGGCTTCCAGCACCACGGATCCCACCTGCCTGTCTCGCCTCTCCAGGCCTCCAGCTCATACTCCAGCAACACAGTGCTGTTTCATACCTCAGTGCCTTTGCACAGGCCACACCCCCTGCCTCTCCCCCAGCAGGCCTGCCCATGGCCACACCCCCTGCCTCTCCCCCAGCAGCCCTGCCCATGGCCACACCCCCTGCCTCTCCCCCAGCAGCCCTGCCCATGGCCACACCCCCTCCTCTCCCCCAGCAGGCCTGCCCATGGGAGTCCATGTTTTTCAACAGGACCCAGGCTGGGGTACCTGTACCAGAGTTTTTGTTTGTTTGTTTGTTTTTTCTTTTTTTAAGCTTTATTTACTTATTTGAAAGGCACAGTTACAGAGAGAGAGGGAGTGACAGAGAGATCTTCCATCCACTGGTTCACTCCCCAGATGGTTGCAACAGCAGGGGCTGTGCCTGTCCAAAGCCAAGAGCCAGGAGCTCCCTCCGGGTCTCCCATGTGGGGACAGGGGCCCAAGCACTTGGGCCATCTTCTACTGCCTTCCCAGGCCACAGCAGAGAGCTGGATTGGCAGAGCAGTCAGGATTCGAACCGGTGACCATGTGGGATGCCGGCACTGCGGCAGTGGCTTTACCCGCTGCACCACAGGGCCGGCCCTGCCTGGGAAGCTTACAGGTCACACTGATTTGTCGTGAGCAATGATAGAACTGGGTGGTGTGGCCTTGGGGCTGCAGTCAAATGGCAGCTGGGTCTCTGGTTGCCAGTTCCTGGGCCTCTGTCTCCTCATGTAGAAACTAGCAGTGATTCCTCCCCTACTGCCAAGGTCAAGGTGAAGCCAGCCTGGCGCGCGCCTCACCCAGCCCCTGGCACGTGTAACTGTCCGGGAACACTGAAGTCAGATTCAGGCTGCGGACCAAGTGCCTTTGAACCTGAACGTGGCCCAGACCCCAGCCTGTGTGCCCTCCCAGGGGCTCGGGGGCGGGAGAGGCGGGAGTGCGGTGCAGCCGCACCGTCCCCAGCCCTGCCTCTGCCCTCCGCTGCACCGGGGCCCAGTCAGCCAGCCCTGCCCGCACCGTCACCAGCCCTGCCTCTGCTCTCGCCTACACCGGGGCCCGGTCAGCCAGCCCTGCCCGCGCCGTCACCAGCCCTGCCTCTGCTCTCGCCTACACCGGGGCCCGGTCAGCCGGCCCTGCCCGCCGGCAGCCGCACGGCCACGGCGCTTGGAAATGGCCTTAATTGCTTCTCCAGAGTGGGGAGCCCCCGCAGGCAGATAATTAAAAAGTTCAGAGCTTGATTAATTGGGAGGAAATTGCAGGAATGGGGCTGCCTGCTGGGCGGGGGGAACGGCAGCCCCTGGGTGGAGGGGGGGTGAAGGGGAGGGGGCTGGGGAGGCTGAAGGGAGGCCGGCCAGAGCTGGGGCTGGGGGCCCCACACCGGGCCCAGGGGCTGCAGGGGCCAGGCTGCGAAACACTTTGACCGGCTCTTGCAGGTTGTGGGGTTCAGAGTCCGGCTCCCCAGGGGGCCATGCACTTTCCCCATCCCCCCCACCCTGATACTCACACTGTGTCTGGAAGCAGACCCACGACAGCTCTGCTGGCCTGGGGAGCTACTGCAGAGCGCCTGCTCTGTGCCAGGCAGTTAGCAGGGCAGGCTCAGCGGCCGAGCTCTCGGCTGGGCTGGTAGGAGAGAGACGGATGTTAGCCAAATGCCAGGGACGGAGGTAGGATGCCTTGAAAACTGTGCCGTGGCACCTGGGGAGACCCTGAGTGGGGTGGGATCCAGAGACTAGAATGAAGTCTCCAGGCCACCCACGCGCTGTGCAACCTTAAGCACAAGATTCCACCTTTAGGACCGGCGCCGCGGCTCACTAGGCTAATCCTCTGCCTAGCGGCGCCGGCACACCGGGTCCTAGTCCCGGTTGGGGCGCCGGATTCTGTCCCGGTTGCCCCTCTTCCAGGCCAGCTCTCTGCTGTGGCCAGGGAGTGCAGTGGAGGATGGCCCAGGTGCTTGGGCCCTGCACCCCATGGGAGACCAGGAAAAGCACCTGGCTCCTGGCTCCTGCCATCGGATCAGCGCGGTGCGCTGGCCGCAGCGCGCCGGCCGCGGCGGCCATTGGAGGGTGAACCAACAGCAAAGGAAGACCTTTCCCTCTGTCTCTCTCTCTCACTGTCCACTCTGCCTGTCAAAAAATAAAAAATAAAAAAAAAATTCCACCTTTAGGACTGCAGTCAGTCAGTCAGTCAACAAACGCTTCCTAAGGCCTCCTGTCCATCAGCTCTCCGTCAGACACCAGAGCCAAGAGGTGCCAGACCTGTGGGTGCCGCTGTCACCAGCCCCAAGGAGAGGCAGGCCGGCCAGAGGGTCGCCAGTGAGCCTGGCAGAGGTCACCGTCAAGTATTTAGGAGCCAGGGAGGGAGGCCCCAAACCCAGCCCAGGTCCTGGGAAGGCCACAGGGTGATTCGGGATAGAGCCGTCCTGATTTCCGAGAGGCAGAGGCAGGCAGGCACAGACAGAAGACTCCCGTTGGCCGCGTCACTCCTCAGACGCCCCCCACACGTAGGGCTGGGCCAGGCGGAAGCTGGAAACGCAGTGCAGGTCCCCGCCGTGGGCGGTGGGAGCTCGGTGCCCTGAGCCATCCCCGCTGCCTGCAGGGTCCGCAGTAGCAGGAAGCTGGAGCCGGGAGCAGAGCCGAGATCCGAACCCAGGTGCTCCGGCGTGGTGCGTGGGGCCGAGGGCCTGCCCCGGGCTGAGATTTGAAGGTGAAAGGAGCTAGCCAGGCTGGAGCTGGAACAGCATTTAGGGCGGAGGGAACTGCCTGGGCTAAGCCCCAGGCACAGAACAGCTCGTCCAGGGCACAGCTCGTCCAGGGCACAGAACGCCGTCTGCTGTGCCAGGAGCCAGGCTGTGGTCAGGAGTGCGGTGGCGCTGAAGCTGGCCAGGTGGACCAGGCGGGGAGCCGGAGCAGGCTGGACTCGGCGGGCCCGAGGGAGCCACGGAAGTGTTTTGAGCAGAGTGGTGCCTGGGCAGATGGCAGGGCTGGCCTGGGAGGTGCCCCTCAGGCACGGGAGAGGTATGTTAACGCAGCTCTTGCCACCACCTTCTGACTGTGTCATCCTGACAGCTGGGGCGGGGGAGGAGGGCGCAGAGTGACTGACATCCCCTGGGTGGTCCCATGGGGGCTGCCGTGGCAGGGAGAGGGCCCTGAGATGCTCCCTGGACTTCACCTGCTGGCGGGGGTCTCCCTTCTCACTGGGGGAGGAGAGGGTTAAATGGGGGGCACCCTCTGTCCAGTGGGAACACTGGGACCCCTGGGGTGGGTGCTTTAGAAAGAACCAGCCTGGCCTGTGGCTGGGGCCCTAGGACTCCCCTTCCCTTCTGTGAGCCTGTTTCCCCGTCTGAACGGAGGTGACACCCCTACTGCGCTGGCAGCCGTGAGGACCAGTGAGGCCGTGGGCTGGAGACTTTCCTGGCCCAGCCCTGAGTACAGTGTGGGCGCCCAGTTCCAGCCCAGGTTTTGTGGTTGTTGTTTTGTTTTTAGTATTTATTTATTTGAAAGGCAGAGTTACAGAGAGAGGGAGAGACAGAGAGGGAGGTCTTCCATCTACTGGTTCACTCTCCGAGTGGTCGCAACGGCCGGAGCTGGGCTGAGCCTAAGCCAGGAGCCAGGAACTTCTTCCAGATCTCCCACGTGGGTGCAGGGGCCCAAGGACTTGGGCCATCTTCTACCGCTTTCCCAGGCCATAGCAGAGAGCTGGATAGGAAGTGGAGCAGCCAGGACTTGAACCGGCGCCCATATGGGATGCCGGCACTGTAGGCAGAGGCTTAACCTGCTATGCCACAGCACCAGCCCCCACAGCCCAGCTTTGCCCATGGTACCGAAGACCAGGCACCCCGCCCAGCCCAGCCTCAGGAGTCTGCCTGCTGGGTTAACCTCAGCGGCAAAATCAGGAAGCATACAAAATGCTAAATCCACTTTGCATGAGCCAGACCCCAAAAACCTCTCCCGCTCAGCCGCAGGACACGGCAAGCCCTGCACACATGCAAATTGGCTTCCCCCACTGCAGCGAGAGTGCGGGCCCAGCGCTGGGTACCCGAGCCTGGCTGCAGCCAGAACCTGACAGCTGCAAGCGACCGTGAAGGTGGCCCCAGCCAGCTCCTGCCTCTGCCAGAGCCGTCCCCTCCAGCCTGGACAAGAAGTAGCCAAGGGCACCAAGCCTCAGTCTCCCCAGCCTGGGCCCAGGACCCCTCCCCGCCCGCTCAAACGCCCCTCCCCAGCTCAGACCCAGAGCTCACTTCTTGGGGATCCCAGGGCAGGAGTGGGAAGCAAATGCTCCTCAGGTTCAGCCCTGCTGACCCAGAGCCCACCGCCGGCCCCTCTGCCCGCAGCAGCAGGTGTGCCTGGCAAAAGGCCGGCCCACCAGCACCCTGCCCGCCCGTGGCCTCTGTCGTCTGAGCACCTCAAGGCCTGACACACACTAGGCGTTGTTGAAAACATTTATTATTGGTTTTTTATTTATTTGAAAGGCAGAGTTAATAGAGACGGAGGGAGAGAGAGAAATCTTCCATCTGGTGGTTCACTCCCCAAATGGCCGCAATGCCAAGGCTGGGCCAGGTCAAAGCCAGGAGCCAGCAACTCTGACTGATTCTCCCATGCGGGTGGCAGGGGCCCAAGCGCATGGGTCATCCTCCACTGCTTGCCCTGGCACATTCAGTGGGGAGCTGGATCTGAAGTGGAGCAGCCAGGACTCGAACCGGTGCCCACAGGGGATGCTGGTGCTGCAGGCGGTGGCTTTACCCACAGCACCAGCCCCCTGTTGAGTACATCTAGAAGTCACCCTTACCCCAACACCACCTGAACTCCGAAAGACAGGGACTGGGGCCTCTCTCCACATCTCCAGAGCCCAGAACGAGCAGCTGACAGGCGGGACGTGTTCGTTAAAGCTTCTACAATTTTAAAATTATTTTTGTATAAGCCAAGTGAACGCAGCTCGGGCATCCCTAATCCAAAATTCACCCCCAAATCGAAGCTTCTGGAACTCCGTGGTGACACCTCCAGTTGAGTTCCACACTGTGAAACTGTCGTGCGTGAAATTACTAAACGTACTGTTTAAAATGACCTTCGGGCGGCGTGACCAGGGGGTCTGCGGAACGCGGATGAGTTTCCTGTTTATAGTTAGTCACCCCCCCCCAAATATCTCATTATGGACGTGCAAAGATTCCGAAATCCAAAACACTGCAGGTGCGATAAGGGGGATTTCGGATAAGGAGGATTCAGCCCGTTCAATGACAGCAGACGCTGGTATCACACTTTAAAAAAAAATCTGTTTATTTGAAAAGCAGAGTGACACAGAGAGAGGAGATGAGAGAGAGAGAGGAGATGAGTGAGAGAGAGAGAGAGAGAGATCTCGCATCCATTGGTTCACTTCCTAAATGCCTGCAACAGCCAGGGTTGAGCCAGGCCAAAGCCGGGGAATTCCATCCGGTACCCACAAACTTGGGCCTTGGACTGTCTTCCATTGCCGCCCCAGGAGCGTTCACAGGAAGCTGGCTCGGAAGTGGAGCAGCCGAGGCATGAACCGGGTACTCAGATATGGGTGCAGCCGTCCCACGTGGAGCTGGCTCCTGGTGTCCCACAGCAGTCACTGTTCTAGTGTTTCCATTAACTCATTTGATCTCCCCGACAAATGGAAGATCATTGTATTTATCTATGTTCACTTTATTTCAAAGGTAGAGACACATAGGAGAAGGGAGTGGGTCTGCCAACCCTGGTTCACTCCCCACATGCCCAGAACAGCTGGGGCCTGGCCAGGCTGAAGCCAGGAGCCCAGAACTCCACCCAGGTCTCCAAGCACCTGAGCCATCATCACCCGTTGCCTTCCCAGTATGCACTTGAGCGGGGAGCTGGGTTGGAAGCGGCCCTAGGACTGGCATCCAGGCGCACTGACGGGGGATGCGGGCACCCCGAGGGGGCGCAAACATCCACCCTCAAGACCAAGATTGCCACCCATTGCACAGACTGGAGAGTGAGGACAGAGCGATTAGGGGGGTGAGGAGAGGTGGGGCTGGGACCTGGCTGCAGCGGCACGGTCCGTGCCCAGTTCAGCTGTCATCAGGCCTCCTGCGTGGTGTGGGCAGCGCAGCTCGGCGCAGCGCTCTGGGAGCGCGCCTGTCTTGCCACTGCGTCCGCCCAGACCCTGGCAAGGCAGAGAGGTGCTCGCTCTCCAGCCTGACCAAGCAGGCGACTACACGGCAGTCGGCTTTGGGATGAGAGTGGTGTCGGGCGGAGGGAGGCAGGGGCAGCGGGCCAGCCATTGAGGCTCTGAGAAGCACCCGGTGCCAATTAGCAGCCTCACCATGCCAGGCCCAGATGGAACCCTGCCTCGGCCTGACTTGGGGCTCGCTCGGTCAATTATCACCTGTCCCCGGAGCCCAGGGGGTGGGGGGGAGGAAAGATGCCTCCCCACAGCCCTCCTGCCCCGCCCCAGCCGGCTGCCATCCTGCCTTGGGTTGCCTGGCCCCGGGCTGTGGGCGGAGACAGGAGGCAGGTGCAGGCCAGCTGCTGGGGGCCGAGGTCCTGGGCTTGAGGGCCGCGCTTCCCCTCTGCCTCGCTGAGTGACCCCCTACAAGCCTTCCCTCCCTCGGCCTCCAGCCCTGACCTTCAGCCTCCCGGTAAGTTCTGTGGCCTGTGCTGTGCTGTTTGGACGCAACGTCTTAGGAACCACAAAAACCTGCCATCCAGCCCCAGTTCTGCCATTTGCTCCCTGTGGGACCTTGGGGTGGCCACTACCTTCCCTATTTCCTTATCTATGAGGGTGGCACCTGCTTTGCTGGGGGGTCTTGTGGATTCATTGAGAGAATCTATGTCAAGCCCTTCGTGCCGCGCCTGGCACCGGCAGAGCCATCATACATGGGTATTGTCCGTGGGCCTCACACACGGACGGGGGGTGTTTGCTGTGTGTTCTAAGGTTCTGCTCTAACTCCACCCATTGCAACCCACGGCCCCCGTCCCCAAGTCGCTTGCGAGAGCCGATGGTGCATGTTTGTTTCCAATTGTGTCCAGGGATCTCAGGTTGGTGGCTGGGAATTTGGTCTGGTGGGAGGCATCGCAGGATAGAGGTGGCCAAACACCACGCAGCAGACCACGGCTTTTTTCCCCTGCTCCGCGGCCAGGCTCCCGCCTGCGGAGCGGATCTGTGCGCTACAGTGGAGGTCTCCGTCGGCTACTGCGGGAGACTCCCAGAGGTGCCCGCGTCAGGTCCACAAATCCAGAGGGCCAGGAAATGGGGCAGAGGGGCCCTTGTGTGCGGCCGGGATGTCTGAAGCTGCCAGCAGACAGGAGCGATGACAGATGGGGCTGGGAAGATGGGCAGCAGGGTGGCCAGCCCTCCCCGCTGGCCTCGGACGAAGGGAGTCGCTGGGGCACAGGACTTCCAGTTGAAAGAGCAAAAGCGTTTGGTCACCCTGGAGGCCAGGTCCTGGCGACAACCGCGGGGAGAGCGAATGAGCGGTGGAGGCACCAGAGGTGACCCGAGACAGAGCTCACACTGGTGGGACCCAAGCAGGCTTGCCCTTGGCTAAATATCCCCTCCCTCTCCTTCCCACCTGTGAGGGGCACAGTCACTCAGTCCCCCCACGTCCTGAGCACCTGCTGTGCTCCGCCCACTCCGCCAGGAGCTGAGCACCAGCCTGGCTCCTCTTCCTCTATCCAGGTGCTTCCTGGGTGTGGAAAAAACAACACAACAGGTTTCCCAACATAGTCACAAACTGTGGTGTGGGCCCACAGAGGAAACAGGCCAAATCAGAGGCAATCACAGAGAATTGCTTTAGCCGAGGTGGTCAGGGTGGCTTCTCGGAGGAGGTGACATTTAAGCTAGGGCCTAGAAGAAAAAGAACAGTGTGGCAACGGCCCAGAGGTGAGCGCCTACTCGGTGACTGGTGGCCTGGGGCACAGTGAGCGAGGGCAGGCAGGAGGCTTGGAGGCCCTGGGGGCTGACCACTCAGGCCCTGTGGCCCGGGTTGGGTGTGTAGATTTATTGAGTGCCAGGGAAGCTACTGGCGCATTGGAGCAGGGGTGTGGCGGGTCTGACTCACTCTCCAAAGGTCACTCAGGCACGCAGAGGACCAAGGAGAGGCCACGAAGAGCAGAGAGCCCCCCTCGGGCTCTCCCTGTTGTCTGCACCTTGCGGGCATCCTCAGCCCCTTCTCTGGATGAGAAGACCGAGTCTCAGAGAGGGGCACACTCGCCCGCCAGAGGCTCGGCTGCCTGCATCTGCGTCTTCGCTTCCCTGTTTTCTTCCCACTCCCGCACGTGAGATTCGGTGTGGCAGGACTGGGTGCCTTCCCAGCCCCGAGAAGCTGGGAGCAGGACGGCCCCTGGGGGCACTGTGGATGGGGGCGGGGAGGGGCAGCTGCTGCAAGCCCGCATCCCAGCACCCGCCAGAGTCAGGATCCGTCCCTGCTGCCAAGCACTTGTTTGCATCTGTCTGCACCTCTCTGGGCCTCAGTTTCCCCAAATGACGACCGAGGAGTTGAGCCGACCACTCCCCAGGTGCAGTGTCCCGTCCCTCGCCCACTGGGTGCCCAGCACTGGGTGAGGTGCTCACAGCACAGCCAGCGGGCAGGTTCAGCAGGAGGCAAAGCAGGCACTGAAGATGGCCTCTTAAAAGGGCGCAGAGAGGGCGCTGCAGGCGTCAGGGGCAGCCTGGGCCAAGGCCAAAGATGCGGGCGCCCCGAGTGCCGTGGGGCAGCGTGGGCCAAGGCCAGAGCTGTGGGCGCGCTGAGTGCCGTGGGGCAGCGTGGGCCAAGGCCAGAGCTGTGGGTGCGCCGAGTGCCGTGGGGCAGCGTGGGCCAAGGCCAGAGCTGTTGGGTGTGCTCAGTGCCGTGGGGCAGGGTGGGCCAAGGCCAGAGCTGTGGGTGCGCCGAGTGCCGTGGGGCAGCGTGGGCCAAGGCCAGAGCTGTGGGTGCGCCGAGTGCCGTGGGTCAGCGTGGGCCAAGGCCAGAGCTGTGGGTGCCCTGAGTGCCATGGGTCAGCGTGGGCCAAGGCCAGAGCTGTGGGTGCCCTGAGTGCCATGGGTCAGCGTGGGCCAAGGCCAGAGCTGTGGGTACCCTGAGTGCCATGGGGCAGGGTGGGCCAAGGTTAGAGCTGTGGGCGCACCGAGTGCTGTGGGGCAGGGTGGGCCAAGGCCAGCGCTGTGGGCACACTGAGTGCCGTGGGGCACGTAGGCCAAGGCCAGAGCTGTGGGTATGCCAAGTGCCGTGGGGCACAGTGGGCACTGAAGCTGGAGAGATAGGTGGGCACCAGCCTCTGGGGACACTTGGGGCCCAGAGGTCAGGACTCCCCGTGGGTGCTGGTTCACTCCCCAAGTAGCCACAACAGTAGGGGCTGGGCCAGGCCAAAGCCAGGAGCCAAGACACCAATCCAAGTTCCCATAAGAGTGGAAGAGGCCCAAGCACTCGGGCCATCCTCTGCTGCTTTCCCAGGCGCGTTAGCAGGGAGCTGGATGGGAAGTGGAGCCGCCGGGACTCGCCCCAGTGCTCTGATAGCGATGCTGGCGTCACAGGTGGCGGCCCCACCCTCTGTGCCGGCACCCTGGCCCCGTGGCTGTCGCCACAGCACTTTCACTGAGACGTCTTCAGAGTGCAGAGCGCAGTGGTTTTAGTGTCTTTGCCGAATCGCACAGCACGAACTGCGGGGCGCTTCCTCGCCGCCAGCCCTGGGCGGTCCCTGTCCCCTGTCCCCTGTCCCCAGCTCCCTCTCTCGATGGGCCTGTTCTGGGCATGTCCCCTGTACACGGAATCACACTCCTTCACTCCCTCACTGAGCACGGTGTGCTAAGGGTCACCCTGCTGCAGCCCGTGTCAGAGCTTCCTGCCTTTTTGTGGCCGAGTAATATTCCATTGTATGCCGCTGTGGCTTTGTGGGGGACACGGGGCGGTGTGGCTCTGGCAGGTGGACAGGGAGGCCAGATGGCCGTGAGAGGCTCAGGGGTGTGGGGGGAGATCTCGTGAGATCTCCGGGCTGGGGGTGGGGCTGCGAAGAGTGGGGCAGAGAAGAGCCGGCCCTGGACGCAGAAGCCCGGGCTGGCAGCGCAGCCCCTGGGGCCCCTTCCGGAAGGGGTGGCCTGGGGAGGCTGAGATGAGGCCAGGACCTGATGAGGGACACAGGGCAGCCAGGGAAGTGGTCCAGATGGAGCGGCTGGCGTGGCGGGGAGGAGAGAGCAGCCGCCCGCCAGCCGGGCCCAGGTCCGGGCCAGCAGATGGAGGGGGCGTGCCGAGCCGGGCAGGCTCTCCAGCCGAGCCTGGTCTCGGTGCCAAGATCCTCTGGCATCTGTTGGGATGGTTCTAGACCTTTGCAGGAGCCCCGTGCCCCTGCCCTACAGAGAAGGAAGCCGAGGGTCAGAGAGGTCGGGCAATCGGCCTGAGCCCAGGCTGCAGGAGCCCGGGCAGTGCCAAGCTGGCGGGGCCACCCCTTCACTCGGTCCGAGAGGGAGGCCGGGTGGGAGGACTGGGGCCCCAGCACCGGCACAGCAGAGCTCTGAGGGTCCCTGACGGGTGCCCAGAGTAGGGGCTGCACAGCGTGTAGTGGTGGTAGTGGTGGGGGGGACAGAAGGGGCCTCTGGGGCAGATGGTGTGGGTGGCTCCCGGCTCTGCCACTGGGAGCCCTCACCCCAGGACAGCCTTCATTCCCGCACCTGATAGCCTTTACCTGGCCACAGGCCGATACCGTCAGATCCCAAAGATGGGGCCAGAAGGTAGCCCTTTGCATGTCTGTCCTCCGGGGCCCTGGCTGCCCTGTCTCCTCCATGGAGGCCACCCCGACTCCCAGGGGTCATCGGTGTCACTGTACCTGCTTGTGTCAAGGCCCTATGCACCCCTTTGCTTCTCTGTGAGGCTGAGACCCCCCACAGGGCCTGGGGGCGGTGGCATCAGCCAGCGTGGCTGCTGACTGACGTGCTGGCCACCATCTCTGGCCCACGTCTGGGAGCTCGGTGGGGGCGGGCACTGTTTCCCGGCATCCCGGGCCAGCTGCCCTCGGTTTATCTGCTGAGCTCTCACTAAAAAAAAAAAAAAAAAAAAAAACTTATTTATTTTAAAGGCAGAGTGACAGAGAGAGACAGAGACAGACACAGAGAGGTCTTCTGTCCACTGCTTCACTCCCCAAACGGCTGCAGTGGTCAGGGCTGGGCCAGGCTGAAGCCAGGAGCCTTGAATGCCGTATGGGCCGCAAGTGCCTGGGCCACCTTCCGCTGCTTTCCTAGGCGCACTGGTAAGAAGCTGGATTGGAAGCAGAGATCCAGAGTCGTGGGATGCTGTCGCCGCTCACCTGCTGAGCTCAAGGCCAGCCCCAGGCCCTGCTTCCTCCAGCGAGCCCTAGGGCCATAGCTGCACCTGCGCCCCACCCCCGAGCCAGGGCTGTGTGCATCGCATGGAACCCTCATGGCCAGGGAGGAAATGCAGCTTAGAGCTCAAACAACTTGCTCAGGTCACTTAGCAGACGGGATCTGGACTAGAGGACTGGTTAGTATTGCCAGGAATTGTCCTAAGCCTTTTCGCATACGTCAACCAATAGAAAACTAGGGATAGTGTTGTTGGACGAAGAAACGGTTTAAGTGACTTGGCCGAGGTCACGCCGCTCACACAGGTGCATCTGGGGCTTGCCAGGCAGCCTGTGCGCTCACCGCCGCGCTCACTGCCGTTCTACCCGCACGATTCTCGAAGCCCACGCTTGTTCCACATAAGCAGGCAGCTTCAAGAAGGCCCTAGCTGCAGAGTGCCCGGATCTGGGGTCGGCCCCGGGCAGGTAGCCCTGGCCAGGAGACCTTCAGATGAATAATCACGGGGGTGGAACAAAGTGCTGGGAACTCCAGGGGTGCCCCAAGCGCCAAGAAAGGCGGGTGTCAGGGGCGGGGCTGGGTGAGGGGTTGGCAGGTGGGTGGTTTGCTAAGACGTGGACTTGGAAGACAGCCCGTGAAGATTAGGGCTGGAGAAATGAACTGGGGGCGTTTGTGTGAGTAACGGACTTACCAGGAAACGGATGCTGAGGGAGACCGAGTCATTTGTCAAAGGTCACGCAGCACCTGGGCGTGTGTAGTGAGGGTGAGGACCCTGGATGGTTTGGCTGCATTCCGTCCCAAGGAGGGTCTTGTCTGCTGCAAAGCTCTTCCCCGCCCGCCCACTCGCCCCTGCACAGTCCCGCCCAGGCATCTCAGCAGGCACGAGCATAAGCCCAAGGAGGCAGAGGCTGCACAAGGGCCGGGCTTAGAATCTTCTGATTCCCAGCCCAGGGCCAGCAGGAAGGGGAGAGTGGGTTTGAGCACATGCACACATAGCTGATCTTCTAGAACCAAGCTGCGGGGCCTGCACCCCAGAGAACCCAGATTCCAAAGGGGGTCCAGTGAAAACACTGCCCTCCTCAGGCTGGACCTGGTACTGCAGGTCCCCTTTATTTCAATCAATCAAACAACTCCAACAGCTATTGATGGGACGCCTGTCCTGGGCAAGGCACTGTGCCAAGTACCTTGCAGGCCTATGCAAAATGCTCACAACGGCCATAGCATCACAAGTTGACAAATAAGGAAACTGAGTCCCAGAGAGGTTAAGCCACTTGTGCAGGGCCACACAGTGAGTCAGAGGCCCTGACGGATTCCAAAGGCAGCGTTCTTTTCTGCTCTGCCACATCAGCCGCCACCTGCCCTGCACCGTCCTGGGACTTTTCTTCTGTGATGCAATCATGTTGGTCTGGAATCACACACACAGTTACAAGAACAGGGCTCACCCAGACCTTAGAAAGCCAGACTGGACCCCACGGCCCCTGCCCCAGCTCTGCAGGTGCCTCCTGGCCAGGTCACGTTGATGCTAGCGGCTGCCACACAGCCAAGCTGGGGTGTGGGGAGGAGACCGCTAGGGGACCCCGCTGAGCCGGCAGCTTCAGGGACAAGAGACCGGATAGTTGGGGCCGGTGTTGTGGCACCGTGGGTTAAACTGCCACCTATCATGTTGGCATCCGCTGTGAGCTCCAGATGGAGTCCCAGCTGCTCCACTTTCGATCCAGCCCCCTACAATGCACCAGGGAAAGCAGCAGAGGGTGGCCCAAGTGCTTAGACCCGCGGGTTGGCTGGGCCTTCCCCGCACCTCATGTCCCTGCTGACCCGCCTTGTCTTCTCTCCCAGCCTGCCCATCCGGAACCTTCAAGGCCAACCAAGGGGACGAGGCCTGCACCCACTGCCCCATCAACAGCCGGACCACTTCAGAAGGGGCCACCAACTGCGTCTGCCGCAACGGCTACTACAGAGCAGACCTGGACCCCCTGGACATGCCCTGCACGAGTACGTCCCGGGCACCCGGAGCCAGCGCCTGCCTGAGCCCCGAGCTGGTCCACGGGACAGGGCCGGGCGGGCTCGGGGGGTGCAGCAGGCTGTCCCGAGTCGGAGCAGCCTCCTGGTGGGGGTGGGGACCGTTGCTGGGGTGGTTTTGCCGCCAGCACACAGACATCTGCACTGACCTCTGGCTCCTCCCCCCTTCCACTAAGGCACGTGCAGGGTGAAATTCAAGGTCTTAACTCCCAAAGGCCCAGGGCAGAGGAAGAGCCATGGGGCAGCACACAGCTGCCCACGGTCTCAGGGTTCTCAAGGAGAGGGGTGACTCAGAGGGCAGGCTGACAACCCCTGTATCAGTCAGGAAGGGCGTTCAGCTGCAAGGAACGGAGCACGGCCCCCAGTGGCCAAATCAAACGGATGATTCTCTCCCAGAAAAGATCGAGCTAGGTGGTCACCCGCCAGAGGCCGGAATGTCCGCCAACGGCTGCTTCCGCCTTCCAGAGCCCCATCCTTAAGGTCAGCTCTGTAGCCCAACGCAGCTGCTGAAGCTCCAGGCATCACGCATGCTCTGGGCAACTTCAAGGGGAAAGGACAAAGGGATGTGCCATGCTTGTCTGTCTCCCTTTTTTTTTTTTTTTAAATAAGAGCCCTGTTCAATCCTTCTGCTCTGTATCGGTGGCCAGCACGCGGGCACAGACTGCTGGGAAATATGGTCTTCCAGCTGGGCTCCTTGCAGCCCCGTGATGGGGCAGATGGGGCACTGCAGAAATCAGGCAGGGCTCCTTGAAGTCACAAACTGTCCCCGGCACCCACGCTGAGGAGCCCCGAGGGGAAGGTTTAAACAGGTGCACAGGCTGCCGAGTTAGGTTCTGGAACCTCCCTCAGGTGGCTGGAGAGAAAGGACTTGGAGGAAGCCCCATGGGAGGCGTGGGCCGGAGCCAGGCTGTGGGGCCCTGCTGACCGCTCCCCTCCCCCCCCCCCCGCAGCCATCCCCTCGGCCCCGCAGGCCGTCATCTCCAGCGTCAACGAGACCTCGCTCATGCTGGAGTGGACTCCGCCACGCGACTCCGGCGGCCGCGAGGACCTCGTGTACAACATCATCTGCAAGAGCTGCGGCTCAGGCCGGGGCGCCTGCACCCGCTGCGGGGACAACGTGCAGTACGCGCCGCGCCAGCTCGGCCTCACCGAGCCGCGCATCTACATCAGCGACCTGCTGGCCCACACCCAGTACACCTTCGAGATCCAGGCCGTGAACGGCGTCACCGACCAGAGCCCCTTCTCCCCGCAGTTCGCCTCCGTGAACATCACCACGAACCAAGCAGGTGAGTGCCTCGCGTGGGGTGGGCAGGGAGAGCCCAGGGCCACAGGGCAGCCCCGTGTGCCTCCCGGGTCTTTACACATGCCGCCCTACATTGTCTCCGCCCAGCCCTGGGCTTGCTGGGGGGAAGCCAGGACCCGGCACGGCTGGGGTGGTGTCAGCAAGGTCGGCGGAAGTAGCATCCATCGCTCTGCACACGTCCCACCTGGCCACAGGCCACACGAGCCACGAGGGGCCTGGGAGACGCCAGCCTCCCCCCTACCTGTCTACCCCGCTCCCATCTGCTGGGTTTTTAAGTTAGGCTGGGGGTGTGGTTTTGTCTGCGAATGGTGGCAGTGTTGCCGTGGCCAACAGCTGTGTGCCTGCCCCTGTCGTGGGGCCGTGGGGGCCCTGAAGCCCCCTGCGACTGAGGCCCGGAGGGTGCTGACTCCAGGCGGGTGGCTGCTGGTGCAGAACCCCTAAAGAGACCATGGAGCCTCCGCTGGGAAGCCCGGCTCACAGCAGCACTGGAGGCAGGGAGACACTCGCCTTCTTGGGGGTCGCTGAGAGGGCAGCCGCTGAGCCCAGGAGCCTGCACAGATGAGCGTCAGCGAGTGGGATGCGGGCTGTGGGGTTGGGCTCCTCCTGTCTGGAGCGGGCTAGAGCAGACAGTAGGGCTGGAGCCGAGTATGGAAGTTGGGGGCGGGGTGCAGAGGAGCCCTAGGATTGAAAGAGGAGCAGGCCCTGGGTTAGCAGCAGGGGCCCCAGCTTTGACCCCAGCTTTGCTCTGAGACCTTGGTGTGCAGGTCGGCTCTGGCTGCAGGAGCACCGCGTAACAAAAGTACCCCGGACCTCAGCCGTTCACAGAGACAGGCTGGTCTTCCCCCTCAGCTGTCTGTGGGTCAGCTGGGGTTTGGCCGGGCCTCCTCCGTGCCAGCCAGGACTCCAGGAAGTGGGTTGTGTTCGGTCTGGGGCTCCTGTCTCCTCCTCTAATGCCAGCAGCCAGCCCGGGCTTGGTCCACTCCAGGCTCAGGGTGGGAGCGTGGGGGGAGCTGGGCCACACACACAGCCACCCGCGTTTTCTGGGCCACGGTGGGTCCTGTGGCCGATGGAGAGGCACAGTGCACCCACGGTGAGTGAGCCCTGCAGGACATCACCTGTCAGCCCAGGAGGAAGTGGGATGATGGACGGAAATCACTCCCTGCCTCTGGGCCTCAGTTTCCCCACCACACTGTGCATCAGGACTGTGCGGGAGCTTTCTCAGAATACACACTCCTAGTCCCTGCCCCAGCCCCAGCCCCAGCCCCAGCAGTGAGCTCCGGGAATCTGCGTTTTAGACATCTCTTACCCTCAGTCAAACTTGGGGAGCCCTGGGATAAGTGAGCCTAAGGCCGTTAGGCCCTCAAAGCTCTGAGGCTTTCTGGATTGTAACAAGCCTCGCCCCCTCCTCTTTGGCCTGAGCCCCTTGGAAAGCCTCATTCGCTCACAGCCGCTCAGGGCCAGCGGGGCCTGGGCAGCCCAGCCCCCCCTCCCCACCCCAGCCTCCTTTGCCAAGCGAGGAAGCTGAGCCCAGAGAGGTGCAGGCACTTATGCAAGGTCTCATTACTACACAGACCCAGCTCAGAGCCTGTGACTCCCAGTCTGCATGGGAGAAGACACACAGTACCTGCTCTTGAGGATTTGGGCGCCCTAGCTGGGAAGAGGCGACGTGGGTGCAGAATCTGTGTACACAGTAGCATGAGTGAGCCCCCAAGGAGGCCCTCGGGGGGACGAGAGATCACTGGCAGGAGGGCTCATTTCCTCCTGGGGAATGAGAGAAAGGTATGCCAGAGGGCTTCCTGGAAGAGGAGGCATTAGAGCTTGACTTTGAAGAACGGAGAGGCTTCTGGTGGCACAGATGGAACTGGGCAGGCAGGAAGGTGTCCCAGGGGAGGAGGTGCAGGAGGCAGCCGGAGGGAAAGTTCTTTCTGTTCAGCAAAGCAAGCTGGCCTCGCTGCTAGCTCCTGGCTGCTCCCAAGCGCGTGACCTTGGACGAGTCAGCCCCAGTCGCCCGCTCCTTCAAGGACGGCCATGAGGCTGTCTGCTGGTGGATGCGAGGTGCCTGCGGGCGGCCTGGTACAGGCGGGCACTACAGAGTGATACAGGAGGGTACTCGGCTCCCTGGGTCCTCCTGTTACCCCGCCTTGTGGGTAAAAGGCATCGTGGCCCTGAGAGCTCAGTGCCCGGCCGGGGTCACGCTGGCTGGGCGTGGCAGGGCGTGAAGAAGCACAGGTACAGGCCAAGGCCCTCGGGGCTCGGCGTTGGCCAGCGCGCGCCTCTGCAGAGCCAGGCCGGGTGGAGCAGGTGGCCCAGGCACACCCTGGCCGGGCCGGGCATCTGCAGAGGGCTGACCGCTGCGGAAGCTCTCCCAGCCGCCTGTCCATGCGGGTCGTGTGGGAGAGACAAACTTGGCCCTCGCTGGGCACACACGGCCCTTTCTAAGCCGTGTGGCGAGGCCCTAGGGGGACCCCGCTTGCCCGGAGCCTCGGTACCCTCAACAACACAGCGCCATTTGCCATCATTGCAGCTCCGCCAGGCGGCCATGGGGGTTGACAGCAACGTGCACAAAGCACCAGGCACGTGGTAGGTGGACAGCCGGCAGCAGCCGGGCCGAGGGGTCTGAAACAGCATCTTACGCCTCCAGCCCCGTGGGCCCGGCAGCGTGGTGAGACGCCATGGGGCTGTGGTCGGCGTCGGCAGGGGTGTGCCTTGCTGCCTGGAGTCGCTGGCTGACTGCAGCGCCACGTGGTTGGAGTCCTGGGGGCTCCGTGTGTTTGCTGTCCGTGGGCTGGGGCTGCCCTCTCTCAGGTCCTCAACATCTCAGAAGCAGCAGCAGGGATCTAAGCCCCTCTCTCTCTCCAGCCTGCTGGGGGAGGGTCTTCTCTTAAAAATATATATTTATTTTGTTTTTTTGAAAGGCAGAATTAAAGAGAGACAGAGAGAGAAAGAGACAGAGAGAGAGGTCTTCCATCTGCTGGTTCACTCCCCAAATGGCTGCAATGGCCGGGGCTGGACCAGGCTGAAGCCAGGAGACAGGAGCTTCATTTGGGTCTCCCACATGGGTGCAGGGGCCCAAGCACTTGGGCCATCTTCCGATGCCTTCTCAGGCACATTAGCAGGGAGCTAGATGGGAAGTGGAGCAGCCAGGAGTCAAACCGCAGCTCTGATACAGGATGCCGGCTTCGCAAGCAAGCGGTGGCTCCACCTGCCACCCACACGCTGGCCCCAGGGTCCTCTTTGAAGGGCTCGGGTGATTGAGTTGGGTCTATCCAGATGGTCCCAGAACCTCTCCTCACCTCACTGGCCGTGACCCTGAGCACGTAGCCACGGATCCCAAGGACCCGGCCACAGACCTCCCTGGGTGAGGTCTTTATTCTGCCCATCACGGAAGGTGACCTAAGTCAGGGGCAGTCACAGCAGCCTTGGCGGGGGCCCCGTTAGCGACAGGGAGAGGGAGGCCCTTCAGCGGCTGCCCAGGATCGTGGCAGGCAGAGTCCCTGGCGCCCCGGCCACACCGCTCTCCGTGGCACTGCTCCGCCTGGCTTCCTCGTGGAAGGACTTTGCACTCCCCTACCACCCGTGTTCTCTGATCTCCCACCCTGCTGCGGGGCGGGCAGACGGCAACCAACCGGCTCCGGCTCCAGGACTGGCATAAACATGCACTCACCTGCTTCTCCCCCCGGGGGGCCAGGAGGATCAGAGAGAAGTGGGCCAGGGGAGCCCCGGCTGCGCCCGTGCCTGGGGTGGGAGGGCCGAGAAGGAGCGCGAGGCGGCTGCTCTGCCTCCCCCAGGCCGAGCCCTCTGCACGCGCTGGCCTCTTTGATCTCCCCAGCATTCTGCAGGGAAGGTTTGTGCGGGTCTGCAGCGTCGTGTAGGGAGGAGATCAGCAGTCAGCCGCGGAAGCCCTGGCGTCAGGCGAGACGCTCTCCCCTGGCTCCTGAGTATCCGGGGCGGCCGGCCGGGCTCTCGGGTCCCGGCGGGTAGTTCTGGCTCGGGCGTCGATCCGCCAGGGCTCCCCTGCTGTCCCCTGGTCAGGAGTGGCCCCAGCTGGGACAGCTCAGGCAACGGCTCTGTGCTGTGTGCCGCGGCCCACAGCAGGTGGACCAGGGCCTGGTCACGTGGCAGTCTCAGGGGACCAAGAGGTGGACGCAGGCGAAGGGCTCCTCACAGTCTTACCAGGCTTGCTTGGCCAACCCCAGGGTCAGAGGGAGACCACACACGTCCCAGGACAGAAGGGCACGAGACGACCAGGCTAACGTGGTGGCTTAGAGAGGCGGCGTCAGTGTGTAGAGAGCCTGGGGTGCTGTGGTTTCGGCAGCTCTGTGGAGTCATCTGTGGTCCAGCCTCCTCAGCACACAGCTTCTTGTCCTTACGGAACAAAATGGCTGCAAGGGAGCCAGCATTGTAGCGCAGTGGGTTCAGCCACCCTCTGTGACACCGGCATCCCATGTGGGCGCCAGTTCTAGTCCCAGCTGCTCCACTTCCAATCCGGCTCCCAGCGAATGCACCTGGGAGAGCAGCAGAGTGTGGCCCAAGTGCCTGGGCCCCTGCACCCACGTGGGAGACTCAGATGGCGTTCCAGCCTCCTGGCTTTAACCTGGACCAGCCCAGGGCTGCTGCAGCCATTTGGAGCACAAAGCGGCAGATGGAAAGCCTCTCTCTCGCTATCTTGTCTCTGTCTCTCCCTTTCATTCTGTGACTTTGCCTTTCAAATAAATGAACAAATCTTTCAACCCAAAGTGGCTGCAAGAGCTCCAGCTATCACATGTTTGTCATAAGCTGCAGTATAGAAGAAGAGTGAGTTGGGCCAGCGCCGCGGCTCACTAGGCTAATCCTCCGCCTTGCAGCGCCGGCACACCGGGTTCTAGTCCCGGTCGGGGCGCCGGATTCTATCCTGGTTGCCCCTCTTCCAGGCCAGCTCTCTGCTGTGGCCAGGGAGTGCAGTGGAGGATGGCCCGAGTACTTGGGCCCTGCACCCCATGGGAGACCAGGAGAAGTACCTGGCTCCTGCCATCGGATCAGCGCGGTGTGCGGCCGCAGCGGCCATTGGAGGGTGAACCAACAGCAAAAGGAAGACCTTTCTCTCTGTCTCTCTCTCTCACTGTCCACTCTGTCTGTCCAAAAAAAAAAAAAAAAAGAAGAAGAAGAAGAAGAAGAATGAGTAGGGCAAGGCCTCTCTCTCTCTCTCTCTTTCTCTCTCTCTCTCAGCAGAGAGAGTAAAATCTCGCAGTCACTGGTTCGCTTCCCAAATGCCCACACAGACAGGCCTGGGCCAGCCTGAAGCTGGGAGCCGGGAGCTCATCCAGGTCTCCCACGTGGGTGCGGGGACAGCCACTTGAGCCCTCACTGCTGCCTCCCAGGGTCTGCGTCAGCAGGAAGCTGGAGCCGGGACTCAGCCGGAAATCAAACCCGGGCACTCCGGCACCCTGACCAGCCCCTTAACCGCCGCCCTGCCCAGGCCCCTCCCAGAAGCCCCAGCCACGACCTCAGCTTAGAGCTCGGGGGCAGGCACATTGTGCGTCCCTTCTCACGGCTGGGGAACTGGGGACAGAAGGCACCCAGGGCGGGTTTTCGTCCTCTGAGCATTTGGCTCGCAGTGAAGTGTCTGCCGCACCTGTGTACAGGTGAGGACACTGGGCCCAGACACAGAGGTCGTTGGCCTGCGGTCACACGGTGACGTGGGGGTGGCAGAGCCGGGACCTGAACCCTGAAAGCTGCCTGCCTCCCCTCCCCCGTCACCACCACCACCTCCCAGGAGCCTCTGCGCATAGCGCTGTGACCTGGGGCTGCCCGTGACCCCCGACCCCAGACTCTGGGCAGAGACCTGCGATGAGCACTTTAAAGACCTGGGCCTTCCCGAGGTCCCTGTCACTGTCCCCATTCTACGGAGGAGAAACTGAGGCAGAGAGGGCTGAGGCAAAATGCTTGGGCCACCTGCTCGAGGCCTTGCCGGTCCTGGTGCTGTGGTCGGATGGGTCCCACCAGGCAGCCCCCGGGAAGGGGACGGCTGGGTCGTTCCCCCGCAGAGCCAGAGCGTGTCCTCGGCCTGCGGGGTCGCGCCGGGTAACCAGGGAAGAGAACCATCCCGGGCGGTGGAGTCCGGCAGCCCTGGGTCCCTCCCGGCCCTGCACCGCACCTCACTCTGCGTTTGCTCGTCTGGAGAATGCTGAGCCCCAGGCACTGGGGACGGAGGGTGGGATGAGACACCCACAGGCCCCTGCCTTCAGACGGGAGGGGAGGGGCCGGCAGGGAGGGCACCTTGAAGAGGCAGTGATATTTGGGCTGAATGAAGACACGGGGGAGGGGGGTGACCAGCGTGGACGGGGCTGGGACGCGGGGTCGAATGGAGGAAGCGGCAGGTGCAGGCCCACGTGGCACATCCGTGCTTTATTCCTGGGCAGCGGGAGCCACTTCAGGCTTCAGGAGGGAGGTGCCTGGGGGGCACGGGGAGGGACGAATGTGCGAACCTGGGTCTGGGGCTGGGACTGGGGCTGGGGGTGGGATCTCACAATGCCCCAATACCCGGTGCCCTCTCCCCTGCCTCTCAGCTCACGGGGCGCTCTGCCCAGGGCGGGGGTCCCCCTCCCTCCTTGGAGCCCAGGGCTATAGAGAGGACGCTGACCAGCAGGCTCTCACACTGGCCCCCCCCAGGATCCGAGGCCCAGGAGGCCTTCAGGGAGCGCCTGGCTCAGCCCCTGCGTGCCCCAGAGCACCCAGAGGACGGCCGCTTCCCCAGCCTCGGCTAACAAAGGCAGCGGGGCCCCTGGCCACCTGCTCCAGCCCCGCGACCCGCCTGGCCGGCCTCCCCCTGCCCCTCTCGGCCACAAACCTCTTTTGTGCTTGCTCCCTGGGGCTCCATCTCTGCGCAGAGGTCACGGGCACCGCTGACCCCGTCCCCCTGCTGGCGTGCAGGCTGGTAATTGAAAATTCCAGAGTTCCCTGGGGACCAACTTACAGGGAAACCCAACCCCCCAGGGTGGGCGGCGCGGCAGGAGGGGCCCAGAACATCCAGCTGTTCCCTTTCCTCCACCGCTAATCCCGCCGGATTCCAGGAGAGGCCAGCCCTCCCCGCCCCCCTTCCTCCGCGGCCCCCCCGCGGCCCCTGGCTGGATCATCTTCCCGGCAAATGCCGCCTCCTTGCCACGCCCGGGTTACCGGGCTTAGGGGATCAGAGCCCGGGTGAGCTGCCTGAAACCCAAGCCTGCCGGCTAAGCCCACCAGGCCCAGACCTCCATGGCCGTGCGGGTCCTGCCTGCGCCAACAGGCAGCTGAGCCCCCGGGAGCTGGGGCGGCCGGGTGGGCAGTGGCCGAGGCGGCAGGTGCCGGTGGAGTTAGCTTCATGGCAGGACAGGAGCCATGGCAGGGGGTCCTCGGAAGTCCTCTGAGGTTCGTTGGTGTCCAGACCTCGCTGGGCAGCCTGGGTCAGCTGCAGCCAATGGAGGGGAAAGGGTGGGGTGGGGGGGACCAGGGTGGGCCTGGGTTCACACCCCCGCTCCATCACTCACTTAACCTGTGTGACTGAGCAACGTGCTTCCCTCTTCTGTGCTTCGGTTTTCTCATCTGTGAAATGGGTGTGATAACAATACCAGCCTCGCAGTCTGGATCTGAGTGTTAAATGAGTGGCTAAGGTGCAGCATCTGCCTTGGTGGCCACTGCACGGTCCCACCCCTTTGCGGGCACCCCCGGGCACGCAGGAGTGTTGGGCTGGGTCCCTCCTGCCTCCTCTCCTGGGGAGCCTTGGCCCTGCCCCTCTCCTAGAACCACTTGTGCCACCGCGGCAGGACTCAGCCGAGGACCCCTGGTGAGAGCAGGCCCTGCAGTGAGCGGCGCGGCCGATAGGCAGAGTGTTGAGACTCGGGTGCTCCGGACCCCAACCCTCGTCCGGACCCCGCTGTGGGGCCTCAGACAACCCCTGCCCGTCTCTGGCCCTGAAGCCTCCCAGTGCGGCCCACAGACCATTAGGAACACAGATTCTCAGGCCCCGGACCTGCTGAGTCAGACTCCCTGAGGGGAGGGGGCCGAGTCTCCTGGCTACCCCACCCCCCACCCCCTGCCAGCTCTGCTTTGAGGGGAATGGCGCGGCCATTGGGAAGTGAGAGGGCAGGGACAAAGGGGGCGGCACCGGACCCCCTTGGCCAAGTCCTAACCGGGGGGCTCGGGCCCAGGAGCCCCACACACTCCAAGTCTCCCGGCCTCCTCCGTGAGTGCTGCTGCACCCGGCCCGGAGCCCCTGGAAGGCAGGGAGCCTGTGAGGTTCGTCTCCTGAACGCACCCCAAGGACCAAAGGACTCAGCCCTGCCTGCCCCCTGCGCATGCCCGGGCCACCGCCGCACCTCTAGGGGCTTCCCGCTCCGTGCTCACAGCCCCCTGGCCCCGTGAGGATCCCCACTGGACAGGGGTGAACGCTGAAGCTCCGGTCACCGTGAAAACAGCGCCCAGAGCCACACATCCGCCTTGCCTGGTTGCCCCCCGGGGGACGGGTCCAAGGTGCCTGGAGGATCCCCCTCCCCAGTAGCAGCCTCATCCCCAGGCCCCTGGGGTCGGGGGCAGGGATGGCACTGGGGTTGGACATGGGGTCCAGGCATGAGGGGACAGGACAAGAAGCAGGGTCTGCTTTGAAGGTACTCAGGGAGACCCAGCATGGCCCCTCTCCAGCTGTGTGACCTTGGGGAAGTCTCTGTGCCTCTCTGAGCCCCCGTTTCCTCTTCTGCAAAGTGCAGAGGATCGAATGTCACAGGGCAGCTGCTCTGTGCACAGTGGCGAATGACACGGTGAGCACTCCCGGTGCTGTCCACGTGCCGGGCGCCACACCAAGTGCTCGGCTGGATTCCTGGCCCCCAGGGGCCCACTGCCCCAGCTGGGCAAGGAGCTGAGCTGAGGCTGAGCTGGCCCCCTTGGGTGCAAATCAGCAGATGCTCACCAGGGGTGCTGAGACCAAGGTCCAGGTCGTTCCTGCAGTGCTGCCGCGCTGGAGAGTTTGGGACCCCCAGGCTGCTGCAGCTCAGGGCCAGGGGCTTCACGAGAGGGACAGGCAGGGAGCATCCAACTTCGAGGCCTGGGTCTTCCGGTCTGGCCCGTGGTGCAGGGGAAGCCAGGCCCAGAGAGGGCGCAGCTCCCCGAAGGTCACACAGCCTGTCAGACAGGACAGTCTCGGGGGACGGAAACAGAGCAGGAAACAGGTGCGGCATCCCCAGGCAACAGCTGATGTGTGAGTCCCCATCAGTCCCGGCCCGGCCCCGTGTTCTCATCCTGGGTGGGCAGAGCCCCGCAGAGCAAGCAGGGGAGTGTGGGGAGGCGGGTGTCACCCTCAGCCTTCAGGCGTTCCTGTGCTGCTGGTGACAGGATCTGCTCGTCACCCACCAGCCCCGGAGCCAGGAGGGAATGCGAGAGATGCCCCCTTCAGCGCCCCCTCGGACCACGCAAACCTGAAGCTTGGAACACCAAGTCACACCATGGGAGGGTCTGTGCCAGCCTGCTCTGCTGTGGAGCTCAGAGCCGTGGGTTCAAATCCTGGCACCCCACTGACTGATCTCACAACGCGCCGGGCCCCACTCCCTGCCCCAAGCTCCGGCACCCATCGTTACCAGGCTGTGCAGCTCCTACTGCCCCCCAGCGGCAGCCAACTCCCGAACACACGTGTAAAGGGCTCAGAGCCGTGACCGACACATAGTAGGTACTTTGAGCACATTTATTCCACTTGAGAAAGGCAAAAAACAGGCTGGGTGCTTTACGAGCTAAGGAGTTGAGAAAAGGCCGTGTGCAGCTCCTGGCCCCTCCTGGACCTGGGGAAGTGTGCTGAACTGATTCTGAGAGTCCTAGCACAAAACACAGCCCGGCCTCCTTGTCGTCTTCATCCAACCACTTCCTAATAGCACGAACAGCACCTGCGCTTGGGCTGAGGAAGACGGAGCGGTTGGTTTTACTGAGGTGCAACTCACGCGGCATAATTCAGTGGCTTAGTGTACTTTCCATCGCCCCAAAGAGACCTCCAGACCCAACGTGCCCCCTCCCTCCCTCTGCTCTATTTTGTGCCTCTACTGATTCACTCTTCTGAGTATTCCGTATCCACAGAATCGTCCGATCTGCCCCTTTGCGTCTGCCTTCCCCCTGGGCTGTGTGCGGGGTGCATCCACACCGTAGCAGCTATCAGAACTGCATTCCTGTTCGCGACTGCATATAATTCCATTGCATGTGCCTCCGCCGTTTGTCTAGCTGTGCTCCCACTGATGGGTGCTCACGTCGTCTCCTCCTTTGGGCTGTTGCAAGTGACGCTGCTAGAGGCACACATGTCCAGCATCTGTCTGAGAACCCATCTGCAGTGTGGCGCCAGCCCAGACGGCTCCTGGCTGACAGTGGCTCAGCGCAGGATTTTTCGATGTTGCTGTGATGTTACCGTGACATGCACTCAGAAGAAACCACGGTTTGAGTTTTGAACTTGGATCCATTCCTGGGCTAGCACTAGATGCTCCGAACCTGTCTCTGGCAGCACGCAGAGCTCTGGCAGCCCCGGGGTCACCAGGGGACAGCAACACTCCGCAGCGCGCCGGGCGGCTCAGCTCGGCTGGGACGCGTGCTGGCTTCGGCAGATTCTGCATTGCCAACTCCCAGCATCAGGATGGACTTAGGAGCGGAATTGCTAAAATGAATACATAGTTATGGCGGGGACGAGGGGCTGCTGCAACCCCTAGCATGTATTGGCCCGCAGTAAACGAAGAAATGTGTCCGACACCCTCTCTGCCTCCATGGTCCCCTCTGCTCCCTCTGCCAGGGCCGCCGTCACCATGTCGGGAGCCCAGTCCCACAGACTGGAACTTCCAAGACTGAGTGACAGGCACACAGGCCCCCGGTTCCAGAGCTGGGCCCCAGTGCCTCTCTGCACTCGCCATGCGTGAGCTTCCCCGGGGAGGCCAGCGTTGTCAGGGTCTACAGGTGCCCCCAGGAGAGCTCAGGAGCTGCACCCACAGCCCCACATGAGCCCCTCTGGCCCCCGCCAGCTCCCCTGGGCTGGCTGCGTGGCCTGCACCTCTCTGGTCCCACAGCTTCCCATCTGTCCAGAAGCTGCACTGTCTCATGGCCACCCCGACCCCTGACCTCTGACCTCTCTTGCAGCTCCATCAGCCGTCTCCATCATGCACCAGGTGAGCCGCACCGTGGACAGCATCACCTTGTCGTGGTCCCAGCCGGACCAGCCCAACGGCGTGATCCTGGACTATGAGCTGCAGTACTATGAGAAGGTAACCTGTCCCCCACGCGCCCTCCCACCGGCCTTCCTGGGCCCCTCCCTAGGTGCACTCTTGGCGATGCACCCGCCCGAGAGACCAGGGCCTGGGTGCAGCAGCAAGAGCACCGGCCTCCTGGCTTCTGATCTGGCGCCCCGCCCCCCACGCTACGCAGCCTGGAGTACACGCCTTGACCTCTCTGAGTTTGTTTTCTGGTCTGGGGGGGGGGGGTCCGGCCAGCGACTTTGAACCAATGCCACAGTCGCAGCCCCTCCCCCACCGAGGCACCCTGCACTGGGACTTCAAGGGGCCTGAAGCTATAAAACCCCAGCTTTCCACAAGCTGCGTGTGATAGTCACAATCAGTCCTTTGCCCATTCTTCAGCCGACATTTGAGCCTGCTCGGGAGAGCGGGGCCCGGGGCGAGCGGCACCCTGGTTCCGGCTGAGAGGTTCGTGTCTGCAGGGGAGAGGGTGAGGCGCCTCTCAGCTTTAAACTCAGCCCCTCATTCCTCCCTTGGCTGGAAGCCCCTAGAGCAGCAGCAGGAGCAGCAGCCCAGGCCGGGCAGCTCCGAGTTCCCATCCTGCCTCATTACCAGTGTGTGATCTCGGGCAGCACTGTTTTCCCTCCGAGCCTTGGTCTCTGTGTGTGTCGGGTGTAGACGAGACCACCTCTATCTGTCCGTCCATCCATCCGTCCATCCATGTTTGAGACACAGGGAGAGAGAGCGCCATCTGCTGTCTCACCCCTCCAGTGCCTGCAGTGACTGAGACTGGGGCCAGACCACAGCCAGGAGACAGGCGCTCAATCCAGGTGCCCCGTGGGAATGGCAGGACCCTGATTACTGGAGCCCTCACGCTGCCCCGCAGGGTGTGCATTAGCAGGAAGCTGGGGTCAGGAGCAGGAGCTGTAAAACAAACCCGGGCACTCCGGTGGGGGCGCGGGTGTCTTAGCCTCTGGGCTAAATGCCCCCGAGCCACTTCCCCACTGGGGCCGTGTGAGTGAGACCGGCAGGGGCGGCACCAGTGCAGTGCCTGGCGTCAGCAGAGGCCAGAGTGCTTCCCTGTCCTGTTC
This sequence comes from Oryctolagus cuniculus, assembly GCF_051225735.1. NCBI lineage: Eukaryota > Metazoa > Chordata > Mammalia > Lagomorpha > Leporidae > Oryctolagus > Oryctolagus cuniculus. Next base: position 148,770,459 of record NC_142873.1, on the reverse strand, counting down.
TCCCACCTGCTGCACACTGGGCATGGGCAGCATGGGGTGAGGCCGGAGCGGGCAGAGCTGCCTGGGACAGGGCCAGGAGCACAGGTGGTGGTGGCTGCCCACATGGCTGCCATTAGATGCCCCATAAATCCTCTCCTCTGACTGATGACAACTTTATTTTTTTTTAATTTATTTGAAAATCAGAGATACAGGGAGAGAGAGAAAGGTCTTTCATCTGCTGGTTCACTCCCCAGCTGGCCACAATGGCCAGGGCTGGGCCAGGTCAAAGCCAGTGGTCAGGAGCTTCTTCCAGGTCTCCCACATGGGTGCAGGGCCCCAAGCACTTGGGTCATCTCCTGCTGCTTTTCCCAGGCCATCAGCAGGGAGCTGGATGGGAAATGAAGCGGTCAGGACACAAACCCATGCCCATACGGGATGCCGGTGTCACAGGCCACAGCTTTACCCGCTACACCATGATGGGCCGGTGCTGTGGCTTCGTGGGTTAAGCTGCCGGCTGCAGTGCCAAGATCCTGTATGGACACTGGTTCATGTCCCAGCTGCTCCACTTCCCATCCAGCTTTGTGCTAGTGCACCTGGGAAAGCAGCGGAGAACAACCCAACTACTTGGGTCCCTGCTACCCATAAGGGAGACCTGGAAGAAGCTCCTGGCTCCTGGCTTCGGATCAGCCCACCTCTGGCTGTTGCAGCCATTTAGGGAGTGAACCAGCAGATGGAAGACCTCTCTCTCTGTCTCTCCACCTGCCTCTGAAACTCTGCCTTTCATATAAATAAATCTGAAAAAAAAATTTAATTTTCATTTTATTTGAAAGGCGGGGAGTGGGGTTGTGTCTTCCATCTACTGGTTCACTAACACCAGCCAGGGCTGTTCCAGGCCAAAGCCAGGAGCCAGGAGCTCTGTCCAGGTCTCCCACACGGATGGCAGGAGCCCAAGTTCTTGGGTCATCCTCAGGCTCGTCCTCATCCCAGGATGCATTAGCCAGGAGCTGGGTCAGCCGTGAAGGAGCCAGGACTCAAACCAGGTGCTCCAACGGGGACCCCGGCACCCCAAGGGTGGCCTGACCACTGGGCCACACGCCAGTCCTGTGCCTGAGGACTTCTTACCCGCTTCCTGAGCCCCTCCCAGAGAGCCACAGAGGTTGCAAGGTGGTCCCGGGGCTTCCATTCAGACTCAAGTGTACTGAGGAAGGAAATCCTTCAGAGGCAAGCCCACTGGGAACCGGAAATGATGGAAAAGCAGAAGAAGGGAGGTGGGAGGGCCCCAGCCAGCCCTGCTGGAGCCCAGCTCTCTGAGGCCGGCCCGGCCCCTGCACCCTGTGACCTGCTGGGTCTGCCACACTTCGGTGACACTGAGAGTTCGCCACACACTTGTCCAAGCCTGACCGGGCTTGATCCTGGCTCGTCCTCTCCCAGAGGTCAGGGGTCACATCTCTCCCTCCCATCCCCCACCTCCTGCCCAGTACCCTGGGCCTGGCACAAAGCAGTCGCCTGGGAAACAAGGGTTGGGTGAGTGAGTGGATCCTGGCCCTAGTGTGTGGAGCTCACAGCAGAGGCCCCGGGCACCCCTGGCCTTCACACACACACACACACACACACACACACACCTTGCTGCCCACTTTCCCCACACCCTGTGCTTGTCTCTACCTGTCAGAGTCCCCAGGGTCCCAGCCAAATGTGCATCTTCTTCCCGTGGACTCTGCCCTTACTCTGAAAACCCTGGGAGCTGACAGCTGCTGGCAGGTGCCCCCCACCCCCCACCGCAGGCTGTGGACAGCCAGTGAGCGAATTGTGGGAACGAAGAAGCGAGGGCAGAGCCTGCAGCCCCAAAAGAGGACTGAGCGGAAGCCTGGCTGCCTGGCTGGCCGAGCGCTGGCGTCCCAGCCCCCACCCCCGCCTCCACCCCCACCCCCACCTGGCCTCTCCAATGTCTTCTTTCCTATCTCTCCTGGGAGCAGGCTTTGGTTAAGACTAGTGGTGAAGACACCAGTCAAAGGTGCCTGAGTCCCACACCGGAGCGCCTGGGTCAGTCCCCAGCTCCGGCTCCCGGCTCCGGCTTCCTGCTGATGTGGACCCTGGGAGGCAGCAGTGAGGGCTGGAGTGATTGGGTTCCTGCTGCCCACCAGGGACACCTGGATTAGACTCCTGACTACAGCCCCTGGCCCAGCCTGCCCAGCCCAGGCCAGGACCATGGCAGGCATTTAGGGAATGAACCAGCCAATGGCAGCTCTGGCTGACTGCCTCTCTCTCTAATTAATTGATTGATTGGTTGATTAAAAAATCGCAGCTTGGGGCCAACACTGTGGTGCAGTGAGTTAAGCTGCCACCTGCGGCACCAGCTCCCCCCAACAGAGCACTGGTTCTGCTACTCCGCTTCAGATCCCGCTCCCTGCTAATACGCCAGGGAAGCCAGTCGGGGTCGGTCTCAACCCCTGGGCCTCTGCCACTCTGTAGGAGAGCCAGATGAGGTCCCTGGCTCTTGGCTTCAGCCTTGGCCAACCCGGGTAATTGTAGCCATTTGGGGACTGAACCAGTGAATAGAAGATTCTCTCTCTCTCTCTCTCTCTCTCTTTCTCTCTCTCTCTCTCTCCCCCTCCCTCTCTCTCCTTTCTCTTACTCACGCTACCTTTCAAATAAGTGATTAAATCTCCTGGGGAAAAAAAGAGAGAGAGAGACTGAGTCCGGCTGCCCCCTCCTCAGAGAAGCCCTCCGTCAGCACCCTGACCAGGCCCCCCACCCCCGCCGTGGACCTTGCTCCCTCCACTCTGAGCTCCACGGGCACCCCCCGCGGTGGGGATCTTGCCCCAGCCTCTGCTGTGGCCCTGGCGCCTGGCGCTCAGCAGGGGCTGGACCAGCACGTGTGGGCTGACTCTCTGGGAAGTGGCCAGGTGAGAGCCCGTGGGGCGCGTGGTGTGGGCGGCTGTCCTGCCAGGGGCTGGCTGCTCCGGCCCGAGGTGCCGGCGTCCCTGCTCCCTCCAGTGGGCAGAGCTTCAGCAACTCAGAATTCAAAAAGGAAAAAAGAGGAGGAAAAAAAAACCTAATTAAGCAGCTGTGTGATTAAATGAAACTGAAAGTGTTTGTCCCTGAAGACAGGAGCGGAAACGAGGAAACCCATCGCGGGCCCGCCTGCGACCCACTTCCTGCCACCGCGGGCAGGCCTGGGGGCTGCTGGGGTGTGAACCGGGATGTGGCTCTGGCCTACTTTCCACGGCAGCCGCAGCATCCCCGGGCCCCTGCCTCGAGGGCCTGGACCAGCAGGCTCCGCGGCAGCCACGTGACCACTGCTCACAGGTCACGGGCACACAGCAGATGCCGAGCACTTGGGCTCCCTGGTCTCATCCTCGTGGTTGGGTAGAGGGGAAACAGAGGCACAGAGAGCAGGCAAGTTGTCCAGGAGCACCCAGGGCGTTTGGCACTGAGCCTGGCCCTCCTGCCTCCCGGCTGTTTCCCAGAACTGCTTCCGAGATGACCGTCAGGTGACGGACCAGCCCTGACCCAGAGGACAAGGGGGCAGGGCAGAGGGCCCGGCAGCCGGAGGTCTGCCTGCCACAAGGTTCGGTTGGTGCCCAGCACCAGGCCCTGGGGTGCAGAGAGAGGCCAGTGTGACAGCAGTTGCCAGGGGTGTGGATGCAGGGTCGTTCAGTATTTACGGTCGCTGACTTTGGATTGGGCCCAGAGACGGTCTCAAAATGAATAACCATGAGACAGGTTTGATACCAGCCACAGAAGAGCCAGTGGGGGCCCCGGGGCACCCAGGAGCGCCCCACCGTCCTGGCAGGGGCCAGGGGAAGCCAGCTTTGGGTGACATTTGAGCTGAGCCCTGAAAGAGGCAAGGAGTCCACCAGACAGACACATGATGGGAGCAGAGTCATCGCAGGCAGCAGGAACAGCATGGTCAAAGGCCCTGGGGCAGGAATGTGCTGGCTGCAGAGCGTGAGCGTGGCAGGAGCAACATGAGCAGGAGGGAGAGCGGCCCGGTCATGGCCGGCCTTCCGGGCCTGGGGCGTCTGGGTTTAATTTAAAGCAGGATGAGGGCGCCCTGGAATGATGCGATCTGACTCCGATGGTGCTAAAGCGCCCTGCAGCTTGCTGTGTGTTGCAAGGGGAACCTGGAGACACGGGGGAGACCCTGTGTAGGGCTCCCACGGGAGCCCAGGAAAGAAAGGTGGTGGCGAGATCGGGAGGCTGTGCAGCGGGGGTGGTGCGAGGCTGACAGAGGCAGGAAGCACATCGAAGCCTGGGGGGGCCAGGGATCCGCCATGGCTGCCTCCAGGTGGGGCCGCCTCCGGGTGGATGTGGGTTTGTGATTTGCAGGTACAGATGTGGGGCTCACCGGGGCTGGGCGCCAGCGGGGGCAGGGGCGCTCAGAAGAGACAGGATGGCATGCAGAGGGACAGAAGCCAGCAGAGCGCCCAGGTCCAGGGAGACAGCGACAGGGGAGTGGCCGCAGAGAGGGAGGAGGAGGTGCAGGGTGGCTTCTGCTGCTGACCGTGCCGGCGAGGCCGAGACGGCCCAGCCGCCGCCTCCGCCTTCCAAGGACACCAGCACCGGGGTGACACCGAGTCCTGGTCTCCTCCTGACAGGTCCGGCGCTGGCTTTCGCCCCTTACGTGGGAATCCCGCGGGCGCCTGCTGTGGATTTTCTACCCGAGGGCTGCACACGTTCCCAGGAGGGCCCAGCAGGGGCTCTGGGGGAGCGGGCGCTCTGTATGGCCTCCCCCTCTCTGCCCCTGCCGCCCCTCTGGGGTTCCCCCGCCTGCCCAGAGCCCGGAGCTGCCAACCGCTCTGCCAGAGGCTTCTGGCTGCTACTGATGGACAGCGTCGGCCTCACGGCAGAGCCGGCGCGAGCTGTTTCCCTCGGCTCCACCGTCCCTGGGGACGTGGCCTCCTTGGCAGCTGCCCCAGAGCACAGCGGTGCGGGCTGCACTCAGCTCCCCGGGCGCTCGAGGAGGAGAGTCGGTCTCGGTTTCAGTGTCTTTTTAAAGATTTATTTATTTATTTATTTATTTGAAAGGCAGAGAGAGAGAGGAGAACCATCGGCTGAGTCACTCCCCCAATGGCTACAACAGCCAGGACTGGGCCAGGCTGGAGCCAGGAGCTTCTTCCGGGTCTCCCAAGTGGGTGCAGGGGCCCAAGCACTTGGGCCATCCTCCGCTGCTTTCCCAGGCCATTAGCAGGGAGCTGGATCGGAAGCAGAGCAGCCAGGACAGGTGCTCATGTAGGCTGCTGGCGTGGCAGGTGGTGGCTCAACCCGCTGAGCCACAGCGCCGGTCCTGGATGCCAGTGCGTGTTCAACAGAGATGTCTACTGGGCAGGCAGACGTGAGCAGAAGGCCCTCCCGATGGGGACAGAGAATGAGCAAGGCGGGGGTGAGCTGGGCAGCCCAGGCGGCATTCTTGTTGTCGCCCTCGGATCTGCCTGGAGCAATCTGGCTGCTCGCCCCTTCCCCACGTGTGTGGATTCACCCATCTGTTGAACCCTGGGAGGACTTCCTGTATGCGGTGTTGATGCTAACAGCCAACACACGTTACATGTGTTGACATGTATGGTGACAGCCAACATATGTTGCATGTGTTGACATGTATGGTGACAACCAACATATGTTACTGTGTTGCCATACATGGCAACACTCAACATATGTGACGTGTACCGCCAGGTATGGTGACAGCTAGCATATATGACATGTGTTGCCATGTGTGGCAACAGCTAACACACATGATTGTGTTGACATGTATGGTGACAGCCAACACACATGAATGAAGTCATGAGACTGTGCTCAAAAGCTATACCCGTATGTTCCTGGTGAATCTTCACCACCATCCCGTATGGGACCTGCTGGTGTGGCCCCATTTTAGAGACGAGAAGACTGGTTCAGAGGGCTCACGACGTCAGCCAGTGAGTGCCTCGCTGCCTCTAGGTCTCGGGGTAGAGACTCAGACCAAGGACTCGCACAGTTCACTCTGGATTTCTTCCCATCGCCTGTGGGCGATTACTCCCTGATCAGACTCAGGCACTCCAGAGACAGTGCCTGCCTGAACTCCAAGGCACAAGGCACTGCTTGATCCGATTTTACCTTCACAGCAGCCATGGGAGGTCCACACTGAATGTTCTAGTAAAAACCAGAGACTGGGGGCGGGGATGGTCTTCCCCAAGACCACCATGCAACTCAGTGTAAGAACTGGGCTGGAAACAGCTTCCCATCCCGGGCTCCATCCCACGCCGGGTTCCAGGAGAGGGATCTGCTCCGGTTGGTTCCGGGGGCCTCTCATCTCCTTCCAGTGCTGGGGAATTGGGCACCTCCTGCATCTCTAAGCCGGCACCTGTCCTGTTCGCAGAACCCAACCCCTTTCTTCCCGCATGAGCAGATCCCATGTTGGACAGCGGCACCCAGTGGCTAAGTCTGGTACTGCGGCCCAGGGTTTGTAAATTCGGAAAAGTTTCACTGTTCATTCATTATTATGTCAATAGTGAGCACCTACTATGTGCTCGGCCTGGGCACCTGGAGGTGAATGAGATGTGCTCCCTGGTCTCAAGGAAGTCACACCCTTCGAGAAGACAGGCAGGTGTATCAGAGCAGTCAGTGGGAAAGGAGACAGGGGACCTGCAGCCCCGGTGGAGACATCGGGGCCGTCCCCCCCCCCCCCCCCGAGCTGATAGCTTGAGCTGAGCTGCCAGACTGAGGCGGAAGGAGTATCTCAGACAGGGACGAGAGTGCTTGCGAAAGCTCAGCATGTCCGGGGAGGGCGGGGCTGCCTGCTAGAGATGTTCCGTGTGTCAGCCCCGAGCATCGCGTGGGCATGCTTGCACTAACGTTATTTCTTATTTATCTGAAACTCAAATTCAGCTGGGCAGCATCCTGGGTTTGGGGTCCTGTGTTTCAGGTGGTCAGGGCCAGCTGGAGCCTAGAGGAGGACATGGGGCACGTGGCAGGAGTGACCGGCAGAGACATCCCATAAGGGCGTGGATGCCAGGCTAGGAGTTGGCCTTCCCCTGTGGGCATCGGGAAAGGACTCTGTCACAGGACCCTGTGCTTGGCACAAGGGACACAATCCCTCCCTCATGAGCTTACAGTCAAGGGGACCAGATGAGCCCTGGCCTGGGGTCAGGGAGTGAGACAGGAACTCCTTTCTACAGCACCCACAGCAAGTGCTCGGGGCACAGAGGAGGGAGAGACATATCTGGCTGGGAAGTCAAGGGGGCTTCCTGGAGGAGGGGACAACTGATCTGACTCAGGAAGGGCCTTCCTGCGTGCTGCTGCCCCCCACGAGCCATCCCTGCCTCCCCCTGGTGTGGGGGCAGAGGAAAAGTTCTCACAGCCCCTTCTCTAGCCCCGCATCCCAAATTCATTCTCACCTCCTTGCCTTCGCACCTGCTGTTCCTCCACCAGGAACGTCCTTCCTTGCCTGGGCGACTCCTGGTTGCTCTCTAAGAGAGCAGTCACCAGCGTGAGCCGATTCATTTTATCTCTGAGCCGCCCCTCCAGGGGGCTATTGCTGGGACCCCCTGTACAGATGAAGAAAAGGAGACGAGAGAAGTGCAGGGACTGTGCGGGGTCGCTGATGGCCGAGGGGTGGAGCTGGGTTTGAACCCAGGGAAGTCGGGCTCCGGGTTGTGCCGGGAGCCTTCATGGCTCCTGGAGGGCCCCATAGCCGGCAGGTGTGATCAGGTGCTCGTGTTTCCGGATGAGGGTTCTCAAAGGTGCCCGTGTGGCTTGCTTTCCTGGGCTGAGCTCTCTGAAGCCAGGGCGTGTGCCTCGCCCCGGGTGAGCCCCCAGGAGAAGAGGATCCTTGGGGCAGGTTTGCTGAGCAGTCTCCACGTGCACCCAGCCCGGCCCCACCCCCATGGCGCCTTTGTCTTGCCCCAGGCAGTGCTCAGGAGGCCAGCACAGTGCCCCGTGTCTCTGAAGGGAGGGGACGTGGGGTCCTGGGACACCCGAAGGCATGGACATTCGCGGTGGCTCCGTGCAAGAGCTTGGCCTTGACTCCCAACGCTGCCAGCACTGGCAGGTTGAGCCTCCGTTTCCCTTCCGGGCTCACCCACGTGTGCTGAACCCGACAAGGACTCCTTCCCCCAGAGGGCACCCAGGGGCCCGCGGCACCTACCACGGCCTTCTCCCTGCTCTAAAGCAGCCCAGCCCCCAGGGTCTGCGCACAGACGACACCACGCGGGGCGGCAACCTCACTAACCGCCTTCTCTATTCCTCGGCAGGAGCTCAGTGAGTTCAACGCCACAGCCATAAAAAGCCCCACCAACACGGTCACTGTGCAAGGCCTCAAAGCCGGCGCCATCTATGTCTTCCAGGTGCGGGCTCGCACCGTGGCAGGCTACGGGCGCTACAGCGGCAAGATGTACTTCCAGACCATGACGGAAGGTGAGCCAGCCCGCCGCCGCCCCCACTGCGAGGCCTCTCCGTGCAAGCTGGAGATGGCGCTGCCTCTCCTGGCGGCCAGTGCTTGCCCACCCCCCCAGCTTGGGAACCTTTGTGCAGTGTGCAGCCTGCACAGCCATCCCTGGAGGCCCCGTTTCAGTGGCCCAGAAAGGATGCAGATGCCTCCATTGCCTCCATGGCAGCAGCTGGGCCACATCCCTGCCCGGGCCTCCAGGAGCTCAGCCCTGACTCACATGGCCATGCTGAGGAAGTCCCTTCTGTCCCGTAGATCAGATCTCTCTCATTTGTAAAGATCTCTCTCATTTATAAAGATCTCTCTCATTTGATTTGAGAGAGTGAGCCTGTTGTATCCATGCTCGGCTCCAGCACCTTGCAAGGGGGATTAAGAAGTCTGAAGTCATGTCTGAGTTCAGCCGGAAGAAGTGCTGGATGGATTAGTAATGTCTACCCTGGGCAGGGCTATGGGAGGCTGTAGCCCGAGTGCAATGTGTGTTTCCCCATCTGGGACTACAGGGTCTCTAAGCACCACTCCTGCTCTAACAGTCTTTGAGGAGCAGCATAGTTTATTTTTTTTAAGTTTTTTATTTGTTTATTTGAAAGGCAGTGTTGGCTGGCGCCGCAGCTCAATAGCCTAATCCTCTGCCTGTGGTGCTGGGTTCTAGTCCTGGTTGGGGCACCGGATTCTGTCCCGGTTGCCCCTCTTCCAGGCCAGCTCTCTGCTGTGGCCCAGGAGTGCAGTGGAGGATGGCCCAAGTGCTTGGGCCCTGCACCTGCGTGGGAGACCAGGAAAAGCACCTGGCTCCTGGCTTCGGATCAGTGTAGTGTGCTGGCCACATCGCACCGGCTGCAGCGGCCATTGGAGGGTGAACCAATGGCAAAGGAAGACCTTTCTCTTTGTTTCTCTCTCTCACTGTCCACTCTGTCTGTTAAAAAAAAAAAGGCAGAGTTACAGAGAGGCAGAGGCAGAGAGAGAGAGAGAGGTCTTCCATCCACTGGTTCACTCCCCAGTGGGCCACAATGGCCAGAGCTGAGCTGATCCGAAGCCAGGAGCCAGGAGCTTCCTCTGGGTCTCCCATGCAGATACAGGGGCCCAAAGACTTGGGCCATCTTCTACTGCCCTCCCAGGCCATAGCAGAGGGCTGGATCGGAAATGGAGCAGCCAGGTCTTGAACTGGTGCCCATGTAGGATGTCAATACAAGGAGCAGCATAGTTTAAACAATGCGAGCTGCGACGCCAGGCAGATGGAGATCCTGGTCCTGACTCTGCCCCGTGTCACCTCACCTCTCGGCCCCTCGATTCTCTCGTCTACAAGTGGGGGTGATAACAGCTGGCTCACCATCATCATCCTCACTAGAGGGTGGCGCTAGGTCCCGTGCACAGGTGGCCGACACCAGTAGTGGGCACGGCATGGCTCTGGCTGCTGTGAGTCTGCCTGCATGTCCATGGGCCAGCCGAGCCCCGGGGCGGCTCTCAGCCTGGGCCTTTGTCTGGCCGAAGCTTTCCGAGGTGCCTGGCCCCCCACATTCCAATCCCCCCAATGGCTGCTCACTCACCTCCTCCGTGAGATGCCCCTTCCCCCGGGCAGCGGCTTCACCTCCCGCCGTCCTTTCCCACGTGGGATGAGTGTCGCCGACCAGAACCTGGGACTGTCCTACGAGCCTTTCTGTATTCCTTTACCAAGTGCATGTTGAGGCCCTGCCGTGTGCTAAGGACACAGCTCACCTCGTCCCCCACCTCCAAGCTCCAGTTCCAGTGGCAACAATAGGATCCAAGGCTCTGATGGTGTTGAAGGCATTGGGAAGGAACCAGGTGCTTTGTAAGAGCCAGACCCATGCTAAGTGCACCCGATGTATAATCTCATTTAAGTCCCTGGCCTTGGGGAGAGCAGGCCTGGATTCCACCTCCTAACTGTGACCCCAGCAAACCCTGACCCTCCTAAGCGGGCAGTCATGGGAAGTACATCACCAGACTGGTGCAAGAATCAGACAGGATAGGTGGCAGATTGGAGGGGGCGCATCAAGAGCTGATGCAAAATGGAATTAAAAGACAAACGTAGGGTGGTACAAAAAAAAACTTCTAATTGCTTTTTTAAAAAAAAAAAAAAGATTTATTTATTTATTTATTTGAAAGAGTTACACAGAGAGAGAAGGAGAGGCAGAGAGAGAGAGAGAGAGGTCTTCCATCCTCTTGTTCACTCCCCAATTGGCCACAATGGGCAGAGCTGTGCCTATCTGAAGCCAGGAGCCAGGAGCTTCCTCCAGGTTTCCCACACAGGTGCAGGGGCCCAAGCACTTGGGCCATCTTCTACTGCTTTTCCAGGCCATAGCAGGGAGCTGGATCGGAAGTGGAGCAGCCGGGACTTGAACCAGCGCCCACATGGGCTGTCGGCACTCCAGACTGGGGCTTTAACCCACTGCGCCACAGCGCCGGCCCCTCTAATTGCTTTTTCATAATTTGCCTTTGCATGCACTTTTTGAAGGCCCTCGTATGCAAGGACTGCAACATTTTTTGCAGCAAAACAAACATTTTAATCTTAAAGATTGATTTATTTATTTTAAGAAGAGAGTGTCACACAGGGAGATGCAGACAGAGGGGTCTTCCATCTGTTGGTTTAGTCTCTCCGCATGGCAGCTAAGGCCCTGGCTGGTTCATGCCAAAGCCAGGAGCCTGGACCGCCCTCTGGGTCTCCCACATGGGCGGCACCAGTGCCTGCACTTGGGCCACCTTCCGCTGCCTTCTGGGCGCATCAGCAAGGGGCTTGGGTTCTGAGTGCTTTGTGTGACAGCCATCTTTATCCTCTTATGTAGACAAGGAGAGCAAGGCACAGACAGGTAATGACTTTGCCCAAGTTCCACCCAGACAGGAAATGGCACCCTGGGGCTGCCAACCCAGGGGGCTCCTCTGACCCGTCGCTCCACGTGTCAGCTGTTTTTATTGATTCTCCTACCAAACATGAGCTGGGCATATTATTACACCCATTTTAGAGATGAAAATTTGAGGCTGGAGCCGCAAGGTGACATGTGAGGGGGTGATGGCCTGCTCTCCACATGGGCGTGAGACAGGCCCTGTGTGGGGAACAGCAACAGAGCCTGGGGGTCCCAGGAGACCCCAGGAGCAGGCTGGGGGCGGGTGGAAGGACCCCAGAGCGAGGTGACAGTGCCCCGCTATGCTCTCTCCCCAGCTGAGTACCAGACGAGCATCCAGGAGAAGCTGCCCCTCATCATCGGCTCCTCGGCCGCCGGCCTGGTCTTCCTCATCGCTGTGGTTGTCATAGCCATCGTGTGCAACAGGTGGGTTGGGGTCCCAAGCCTGCTGCGGGCCTGGCTGCCCGAGATGGAGCTCGCCTCGGCCTGGCCCCTCCTGGTCCACGTCTGTGACCGCGGGAGGCATCCCCAGCGTTGCTGGGGCCAGGGGAGCCCTCCCCTGCCACTGCCTAAATGGCCGCCTGCAGCGTAGCTGTTGCCCTGGACAAGTCCACCCGTGAAAGAGCCGGCCCGTGGCGACACAAGCACTTGAGCTTGGAGGGCAGACTGCAGGATGCTGGGGCTACGGGGGGTGGTAGACGGGTCACCCCACCTTCTGCACTAGTGCAGGGCCCCGCTGAGCTGCGGGGACGATGGGAGGGGGTTAGACAGGAGGCGAGGAGACAGCGCCCCCAGCATCTGGCAAGGCGGGGAGGGGACCCTTCCCCAGCTCCCACAAAAGAGACTTCTCCTTAAAGGGGACCCTCTGTAGAACAGACTGGACCCCAGGCCAGGTGACAGAGGCCATGGCTGGGCGATGGCTTTGCCGCCTGGAAGGGGCTCAGCTGGACAGAGGCCAGGAGAGTGAGCCTGGACTTGAGGTGGGAGGGGGCGTAGGGACCTAAGCTGCCAGGAAGGGGCAGAGAACCTTCTAGCAGGAGGACAGCTCCGCGGGGCTGCCCCCCTCTCCCTGCGCCTGCTGTGGCTCCCAGCTCCCCGGGCGCCTCCAGGTGGCTCCAGCCCTTTGCTCTTGTTCCAGAAGACGGGGGTTTGAACGCGCCGACTCGGAGTACACGGACAAGCTGCAGCACTACACCAGCGGCCACAGTACGTACCCGCCCCAGAGGGCAGCCAGGCAGAACGGCCAGCTGCTCCCCAGACGCACCAGGCTCATGCTGGCCCCCTGGCCTTGGCACATGCTTGCCCGTCTGCCTGGACCCCCACCCACCGTATCCATTCCCTGACTCATACCTTAGGCCCCATCAGGTTTCGGGGCTCCTGGGGCTTCGGGCCCTCTCTTGCTGTGCTGCAGAGAATGGCGGTTTTCTTATTCCCTGAGCTGCACGGTCGGGGTCCCTGAGACAGGAACCACGCCTGCTGTTGGCCTCTGCATCCGCCTGGCGCGGAGCAGGCACGGGTGCACCTTGCAGAACGCACCAGCAATGCCGGAACTGCGCATGCGGAAGGTGCTCTGGCCCTCGGCAGAAGCCCCTCCTCCCTGTGCTCCCCTAGTGGCCTGGCCAGGGCCCCCGTCTTCCCCACCATCCCCTCCTACATCCGGCCAGGCCGAGCGTGCAGAAGGGCCCGAGAGAAGAGCAGCTCACGCCCAGATGCTGCTCTCCACGCAGCCTGGGCGGAACCAGTCACCGGGGTGCGCGTCGGAGGGGAAAGCCCGGTCCTCACCTCCTCTCTCAGCAAAGAGGAATCCGCACGTGTCCATCTGTCCTCCGCAGGGCGCCCTAGGGCCCCACAGGGCCGCCATCCCCCTCTGGGTGTGCCAGGCCCGGTTCTAGAAGCCGGGGATGCCCGACACACAGAACCCCAGGCTCTGTAGAAGTGTCCTGGCGCCGGGCTGGGGAATCCGCTGAGGCCCATGGCGTCAGTGGGGCTGGCCCCACCAAGGCAGCCACAGCAGGCCAATTTTGAAGTTGATCATTTTGTATGGCCTGCAGATGACGTTTAAAGATCCAAATGACCCTTGGCAGAAAAAGGTTCCCCACCCCTGTTAGAGGGAGGGACCAGGAACGAGAGCGACCCCCGGACCCAGCGAGCGTGGCTACTATTTCTCCGAAATACAGTGCTGTGGGGAAGGCGGGGAAGACGGTGAGCGCAGGGTGTGGCTGAGGCATGGAGGGAGCCACTGCTGACCTCATTGTGAGGGTTTTGTTTGAACAAAGATACAAAGGAGCCTGGGAAGAGCATTTCTGGCAGAGGGAACAGCCTGTGCCAAGGCCTTGAGGCCAGAGCCTGCCTGGCAGGGTTTAGGAACAGAGAGGCCAGTGGGATTGGGACCAAGCTGGGGCAGGACCTTGGCCTAAGCCTGGGAGGGGCTGACACAGGGAGACAGCAGGTGACGGAATCATCCGGGGCAGACAGGACAGGGGCCAGACCCGATGGCCGCAGTCACGGTAGCAGCTGGACCCTGAGGTCCAGTTTGAAAGCAGAACCCCTAGGTTTGCTGCAGGAGTGGGTGTGGGGTGCGCAAGAAAGAACAGAGCCAAGCAGGTCCAGACTGGAAGCTTCGGGGTGAGGCTTCACGGGGAGTAAAACCCCTGGCCATAAAGTCATGTGGGATGCATGTGTGAGGGCAATTATAGGGTCCAATGTCCACCAGACGGCCCAGGGAACGGCATTGCAGACAGGGACGGGACAAGGGCTCTCAGAGCTGAAAAGCAGCGGGAGGCCCACAAGGAACAGATGGACGTGCGGGGTCGGGGTGTGGCCTGCGGTAAGCAACGCTCATGTCCCGCATCCAAGTGCCTGGGCTGGAGCCCAGCTCCCCTCCCGGCCCAGCTCCCTGCTAACGCGCACCCTGGGGGGTCAGTGATGGCTCCAGGCCCGAGGACTGGGCTCCTGCCACCCGCGCGGGAGACTCAGATTCAGGCCGCCTTCCAGGTTCCTAGCTTCTGTGGGCATCTGGGGAATGAACCAGCTGATGGGAATGCGCACTCTCCCTCTCTCCCAAGTCAATAAATTTTTGAAAAAATGTTTTTAAGATGGACACCTTTAAGTACCCAGAAATAAAACTCTCCTGTGCCTTAAAAGTAAGTCATCCGTTCCATCGTCCCCTCCAGTTCCGCAAGGGATAAAATCGTGCTCCTAGCCGCGGCTGCACGTGTTACGGGCATGCACCGTGCCAGGAACTGTTTCCAGGCTTTGCCCGCATTTATTTGCTTACTCCTTGTAAGTTCCCCTTTACGGAGGAGAAACTGAGGCACAGAGGCTGCGCAGTTGCTCAGGAAAGCAGCCGGAGTGTGGAGCCCGCTGTCTGCATTCCCCCGAGCTAGACCCAGAGGGGCCCCCGCTTTGTCGCTGGAGCTGTTGGGGAGCCAGGGACGAGAAAGCAGGAGCGATGTATCTTAAAAATAGCCCCCGGGATGTGTCCGCAGACCCGTACATTGCAAAGCCTCCTCGCTGGGCCCTGAGCTGAAATCTGAGCTCTGAGGAGACTTTGTTCTTTTCAAAGCACTGCTGGCCCTGTGATCCCGACGTGGCCAGCGACCCCGCGTGGCCAGGGCCGAGCAGGTGCCGAGGCCCACGGGTGTGTGACCACCCACACAGTCGCCTGGTTCCCATCCTGCCGCAGGGGCTGCTGCCAATCCCAGGGTCTGTGGTGCCTGGAGGTGGAGCCAGAGGGTGCCAGGCTTCCCACCCCTGCTCTGCCGCTGGCCCGCTGAGGACTGTGGGAAAGGCATCGCGCCCCTCTGAGCCCTGGTGGCTTTATACCGGGAGTAGCCAGAGCGACAGCTCTTTCATGGGTCCCGAGGATGAGACGGATGAAGTGCTTTGTAATAATAATATTTCACGGTAGCCACCTCGTCTTTCTAACAGCGGCACTTTCTCAGTGCTGTTTGCCAGCTGCCAAGCCCTTAAAAAGATTCCCCATTTAATCCTTGCACTCCTCTTGTGAGGTAGGGACTATTTTTTTACACCCACTTTGTAGCTGGTAAAAAAAAAAAAAATGAGGCATGGGGTGGGTGTTGGGCACTGTGCTTAAGACAGTGCTTGGGATACCTGCCTCACCTACCAGGGCGCAGCGTTGGAGTCACCTCCGCTTCCAGTCCAGCTGCCTGTGAACGCACATTCCGAAGGCAGCAGGCGATGGCTCGAGTCCCTGGGCCCCCGCCACCCACATGGGAGACCCGGGGGGAGTTCCTGGCTCCTGACTTTGACCTGGCCCAGCCCTGGCTGTTGCAGGCATTTGGGAAGTGAACCAGCAGATCAAACATCTGTCTCTGTTGTCTGTCTGTCTCTCTCTCTCTCCCCCTGCCTTTCAAATAAAATGAAAATAAATGCATAAAAATTAAAATAATAGCCGGCGCCACAGTTCAATAGGCTAATCCTCCATCTTGTGGCGCCAGCACACCGGGTTCTAGTCCCGGTCGGGGCGCTGGATTCTGTCCCGGTTCCCCTCTTCCAGGTCAGCTCTCTGCTGTGGCTAGGGAGTGCAGTGGAGGATGGCCCAAGTGCTTGGGCCCTGCACCCCATGGGAGACCAGGAGAAGCACCTGGCTCCTGGCTTCAGATCAGCGCAGTGTGCCGGCCGCAGCGCGCCAGCCATGGCGGCCATTGGAGGGTGAACCAATGGCAAAGGCAAAGGAAGACCTTTCTCTCTGTCTCTCTCTCTCACTGTCCACTCTGCCTGTCCAAAAAAAAAAAAAAATTAAAATAATAGAAGTGGGGCACAGAGGTGAATCATCCAAGAGCTTCCAGCTGGCTCAACACAGCGGCCAATCCTGGACTGAAACTCATAAAGCAGTTGACTCGGACACATTGTCCCTGGCAGAGGCAGAATTCAAACCCAGGACTCCAAGCGCCTGCCCCCTCCTCCCTCCTCCTGAATTCCCCAGCTACAGCCTGGCAGCCACGAATCACCCAAACCTGGTCCGGTGTTTCCAGTATCATCTATATGCTCTGCAGAGGGCTCAGCTTGGCAAACTGCCCGGCTGGGGCCCAGGCCAGTGGCGAGCTGATCAAGAAGAGGAAGAGGAGCGGGGGCGTCGGGCCTGGTGGTTAAACCATCAGCTGGGACGCTCACATCCCAAAGCAGAGCGCTTGGGCTGCATTCCTGGCCCTGGCTCCTCCTGGCTGCAGCTTCCTGCAAGTGCAGACCCCGGGAGGCGGTGGTGACGCTCAGGTGGTGGGGTCCCTGCCGCCACACGAGACGCCGGGACTGGGTTCCTGGCCCTTGGCTTTGGCCCAGTCCAGCCCCAGCTATCACAAGCTTTTGGGGGAATGAACTGATCAACGTGTGCTCTCTCTCTCTCTCTCTGTTTCCAGTTCTGCTCCTCAATTTACATTTTACTTTTTTTTTTAAGTTATTTATTTATTTGAAAGGCATGCTGGTTCGCTGCCCAAATGGCCACAACAGCCAGAGCTGGGCCAGGTCAAAGCCAGGAGCTAGGAGCTTCTTCCTGGTCTCCCATGTGGGTACAGGAGCCCAAACACTTGGGCCATCTTCTACTGTTTTCCCAGGCACATCATCAGAGAGCTGGATCGGAAGTGGAGCAGCTGGGACTTGAACCAATGCCCACATGGGATGCCAGCACTGCAGACGGCAGCTTAACCTGCTACTCCACAGTGCCAGCTCCTCAAATTTACATTTTATAAAAAAAGTGGGGGGGCTGGCGCTGTGGCATAGCAGGTAAAGCCGCTGCCTGCAGTGCCGGCATCCCATGTGGGCACCAGTTGCAGTCCTAGCTGCTCCACTTCCAGTCCAGCTCTCTGCTATGACCTGGGAGAGCAGGGAAGATGGCCCAGGTGCTTGGGCCCCTGCACCCACATGGGAGACCCAGAGGAAGCTCCTGACTCCTGACTTCAGATCGGCACAGCTCCAACCATTGTGGCCAATTGGGGAGTGAACCAGCGGATGGAAGACCTCTCTCTCTCTCTCTCTCTCTCTCTCGGCCTCTCCTTCTCTCTCTGTGTAACTCTGACTCAAATAAATAAATAAAAATCTTTAAAAAAAAAAAGTGGAAGAAGAGTGGGTATCGCAGGGGGAGATGACAACTTGAGCAGAGCGTGGAGGCAGAGAGCGTGAAACCACCCACCCCGCGCCACCCTGCGCCCCACCATGGCCGGCAGTGAGGGGGAGAGCTGAGCACACCAGGTACAGCACTGGCCATTGTCCTGTGAGTGCCAGGGAGCCCTGATGACCAGTGCTCCTGACCAAGGCTTGGCAGTGGCTGGCAGCGGAAGTGACCAAGTTGGCTCTTTTTTTTTTTTTTTTTTTTTTTTTGAGGATTTATTTATTTATTTGAAAAGCAGAGTTAGAGAGAGAAAGAGAGAGGTCTTTCACTGCTGGTTCACTCCCCAAATGGCCGCAATGGCTGAAGCTACACTGATCCGAAGCCAGGAGCCAGGAGCTTCTTCCAGTTCTCCCACGTGGATGCAGGAGTCCAAAGAGTTGGGCCATCTCCTGTTTTCCCAGGCCAAAGCAGAGAGCTGGATGGGAAGTGGAGCAGCCAAGACTTGAACCGGTGTCCATGTGGGATCCCAGCACTGGAGGCGGCGGCTTTACCCTACCCACGATGCCACAGCGCTGCCCCCCCCAAGTTGGCTTTGAGCTCCCGCTGTGCTTGCCCAGGGCTCCCTGAACCCACCCCCTCCTGCCCTCCCTTCCTAGCTGGCCACCAGAGGGGCCTTCCCCAGTTCTGTTAACAGAGGGCAGGGACCTCATTGGGGTGCAGTAGGTGAAGCCACTGCCTGTGACGCTAGTATCGCCTATGGGTGCTGACTCAAGTCCCAGCTGCTCCACTTCCAATCCAGCTCCCTGCTAATGTGTCTGGCAGAACAGCAGAGGATGGCTCAATGCTTGGGCCCCTACCACACTGGGGAGACTGGGATGGAGTTTTGGGCTCCTGGCTTTGGCCTAGCCCAGCCCTGACTATTGTGGGCATTAGGGTGTGAACCAGTTGATGGAAGATCTCTCCTCCCAACCCTCTACCTTGCAAATAAAGAAATAAATCTTTTTTTTTTTTTTTTTTCAAAAGAAAGAGGACAAATCCAGTTGCCAAGAACCACAGACCATGCACTGGGTCTGAGCAAAACACAGGAGCATCTCCAGGGAGCGGCTTGCCCAGCTCAGCACTTGGGGAAAGAGGGAGTCATGGCTGGACCCCCAGAAGAAGGCGCCATGGCCAGATCCTGGTTGTGCACCACCCAGGAGGCAACGCGCCCTGGAGCCAAGAGGGCTGGCCCTGGGTTCCGGTCCTGGCTGTGCCATTTGCTGGCTGTGTGGCTCTGGCCAGGTATCTTAACCTCTCTGAGCTGCAGCTTCCCTGTGTGTGAAATGGGGATAGTGATCCTTTTCTCCGAGAATTACTGGAAGGAAGCCATGAGATGCGGCTGCGTTTAGGGGACCTGGCACAGGTGGGGCACAGACAGAGGCTGGGGTGACAGCTGCTGTTGTGGATGGTCTGTCTCGGTCATCTGGACTCAGCTGCTTGGAGGCAGAGTGTCTTTTGTGCGCCTTCCCCTGCTCCCGGGCACCCCCCCACCTCGGGGGTTCACTGGGTCTCTGGCTTCCGGGAGGCTGCTTGCAAGGCTTGGACCCCACAGGTGTGCCTTGCGTAGCCAAGAAAAATCCAGAGGCCCAAGCTCAGGGGTGGATTTTATTTTTATTTAGTTGAAAGGCAGAGTGACAGAGAGAGACATCTTCCAACCACTGGATCACTGCTCAAGTGCCCAGAGCAGCCCGAAGCCGGGAGACCGGAACTCAGGCCAGGTCTCCCCGTGGATGTCAGGAGCCCAAGCACTTGAGCCATCATCCGATGCCTGCTCCCAAAGCTGGATCAGAAGCGGAGCCAGGACTTGAACCAGGCGCTCTGATCTGGGACGTGGGCATCCCAAGCGGCGTCTTAGCCGCTGCTCAACCAGACAGTCTGTGGGATAATTTTGAGTCCTAATATCAGATGACTTAGACACATTCTTCTAAACACAGGCGGTGGTTTTGTTACTGCTGAGAGAGACAGTGAGAGGTCTCTCACCCCGTGGTTCATTTTCCAGATGTCTGGGCAACATCTGGAGCTTGGCCGAGCCAAAACCAGGAGCCTGGAATTCAATCCAGGTCCCCCACGTGGGTGGCAGGGACCCGAGTACTTGAGCCCTCACCTGCTGCCTCCCGGGTGCGCGTGAGCAGGGAGCTGGATCAGAAGCGGAGGTGGACTGCGCCCAGGCACTTCCCTGTGGGGTGCGGGAGTCCCCAGCGGCAGCCTCACCACTGTGCCACCTGCCCACCCCGCAGTCTTTCCTGTGAGGGCTTTGTGGGGCGGACGCCTCTGCTCTAGCAGCAGCTCTGCTGTTACAGCATGGAGGTAGCCACAGGCAACGGAATGAACAGAGCCAGGTTCCAATAAAACTTTATTTACAAAACAAGCAGTGGGCCAGTTAGAAGCTCCAGCTCCTACATTCCTGGAATGTCTAAAATGGAGGCTGAGTATGGTCGGCTAACAGGTCCAAGGTCACACAGCTGAGCAGGGTTGATGGCCTCACATCACCGATCTGCAGTGTCTTGCAGGGACCCAGCAATGCCAGCTCCCAGCTCCTGGGGCTGCTCCCTCCAAAGTGACAGCTCTCAGAGCAGTGGGAGAGGTGAGCAATAGCCGAGGAGCCAGAGGAAGGCCTCTGGGCTGGCAGGAGCCGGAAGGGGTGGGCGTAGAGGATCAGTTCCCTGGGAAGGGGATGTGGGAGGATCCTGTGTCCCTTCCTGCAGAGCCTCCTGCCCGGTGATGGGCCAGAACTGGGTCTTTGATGTCCTGGTTACCTCCTTGTGTCTTGGCACCAAAAAACCAAAAATCTACATGGGATCCAGAATCAAATCAGTATGCCCCATGCCCAGCCTCCTGCTGATCTCCAGGGCACCAGGGGTCCAGGAAGGTTTAGACTTGACTAATGGACACAGGGGGTGGTCCCAGGAACTGTGGGTGCTCAGGCCCTGGGAGGGCTGCCTCAGCAGCCTGGACAGCCTGGAGGGGCTCCTGTGTGAGAGGCAGGATGGAGTTGTCCTTGGCCGGACCCCCACCACAACTGTCTATTGCTTGTTCTTTCCGTACTTTTAAAATTTTTGTTTAAAAGCCACAGAGATCTGTCCACTGGTTCATTCCCCAAATGCCAACAACAGCCAGAGGCCGACCAGGCTAAAGCCAAGAGCCTGGAACTCAATCCAGGTCTCCCCCGTGGGTGGCAGGGACCCAAGCACTTGAGCCTTCACCTGCTGCCTCCCAGGTGCACATTAGCAGGAAACTGGTTCAGAAACGGAGGCTGGACTCAGGGCCAGGCTCTCCCATATGGGAGGCTGGTGTCCGCTGCACCAAATGCCCATCCCTTTTCTGTATTGTAGTTCTGGTTCTTCCCTTTGATCCCCTCTTCCTCTACTTTGCACCCCTGATTCTCCATCAGGAGGGCACCAACCTCTGCATCCTTTTATTCTTCTAATGCCCACACCCACAACAGGCATTGCTAGCCGATCCTGACACACTGAGCTGCCCCAGAAAGTCACTCCCAGTCAGTCAGAGTTGGAACAAGAGCCAGCGCCTCCTTTCTGGTCTCTGTTCCTCTCACCTGCTACTCAGTGCCCATCTGCCAGTGAGGCCCAGAGAGGGGGTCGCCCAGTTCTTCCAGGGGCCACACGGAAGTGTCCTTCTCCCCACAGAGGGGCGGGCTTCTGCCTTCCCATGTGACTCAGGATGGGTCAGCCCATGTGACCGAGC
Organism: Oryctolagus cuniculus; assembly: GCF_051225735.1. NCBI lineage: Eukaryota > Metazoa > Chordata > Mammalia > Lagomorpha > Leporidae > Oryctolagus > Oryctolagus cuniculus. The sequence continues at coordinate 148,749,404 of NC_142873.1, read as the reverse complement.
CTGGTCTTGTCCCCCAGTGACCCCAGGCATGAAGATCTACATCGACCCTTTCACTTATGAGGACCCCAACGAGGCAGTGCGGGAATTCGCCAAGGAAATCGACATCTCCTGTGTCAAAATTGAGCAGGTGATCGGAGCAGGTAGGTGGCACCTGCAGGCCGCAGCCAGGGATGGAGAGACCAGGCCAGGGTGTTCCTGGGGCAGAGGGTCCGATGGGGGCAAGGGCCACAGAGCACCCTCTGAGACTGGTGGGGTTCAGAATGCCCGAGGAATAAGGCCCCTCAGAGGTCATCTGGTAGAACAACCTCACCGATGGAAGAAGGGGGAAACTGAGGCATGGGGGTGGGGAGGCGCTTGTACAGCAGGTCAGAGGTTGAACTGGACTGGAATCCAGTTCTTGGACTTTGCGCAATGCTTTGTCCTCTGTCCCACTGGTCATCCCAAGTCCCTGTGCCCCCCCAGCCCAGGCTCCCCTGCACCTCCCCGAGTGCCCAGTCAGAGACCAGGGCACCACCCTTGAGGAATCTGCTCTTCTTGGGGGCGGGGACTTTTCCGGGCCCCTGTGTTGTCATGGGGGTTCTGTGTCTGAGAGGGCCAGTGGACCTGCAAAGAGGAAGTGCACCCGCAGGCCGCAGGGGAAGAGGTGACAGGAAACAGGGAAGTGGCCCTTCCACCTGGCCAGTGGCCTCCCACCTCTCGCTGTGTCTGTCCCAGGGGAATTTGGCGAGGTCTGCAGTGGCCACCTGAAGCTGCCAGGCAAGAGAGAGATCTTTGTGGCCATCAAGACGCTCAAGTCCGGCTACACAGAGAAGCAGCGCCGGGACTTCCTGAGCGAGGCCTCCATCATGGGCCAGTTTGACCACCCCAACGTCATCCACCTGGAGGGCGTCGTCACCAAGAGCACACCCGTGATGATCATCACTGAGTTCATGGAGAACGGCTCGCTGGACTCCTTCCTCCGGGTAGGGGAAGCAGGGAGCGCCAAGGCCCCGCGGCACAGCTGCAGATGGTCAGAGCCTGCAGGGGTCCTGGGAGAGCCCTAGGTCCGGAACAGCTTGTAGGCTCGCGCTTTCCATTCCCTTACCATGGCAGGCATTGCTAGTCAATCCCAGCACTGTCTCCCACTAAACCCAGAAGCAATCTCCACATCCCCCGGAAGCCACGCCCAGCCGATTACAGAGTTGGCTCACTGCTGGCCGCCTGTTCTTGTGCACACTCTCAGCCATCCTCGTCTTGATGCACAGGAGAAACGGGCTCAGGGAGGGGCAGAGATGGCTCAGTGCCACCCAGGGGGTCAAGGTGAGAGCCTGGACGAGAACCAGGTGTCCGGCCCCTCCCCCAGAGTTTTCACCAGATCTTGGAGCCCCCATACATTTTTCCAGAACTATCTAGGCGGGGGAAAGAGTCCTGAGCACAAGACCAACAGAGGGAACTTCCAGGTCCCTCGCCCCTCCCAGGGGACCACAGTTACCAGTTAGCCGAAGAGCAGTGGACTGACTGCCACGCCACAGACATCTGGGAAGCACCCACTCTGTGCCAGGCCCCTTGTTGTTTAGCCCGGAGCAGCCCTGGGAAGTGGTTATGGTTTATCACCATCAGACACACAGATGAGAAATCAGAACTCAGAGAGGTTCTGTCACACGTCCCAGGTTGCACAACCAGGAAGGGGCAGGCCAGAATCAAGCTGAAGCCCGTGTCCTCTCCACCACTCCCAAGTTGGCCTTGCCAAGGTCGGCGGGCATCTGAGTCCTCCCCCAGGGAACCCAGAGTCTGGGCGGCAGGGGCCAGCTCCGGCTCTCCGGGGCTCCTACACCTGCTCTGCTCTTGACCCGTGTCTCCCCCACTCCTCCCAAAGCAAAACGACGGGCAGTTCACGGTCATCCAGCTGGTGGGCATGCTGCGGGGCATCGCGGCCGGCATGAAGTACCTGGCCGACATGAACTACGTGCACCGCGACCTGGCCGCCCGCAACATCCTGGTCAACAGCAACCTGGTGTGCAAGGTCTCTGACTTCGGCCTCTCCCGCTTCCTGGAGGACGACACGTCGGACCCCACCTATACCAGCGCCCTGGTAAGATGGAGATCGGGAACACGCGCCCCCTGCTGGACAAGAGTGCATCCACAGCCAGCCCTGCCCGCACCTGCTCATGCCAAACACCTGGCCCTGACCCCGTGTAGACCCCATCAACCATCACCCCCTGCCCTCCTGCAGCTCTCGGCCTGGTGGGGCGGCACAGGGAGGCAGAGCGGTGTTGGGAGGCAAGTGAAGGCCAGGCAGAGGGGCGGCAGCTGAGCTGAGAGCTGATGCGCCAGCAGAAGTTTGTAGGTGCCGGGAGTTCACGGCCAGCCTGTGTGACTGGAACGCAGTGGGAGAGGCAGCGAGCAGCAATGAGGAGATGCCCTTGAGTGCCCAAGCTTGGGACTCACTCCTGGGAGCAGCTAGGGTTGCTAAAGGCTTTTCGTTTTATTTTTTAAGGATGTACTTGTTTATTTGAAAGGCAGAGAGAGAGGGAGAGAGAGAGAAATCTTCCATCTGCTGGTTCACTCCCCAAATGGCCACAAAGGCTGGGACTGGACCAGGCTGAAGCAGGAGCCTGGAACTCCGTCCAGGTCTCCCACTTGGACCATCTTCCGCTGCTTTCCCAGGTGCATTAGCAGGGAGCTGGATCAGAAGCGGAGCAGCCAGGACTTGAACCAGTGCCCATGTGGGATGCAGGGGCAGCCTAACCTACTGTGCCACAATGCCGGTCCCATGAAGGGTTTTTAGCTGAAAAGACGCAGGCCCTGCCCTCAAGGAGCCAGGCCAGCGGGCAAGTGTGGCGAGTTCTGTGCCCCTCACAGAGAACTGGCAGGAAGAGAACAGATCTTTGGACACGAGGGAAGGGCTTCCAGGGGATGTGTGGATGAGAAGGAGGTGTCTGGGTGGCAGAGTGGGACAGGGCAGTGTGTGCAGATGTCCAGTGGTCAGAAGCGCAGGGAGAGTTTGAGGAACCAGGAGCTGCTTCCTGAGATTGGCACAGCACAGGGCACAGGACGGGGGAGTGCTGAGAGAGGCGGCCGCGCAGGTCAGCTTCCCACCTGTCAGCCATTTGTCCTGTCCCCCAGGGTGGGAAGATCCCGATCCGCTGGACGGCCCCGGAAGCCATCCAATACCGGAAGTTCACCTCAGCCAGCGACGTGTGGAGCTACGGTATCGTCATGTGGGAGGTGATGTCCTATGGGGAGCGGCCCTACTGGGACATGACCAATCAGGACGTAAGTCTCCGAGGGGGTGGGCGGAGCCTTTCCAGCCAGCCAGATTTTGGTGGTGGTGGGGGGGGGACCTCCAGGCCTTGTCCTGTTGTCCTGGGGCATGGGAGTTAGGACCCTTGAGACCGCAGGCCTGGTAGCCAGTGCAGCTCCCAGCAGGACCTGAGCCCTGCAGGGGTGGGGGTAAGGCCTTCAGGACGTGTGCACCTGTGGCCAGCCCAGGTATGGTTCACCGAGATTGTTCAGAGTCAGAAGTGGCCAGGTGCTCACTTGGAGGGGGCAGGGTTGGGTTCTGAGAGCACAGAAGTTGGGGCAGCATGGGCAGGAGCAACCGGGAAGTCCTCACGCAACAGGTGGGACCCGCATGGTGGACAAGCTTGGGAAGTGGGGGCTCCCGGGTGGGGAGAGCAGCCTGTGCCAGGCCCAGAGGTGGACTGCGAGGGAGGGTGCTGGGGAGCTGGGCAGAGAGGGAGGCAGGAGTCAAAGCCATTTGAAAGTCAGCCCAAAGGGTTTCATTGGCAAACGTGCAGACGGGAAGACCTGAAGACGCCTCCTAGCCGGGAGCCACCGTGGAGCTGTGCAGGGCAGCCCGGCCAGGAGGGACGGGACAGACCCACCATGGGGCCTGAGCTGTGCCGTGGGGCCCAACAGGGGACCCGTCAATGGCACTGACATGGAGAACATGGCCACCCTGGGGTCACGCAGAGGCCAGAGTAGGGGTCCTCAGGGCCACCAAAGCCAGGTCAGGGCTCACACAGGGGAAGGAGGGTACAGCTGTGGGGCGGGCACAGGAGGGCCAGCCTGGGGCCCTGGGCAGAGGTTACGGTCAGAGCACTGGATTCCCCAAGATGGGCGGAGCACCCAGATGCCAGCTCACGGGATCAGACCCAACTCTGGGGCCCCCTCTAGGAGGGGGAGGTGGTTGCCATGGCAACACGAGCTCAAGCCTCCTCAGATGCACCCGGCCCCTGTGTTGTCCCCAGGTGATCAATGCCATCGAGCAGGACTACCGGCTGCCGCCGCCCATGGACTGCCCGAGCGCCCTGCACCAGCTCATGCTGGACTGCTGGCAGAAGGACCGTAACCACCGGCCCAAGTTCGGCCAGATCGTCAACACGCTGGACAAGATGATCCGCAACCCCAACAGCCTCAAAGCCATGGCACCCCTCTCCTCCGGGTACGGCTGCATCCCGCTCCTGGCAGGTGCCCCCCACTGCCGCTCAGGAAGGGGAAGGCTAGGACCAGCGGGGGGAAGGCTAGGACCAGCGGGGCTTGGGGGTGCAGGCGGGTGCAGCACACTGCTGTCAGAGGAGAATGCCCGTGCACTGTGGGTGGCAGGGGAATCCCTTGTAAAGCAGGGTCAGCAGCTAAGAAAACTAACAAAGGGTTCGGAGTCTTAGCTGGGGGCTCATCACTCCCCTCACGCGCGTCCTGGACTCCTCTAGCTTCCATTTGCACACTCACTGACACAGCCGTGCACACGCGCGCACACGTGCATGTATGCTCGGACAGATGCAGTGGACGCACACTCAGGCCCAAACACCCCTGCTTCCTTGCACTCCGCGATGCCACACTCCTCACAGCCACAGGCACCTGCTCCCACGGCCCGCTCAGAAGTCCACAGTCACCATACACACGCGTCCCCACACTCGGGTCAGTGTCCCAAGCTTGGGCTCTGTCCAGGGAGGGGGGTCTCACAGGCTCACTGGAGCTTCCCTTCTCCCCGGGCCCTGGGGCACGCTGCACCAGGCCGCCACTCAGCACTGCCCACCCTGGGCGGCTGCCACGGGCCCCACCGCTGGCCCTACCCCCTCCTACTCTTTGGCTGCACAGTCCCCCAGGTCCCCAAGGCATAGCCAGCTGTGTGTCCCCAGGATCCAGGGCTGTCTGTGCCAGACTCCTTGGGCCAAAGTCCTTCCCCCACCTGAGCTCTGGGGGCCAAGAAATCTTCACACCTGCCACACCCTTGTCTCAGCCCCTCCTGACTCAGTGGATAAGGCTACCTTGACCTCCAGAGAGTCAATTTCACTCCTTGCCAGGCAGGAAGTCATTGCCTTAGTATCACCAGTTTATCTGGGGATGCAGCCTCCTGTAGCACAAACCCCAGTGGAACAGCATTGAGCGTGGCCCTGGGGCAGGAGCAGGAAGTGACCACTGGAATTCCACCTCCCGGAAGTTAGAGCCACAGAGAAGCAGCGCCCCCTCTCGCTCCTGAGGTCCATCGACCCAGCAGGGCCAGCAGGCTGCCCCAGCTTCGAGTCCTGCACACCCACACACCATGTACACACTGACACAAGTTCGAACGCACATCCGCACACAAAAGAAACACAAACACGCCAGCTCCGTTGGTGCAAGTGGATACACACGTGCGCATACGTCGGCCGCCCGCAGGTGTGTCCGCTCCTCTGCGGGCATGGGCCCTGACCATCCCTGTCACCCCAGGATCAACCTGCCGCTGCTGGACCGCACGGTCCCCGACTACAGCAGCTTTAACACGGTGGACGAGTGGCTGGAGGCCATCAAGATGGGGCAGTACAAGGAGAGCTTCGCCAACGCCGGCTTCACCTCCTTCGATGTCGTGTCGCAGATGATGATGGAGTAAGTGCCCAATACCTCCACTCGCGCCGTCAGCGCCCGCTCCCACCCGCCCCGCCAGCCAAGCAGGGGGCCCCCAGAGGGTGAGGAACAGGCCATGTCCCAGCCGGCACACGGGGACCAAGGGGTGACATGGCAACTCTGGAGTCACGCCCCCTGGCCGTGTGACCTTGGGCAAATCCCAGCACCTCCCCCGGCCTCTGTTTTCTCATCTATAAACTGGGGGTGAGCCGGGAGCTGAAAGAGATGGCAGGAAGTGGTGCTTGGTGAATGCAAGCTCCCCTCCCGTCCCCGGGGAAGAGGGCAGAGGGGCCCCCAGGCGGCCTCTCAGTCCAGGGCTCTTCCAATGCCACAGCCGCTGCAGCGCTGGCCACCCTAACCAGCTCTCCCATCCCAACACCCCAGGCAGCTCATGGGGTGCCCAGCCCTCGCCACCACCCCCCACCCCTCCCTAACACACATGCTTCTCTCCCAAAGGGACATTCTCCGGGTGGGGGTCACGCTTGCTGGCCACCAGAAAAAAATCCTCAACAGCATCCAGGTGATGCGGGCCCAGATGAACCAAATTCAGTCTGTGGAGGTCTGACGGTCACCACCTCGGCGCACCTGTTCCTCCAGGCCCCGCCCCCTCCACCCCACACGCCGCCGGCCCCCCTGGCGCTCCGTCCACTGCAGGGTCCGCCACCTGCCAGGAGGCCGCCGGCAACGGGAAGGACCAAGCAGCGCTGCAGCCACGAGACGTCCCCGAGAACACGCGCGACTCGGACGATGGAAATAAGGGAATCGGAAAAAAAAAATTAAAAGGAAATAGGTCCTGGAGGGGCGGGACACGCAAGGACTATTTTTTAAAGCGGATTCTCATCAGGAAAGCGATGACCGTTCTTGGAGAAAGCGTACAAGGGCTTGGGGGGTGCACGCAGTCTGTCCAGCCGGAGACCAGCAGTTTCTCTCCGTCTCCCTCTGGGAAAGTGACCTGGTCAGAGCCGAGGACACTTTCAGGAATCAGATGTGAACCGGCGAGCCGGGGTCACCGCCTCTCGTGTCCTGGGGCTGCTCACGACACAGCCAAGCACCAGGTCCCCGGGGGCAGGCGGACAGGCAGCCGCCCCGGGCCTGCTCTGGAAAAATCCATTCCTGCTGCCACTGAGCAATCAGAGACTTTTTCTGTCTTTGGAGAATATTCTAAAAACTCCAATGAGAGACTGTGTCTCCTGCTGGTTCCTGGGGCTGAAACAGGGGGCTTTGGTCCTCCCCGGGGTCGGGGAGAGCCCCGGGCACAGAGGGGGAAGGGCAGCTTTGCTGAAGACGCCCTCCACCCCAGGTCTGCAGCTCCACGGCCAGACCCCGTGCACAACCCGGTGGCGCCGCCGTCGCCGCCGCTGCCACCAGCCCCCAGCCGAGGCCTGCTGCTGCGGTCACTGCCGTCAGCTACGACTGCCACCAAGGAGGGTGGATCCTGCGACTGGGTTTGTTGACAGCACCGCGTGGACTCCGTGGGGGGTGGGGGTGGGGAATTTTGGTCACGGGTGGTTTTGGTTGGGGGGTTTGTGGGGTGTTTTTTTTTAATGACAATGAAGTGACACTTTGACGTTTGCTACCTTTTGAGGACTTACCGATCCTTCTCCAGTAAGAAGGTGCTTTCTGCATACTGACTTAGGCGATCTACCAAGGGCGAGATTTTATATGCACATTTCTGGATTTTTTATACGGTTTTCATCAACATCCTTCCCACCTCCCACCTGCTGCCAGGCCTCACCAAAGCCAACCGCCACGGGGCCATCTGGCCATCCAGAGACTCCCGCGATTCAATGGGGAGGGGGAGGCACCAAGGTGGAGGAGCATCCATCCCACCCCACACTCCACCACCCCCCCCCCAGGACTGTTTTTGAAAGCAACAGATTGAGCCGGAAGTGGGCTGTGAGGCTGCAAGTCCTTGCCCACTTCCCTACCCCCGCCCTCTCCAGCCTACCCAGTACTTCCCAGGCACAAAGGCCCCTTCGAGGTTCCTGGGTGCCCGGAGTCGGCCAAAACCCAGTTGTGCCTCTGGGACTCTAACCCGGGCTGCATCGGAGGCCAGGACCCGGCTCATTCACTGTGATAGCCCATCCCGGCAGAGGGCGCCCCAGAGGCCCCGGGCAGGCAGGCCCTTTCCCTTCCCTGGGGGGAACCTTTGTGATTTCTCTCCCACCTCCTTCCTGCCTCCAGGCCTTTGCCTGGACCTGGAGGTCTTGGCTGTGGGAAGCCATCAGCCGAGGGGTCTGGCCACAGGCTCTGTCCCGTGAGCCGAGGCAGGCACCTGAGCGGAACAATCGGTTAGTGAGCTGAATGGAAATAAACGCTTTAGTTATAAAACGGCCCCTGTCCTCTGTGTGTTCCAAGAGAGAGCCTGGCACCCCTGGGGCATGCCAAGTGGCTCCTGATGCCCTTCCAGGATCCTAGGAGTCGCAGGGCTGGGCAGACACGTGCAGGACAGCAGAGCTCCATGTGGCCTTTCTGGCTCCGACCCATCAAAAGCACAGGCAACAAAAGCAGCACTCCCGTTGGAAGTGGCTCGGCGTTCGATGCCCTGGGAATCCAGGTGAGCCACTGCAGGTGCATCAGGAGAAGGGGGTCGACGGGTGCACTCAGCACGCCTGGCCCAGAGGACAGGAGCTTGGGGCACCAGGTGAGCTGTGAGCAGGGTGGACTTGGGACAGTGAGGGCGGGACGGCCCTGGGGTTCCCTTGGCCACCAGCCAGGAATGCCCCCCTGATCCAGGCCAACTCGGATCTTCTCTGCGATGGCTCCTTGCGCCATCGAGATCAGAGCTGTGTGTGCACGGAAGTACTTTGCTGTGGACAGCAAGTCTGATGGAGGAGGGGTGCTCAGGGCTTCCCGTTTATCCAGGGACCTTCCTTGAGGAGACTGACCCTAGGGAAGAGGCAGGTAGCTAAAGGGCCTGCGGTCAGAACGCAGCCAGCTGGGCCAGCCTGTCATCTGTCGCTCACCTGTCCCTGAGGCCGTGTGAAGGGAAGGAAGGGATTAGGGAGGAGCGTGGGCTCCCGGGGGGGACAGCAGGGCCAGCCGCAGGGAAGGCACTGGCTGGGTTCCCACAACCTGGCCAGCAGGGGCCCACTGGCCATCTCTGTGCCCCCAACATGCCCGGCACGGGTGGCAGCTGTCCTGGCACACAAGGTCACCTTCTGGCTGCACTGATGCTGTGTGGATTAACTCTGTCTCCCCAGCCCGCCCCCCACACCCCACTGCTCCAGGGCCCCACAGGGGCTGGCAGTCGGTGCTTCCTGTCAGATGGCTTCCTGCCTAAGCCGCTGGGCTGGGCTCCACTAGCCAGCGCGCCAGCGCGTCCGCTCATCCGTCCTCCAGGGCCCGAGGGCCTCGGTGGCTTGGGCAGCCACGTTCCTGCTTCCCACAGTACGGGTGCTACCCGGACCCTCTGTCTCGTCTTCAGGGTAACAGACAGACATCACTGTGACCTCCCCTGGGGTGCAGGCGCCACTCCCTTCTCCCCTCTGCAGGGGCGATGCCCCGCCCCCCACCCCTTGCTTGCTGTGGCCAAGCCCCTTCCACTTAGGCTGCCCATTCCCCAGGCACACAGCCCCCAGCCCTTGCTGCCTGGTTACTAATCCTTTCCTGGCGCAGCCTCCTCAAGTGCCAGCCCCCACCTGCCCAGCAGCGTGAGAGGCGTTTCCGGCTGCGCTCACACAGTTGGTGCTTAACGAAGGAGAGTTGCCGGTCAGCACGGGCCGGGGCACCGTGGAAATGGGGCCAGATGCCCTGGGAGGGCTGGGCCTGGCAGAGCTGTGCCACCCACCCCGGTGCCCCTGGCTTCAGCGCCCCCCCCCCAGAAATGGGCCATTATCATCGATCATCAGCAGCCTCTTCCTGCAGGAGTGATATTTACAGTATTGATTAACTGGGAAGACGCGGGCAGACCAGTTAGAACCGACAGTGGTCACTGTAGGAGCCGTGGGGACACTTAAGGGACTCAGAGCAGGGGGTGTTTACCAATGCCAGCAGTGCCCCAGCTCAGATGATGTCACCTGGTTCTTTCTGGTTGGGCCCTACTCTATCGCTGTCTGGGGGCTCTCTGCCACCCCCTTGTGAGCAGTTGTGCCTCCCACCCCCTCCCAGACAAGGGGCTCATGGCCAGAAGGCCGGGAGCACCCACCCCTGCCCAGCTCGACCCCGTACCCGGCACAGGAAGGCCCCAGACCACTGTTCACGCCAGGGCCAGGCCCTTGACCACTCTGGGCTCTCCCAGGACCCCTGTGGTTCCGAGGAGGTACTGAAGGCTAGAACACTCCTGCAGGACAAATCGTGTGCATGCATTCGCGGGACAGGGTGCAGCCAGATGCGTCCTGACCCCGTGGCAGCCTGCTCCTGCCACTGGCTCGGGACTTGGGTCTAGGGAGACACTTCCCCTCTCAGCTCAGCTCCCGACCTTGGTAGCGAGAGCCTTGGCCCTGGGGAGCCGGCGAAACGCTGCCTGCACCTCGGTCCAGTGAGGCTCGGGATGATGTTGCTTGCTCAGGATTACACAACCAGGAGGGGGCGGAGTGGAGCCCAGAGCCCACGTCTGTCTGCTTCCAGTGCTCACTCTGCCCCACTCAGAGAACGGGAAGCTCTTGGTGTCTGTCTGGTGCTGGCTGGTCAGAGAGGGAAGAACTCAAACTGGCTGTCAGGGAGGGCTTCTTGGAGGAAGCTCACTTGAAAATGACCGAAGGAGAGAGAAAGGTCGTTCCAAGATGCAGTGGCCAGAATGGTCCAGCACAGTGAGGGGTCAGGTGCAGGCGGCCCGGGGAGTCAGGGAAGGTGGGAGTTGGTACAGGGGGAGGCTGAGGCAGGTTGGGCGTGAGCTACAGTTCGGCAGAGATGCTGGGACAGTGAGCATGGGGTTCTAGAAGTCAGCCCGGTCACCCGATGGGGCAGGAGGCCTCCCAGCCACCCATCCCCCAGGAGGCCCTGCTGCTCCTGGTGCCAGCCTCACAGAGACAGAGTGCCCGCTGCTGCTGGGAACAGCAGGGCTGGGATCTGTGCTGCCTGGGTCCTGACGGGCCTGAGGGCCGCCCCATGTCCTCCAGGTCTCGGGGGCAGGGGGCACAAGGAGGAGGGGAGCAAGCTCCTGTCACCCAGCATGGAGGGGGCCAGGCAGGGCTCTGGAGGTGGGCGCGGACAGCTCCCAGGAAGCCCTCCTCTGCCCGCGGACTCCTGGAGAGATCACCCAGACCTGTTGGCAAGGGCCTGGGGTCCAACCCTTTCTTACAGTGTGTTCTGCAGACCCTCAAGCCCAGGCAGGAGCCAGTTTGCCCTTTGGGGAGACCCAGGTCGGAAGGCTGGCAGCAAGGAAGGCGTCCGCCCTTGTCTACAACACAGGGGGGGCCCCCAGCTTGGGATGCGCCCCAGGCAAGGGGGGGCTCAGGGTAGAGGCCACAGAAGTGGCAGGAACAGCCCCTCCTCCTCCTGGAGGATGCTTAGAAGCTGCCCCTCCCGCCCCCAGGCCGCCGGCCTGCAGGGCGCCTCACCGCATCCCAGGGTTTCCTGGGTCTCCCGGGCCATTCATCGGGCAGCCTGCAGATTCCCCGGCGCCTGCGTGCTGCAGCCCAGGAGCCTCCTGCGGACACGAGGTCCTCACTTGCCTTCCCTCGCCGTAGACTGCGCCCGGGTTTCTGGCGTGCACAGGGCTCAGGGAAGAGCCGGGCGCTGTCAGCCAGGACACCCGACCCCGATGGCGGCGGAGGCTCGGGGTGGCCCTCAGGAAGGTGCTCAGATTGGAACAGCAGAGAGACCCCAGCCCCAGAGCCCGTCTGAGGTCAGCCTCACAGCGCGAGGGCTGCTGACACGGCAGGAGGCAGCAGCAACTTAATACTTCAGTCGGGCCCCACAGAGACCCCCCCCCCCCCAGGCTAAGATCCAGGCCTGGCCGGGTGGGCCAAGCCAAGGCAGGGAGTGGCTTCTAGCTGGCCCTGGACGAGGGCGTGGGGAGGCCCCGGGGGCTGCTCAGAGCCGCCGGCCTCTGCGTAGGAGAAGGCTCTAAGCCAGGGGCGTGGGAGGTGAGCGAGCTTCGGAGAGGCGGTCAGAACAGGGCACGTCCACTCTGGGGGCCCTGCTGCCACCGCGAGCGGCCCGAATTCTCACCGCCCGTGGGTGGAAGCTTCCAAGACTCTAAGGCTGCAAAGCCCCCTAACTGGAAGATTCCATGGAAGGAGTCCAGGCTTTTTAAGATTCCATCTCTAGAGGATTCGAGACTGTTAGTTCTTGGAATTTGCAGACCCGTGGCTCATCGCTGGTCCCTGTATCTGAGGGTTTTTATTTCAAAGAAAAAAGCACAAAGAGAGAGACAGGAGAAGACTGAGAGAAGACAGCCGGAAACACGCACTAAGAGCGGCTCCGTGCTTTGAGTGGGAGTCGAGATGCTCTTGGGCAAGGCGGGTGGAGCCTCTGTCCCGGGCACAGGGGCAAAATCACCCTCACCCAGGCCCCCCCCCCCCCAGGCAAGGGGAGCTGGCCGCTCCAGGCTGTGTCTGGGCAAGGCCCCCACACAGGCCGCAGTGCCCACTGACAGCCGGGCTTGGGGGCCACAGTGAGGCCCAGCTGACTCAGCCTGTGAGGGGAGCTACAGAGCCAGGGCTTGGCCTCAGAAATGCCCGCTGAGGACTGACCCCCCCCAGCAGACCCCAACCCCACTTTTCCCTCCAGAGCCAGCCTCACACCAGCGACTGTCGGGTCTCACGCCAGGTGCCTTCCCCCCACCCCCACCCCGACATTCGGATCACAGCTTCCACGGCCACACGACCCGGGCCCATTCCAAGGACACCCTCTACCCTTTCCAGTCTTAGCCACTGCCTAGCAAGCTGGGAGGCCAGCCTGAGGAGGTGGCTGTGGAAGGCTCAGAGCTCAGTATATGCAGTCTGGCTGCTTCCCCTTCCACCGTCAGGGACTCTGCTTGGGCAAGGGGACGCCAGACCAAGCCTCTGCGGCCAACCCAGGCTAGGCCTGGCCGGGACACTCCCTCACAACCGGCCTCTTTGGACTCCAGAGAAGAGCAGTGACCAGGTGCCCGGGCCCAAGCCCCACATCACAAGCGTAGCTGCTATGTCTCGAGTGCCAACCACGTGCCCAGCGCCATGCTCATCTTTTTCTATGCAGCATTGTCTTCATCCTCAGCCCACTCTGCACGATGGGTCCAATTAGGACTCCTGCACCTCCAGTAAGGAAACTCAGAGACACGGCATGGTGGCCGTCCCATGTCACACAGCCCGGAGGTGGCCTGACCCCGGCACCTGCCCTCTCAATCACAATGCTATGCTGCTACCAGTGTCCCCACTCAGCCCCTTGCCCTGTCAGATCTCCGGTCCCCAGGGGGCCCTCTGTCACCCTCTCGGAGCGGCATCACACTCCCTCCCCGGAGCTGTGGTCGCAGCCACAGGGGGTGGGTGGGGTGGGAGCGAGTGTCCAGACCTCCCCCTTCCCAAGTGTCCACCCCAGCCTGAGCTGTTCAGACCAGAGTTCCCAACCGGGGGCCGCAGCTGCCTGGAGGAGTTCATGGAACCCCGTGTCCTCTGGTCGTGAACATGGGTTTTCCTGACAATGTTGGGGATCAGGGAGGGATGTGGCTGGGGTTCCGGTGGACAGGGCTCAGACCTGGCTCCTCCACACTCCGCCGGCTGTGTCCAAGAGCAACCCTGACGCTGTTCCTCCAATGCCTTTGTAGGACCTTGCTTTTTCCAAAATAAATGTGAATTGTAAAAAGGAGCGCTTGGACTCGGTACATTTTTTGCCCTCTGAGGTCCCCCCAGGGAACACGTGAGAGAAGCCGGAAGTCCTGAGCAGGGGTCTGAAGTGTGACGAGGACGTTCCCAGGGCTAAGGACGGAGCCTGGGCGGGGCTGGGGGCAGGTGTGGAACTTGAGCAGTAGCTCCTATTCTAGGAACATCCTTCATGCTTAAGGGTTGAGTCCTGTGGTCAGGGGTCCTCGGGTTCTCGTCCCTGCTTATTCTGCTGGGCGGGAAGCCCACGACGGCAGGGCCACGTCTGTCATACCCTCAGCTGTGTTCACAGCCAGGTGAGGCTGGACTCAGGCTGGACACGTGGGTGTCAGCTGATGTTCTGCTGGAAAAGACGACGGTCGGGAAAGGTTCCATGGGCAAATACATCTGGCAAATTCTGCGCTAAGTCAAGTTGATCGGATTTCTTTTTTCTTTCCTTTTTATTTCTATTTATTTGAAAGGGAGAGAGAGACAAAGACAAAGAGAAGAATCTTCCATGCACTGTACCCTCTCCAAACACAACAGCCAGGGCTGGACCAGGCCAAAGCCAGGAGCCCACAGCTCAATCCGCGTGGGTGGCAGGGACTGGAGCCATCACCGGCAGTCTCCCAGAGTGCCTTAGCAGGAAGCTGGCATCGGAAACAGAGCCGTGATGCAGACCCGGGCACCCCAATAAGTGGATGTGTGTGTCCCAGATGGCACCTTCACAGCTGAGCCAAACACCTGCCCTGATCAGACGGCTTTATTTCAGGATGCTGATGACTCTTTCCAAAGATGGTTCTATTTGGAGGTTTTGGGGGAGTATCTCGAACCAGTGTCCTGGGAACACACTTGGAGGAGTGTCCGGCACGTGGGTAATGCTCCGGTGGTTAGAGGTAGAGCTGGGGTTGAAAACATCCCCAGGGAAGAGGTCAAAGGGCGGCTGTCCTGTAATTCATTGTCTCACTCACTCATTCATTCCTTCACCCCTGCAAAAACTACCTGCTAGGGCTGGTGTTTAGCGGAGCAGTTAGGATGATGGTTAGGATGCCCAAGTCCCACAACCCCTGACTCCAGCTTCCTGCTAATGCAGACCCAGGGAGGCAGCCATGATGGCTAAAGTAGTTGTTGGATGCTTGCCACCAACATGGGAGACCCAGATTGAGTTCCTGGCTCCTGGCTTCAGATCGACTCAGCCCCAGCTGCTGCAGGCACCTGGGGAGCAAACCAGTGGATGGAAGATCTCTATATCCATGTCTGTCTGTCTCTCTCAATCAACCAGTCTCTCCTTCTCTCCCTCTCTCTCCCTCTCCCTGTCTCACTCTCGCTTTCTCACTCTCTGCGTTTCAAATAAAAATACACATTTTAGAAGTACCTACTGGATTCCTACTACACAAAAGACCTTGCAGCAGATAGCCTGGGGGGGGGGCAGAAATGACTTGCATGTGCGCCCTGCCCTTGAGGGCTGGTAGGGACACCAGGGCCACTTTCCTGTACAGGGGTCGCGTACCCATGACTAGGCTGGTACTAGGAAAGCTGCCGGGAATTCAACACCTGCCTGCACACACCAAGTCCACGGTCGATGGAGGAGGCCAGCACAGCTCAGGGCAACGTGTCCTCAGAGTGGATCTGGCTTCCAGGAAGGCTGCCCTCGGCCCTGAATGGGAGCCCCTCAGGGCGCTGAGCAGGGTTCTTGAGCATGACGGGAGGCGTTCCCAGAGGCCAGGGGTGGACAAAGTGTCCCAGGCAGAGGGAACATGGATGCAGAGCAACAGCGTTCGACCCTCCCCTGTGGGGTGAATGATTACGTACTGTGGCCGGAGCATCTCCTACCGCACATGTGTAGACACACTGCAGTGCCTGGCTGAATGGGATTATGGCCTTTCAGAAGTGAGGCTTCCCACGAGCCCTGCTCGGCGGGCCCGCGAGGACACCCAGACGTGGCCGTGCACAAGGAGCAGGCCTTCAGCTGACACCAAGGCTGCCTTGATCTTGGGACTTCCCAGGCTCCAGGACTGCGAGGAGTGAACTTCCGTTCTTGATCAGTGAGCCAGTGTCAGGTGCATTGTGTCAAGAAGCATAAACGGACTGAGTCCTGATGCAAGCGATACTGACGCTGGCACAGCGACCACACTAGAAATGGGCACATCCCCTTGCACCGGTTTGCACACGCCAGCTGGCACGGCCGCCAGCTCCTGGGAGGTGCTGCTGGGTGCTGGGTGAGACTTGGTGCTTCCATGTGAGCACAGTTGAGAGGCTGACTGGGCTGCACACCGTGCACACACATGCCCACAGTTAGAGTCCAGTTTGCAAGCTCAAGGCCTTCCTTGGGTTCTTGGAGCCTCTGATCCATAACCCTGACAGCTTCTGTCTGTCCTAGCCTGCTTCCTCTGAGCAGCCTGGGTCCCCTGACTGCTTCTGCCGACCCCAGCCCTGGGCCTGAACAGCTTTGCCTGCCGTCCCCTGCCTACTGCGGGATCCAACCTCCAGGGGCTCTGCTCCCAGCTCAGAGTCACTGGGCCACGTCTCTCTCTGCAGACCCTCCTGGCTCCCATCAACCTCCTTGCCCACCTCGCCGCAGCTGAGACCAGTGTTTGCCCTTCCTGGCTCTACATGGGTGCCCACAGGCCCAGTCATTCCTCAGGGATGGGGCATTACTGATGCCACGCAAAGAAATGTCACCAAGAGAAAAGAGAGACACTTCCCCCATTATCTCCTACTGGGTTTGGCATCATGGCCATGGAGACACCCCCATCCCATGGGACTGTACCCCTCTCCTTTGCCCCCCACCACACCAAGCCCATTGGCCAACAGGATATACCCAGACCAGCCCCGCCCCAAAAACCCCCCAAGGACTCAGCACATGGAGTCTGGGGGCCGCCAGCTCCTCACCCACTGCTGGCACCTCCTCCCCTGTGGCCCTGGATGGCACGAGGGTAAAACTTGAGCAACTGTACTGCTCAGCCTCTGCTGATGAGGGTCGCCTACACATACGTGAACAGCCCACGGGCACTGTTGCCTCTACATACGCTCATTTGTAAGTGACTCCCCCGCCCCACTCATGCCAGTCACAGGCAAAGCTGTAAAATCCGGTCCACCCACACGTGGGTGCTGTACACGGGCACCCGCGGTGGGCTCTGCCCCACACACTCCCCCTGCTGATCTCTCTGGACCCGGCTTCGCCAACCACCCGTGCCGAAGACAGGCTGTGGGCTCCTTTTACAGAAATCTCTAAGCTGCTGCAGATCCAACAGGAAGCTCACTGTGAACTCCAAGCCCCCCTCACCCATGCCTTGTTCCACGAGACAGGCCACCCAGCACTTGTTTGGATGCCATGGCAAGGCCAAGGTGCCAGAGAAAGACAGCTGTCACTCTCCCCATCCTACAGATGAGAAAACTGAGGACATTCCCACACTTGCACAGCAGTTAGGAAGGACAGGAGCCAGCGTTAGGACCCAGGGGCCGGCTCTAAATCTGTGCTGTCTCAGTTCCTGCCACTCTCAGCCACGGGGCTCCCGTCACAGCCACAGCAGAAGACACACACCTGCACACACAAAGAGACTTGGAAAAGTTCGGGGGAAATGTGTATCCTGAAACAACTATGCGTGGGTTTCAAAAATTACGGGCACCAAAATCAACTTGTCTTTCAATCCATTTTCCCATGAATGCCCTGCAGTCCCTGTGTGTGCCTGTCCCCCTGACCCACCACCAGGTCAGGAGGCCGCAGAGTTGCCAGTTCTCATCAGGTGCCCCCGCCAGGCTCCCCAGAAGTAACAGCTCTTAGGAATTACGTCGTCACTGATGAACTTGGTTGTTCTTGATCTTCATATGAGGGTACTTCAAAAGGCCCACAGGAGGCGGGCAGTTGACACGACGGTCAAGCTGTTGCTCGGGACACCCCAGTGCCTGGGTTTAAGACCCAGATCCAGTCTCCATCCCAGCTTCCTGCCGATGCCCATCGGGGATGATTCAAGTTCATGGGCCCCTGCCACCTGCATGGGAGACCTAGACCGAGCTTTGGGCCCCTGGCTCTTCGTGGCCCAGCCCTGGCTGTTGCGGGCATTTGGGGAGTGAACCAGCAGATGGGAGATCTCATCTTTTCCTCCTTCTTTCCTTCCTTCCTCTTTCTTTCTCTGTCTTTTGAATACATTTAAAAAAATTTACATCCCAGGGAAAAATGAAACTAAGAGGTAAGTTTGTTTTGGAACAAAAAATGTTTTTTGAAAGCCATGCACAATTTTTCATCCTACCATTTGTCGTAAACTTTTTGACTCCTCCTGTTATCGCCCTATTTATAAAAACCGCAGGCCCAGGAAGGCCTCCCTCAGATGAGATGTTTGGATGAGGAGCAGCTGAGGGGGTGAGAGAGCAAACGAGAGGCTCGCCAGGCCGAGGAACAGCAGAAGCAAAGCCCCAAGGCTGCAGGAAGCCAGCCGTGTCCAAGACCAGCACGGAGGCCAGGCTGGCTGGATCAGGGAGAAGGGAGAGGCTGGGCGAGCTGGGGTCCTTCCCGGGCCACGATGAGAGCCGGATCTTCCCTCTGCAGAAGCAGGCCGTCCGTGGAGTGTTTGTGCACACAGGCGCCGTGACCTGGCTGTTCAAAGGATGGAGCAGCACAGTGAGTCAGAAGTATGGGGAGAGATTTTATTTCAGCGAATGCATGGGTGAGATTCAGCAGCCAATCCGTAATCCGCAGGGCCAACCTGCAGGCCGGAAACCCTCAGGTCAGAGCAGGTGCTGGGAGCCCAGAGGCAGGATTTCCCTTCCTTAGGGAACACTTGAGTCGCTGTCCCTGCCCTTCACTGAGGCCCACGCCTGTGGTCAGGATAAGCTCCTCTGCCTAAAGTCCCTGACTGGAGTGTAGACGCTAACCACACGCAACACCTTCCCAGCAACACCCGGGCTCATGTTCAGTAACCGGGCACTGCACAGGTAGCTCAGCCAGGTGGACAGCATGCGGGGCAGGGAGGCAGTCAGGAAATCCCGGCAGTGACCGGGATCCTGGAGGGAGAGGCGGGGGTGGGGGTTGTAGGGGGGAGGCCTGGAACAGGGTTGGAGGAGCAGAGGTGTCAAGAAGCGATCGCATTCCGACGCGGTGTGAAGGCAAGGCCCACACGACGTACTGGACATGGGCGTGGCAGGAAGTGGGGATGAGGAGGCTCTGAAGTGTTTGTCCCCGGCAACTGGCAAGGTGGGGCCGCCCGACTGAGATGAGACAGCGGCAGGAGGAGCGGGTTGGGGGAGACGAGGGAATTCCGTTTTGAACCTAAGTTAGAGACGCCGCTTAAACACCAAGTAAGCTGTTGCAGATGTGAGCCTGCAGTTAGGGGAGTGACCGGGGGGTACAGATACGGATGTGGGAGTCGGGTTTGTCCAGGAAAAGCCAGAGAGGCACTGAAGAGAAGGGCGGAAATCCAAGAGCGACAGTAATGATGGAGCCTGGGACCAAAGCTGGGCAGGGTGGCAGGTCAAGGTGGCAGGTCAGGGCACTACAGCGGCAGTGGGACCCGTGCACGCTCCAGAAAGAGGATCCTGGAAGTGCAGATCCTGGAGAAAGCGACCCAGGGAGAACAGGAGGCAGCAGATGGAAGTGGGGGTCCCCAGATCTAAGACGACCAAGGGGCCGCTGTTGTCAAGGTTGAGCGAATGTCCACGTGGGGTGGGGTGGGCAGGGAGGGAGTCGTGTCGGAAGCCCGACAGCAAGCCAGGAACGAGAATATTCAAGGCGCGAGGGGTGTGGCCCCCACGCTGGAGAGAGAGCTGTCCAGGACGCAGCAAGCAGGGAGCAGATCTCCCTGACGGCCTGCTGTTTGCCCCAGCAGAGCTGCGTGACCGCGAGACAGGCACACAGCAGAGGCTCAGGCACCGCCTGTGCTTGTTGGGATGGGAGGCAGGGCCCTGGCCTGAAGCAGGAGCTAGGCCTCCCTTCCATGGAGCCACTCTGCCCCCTGCAGGTAGGGATGGGTAACAGCCAGGGCTGAGCGCCACACAGGAAGCAGAGGAACAGGAAGGGTATTGGCTCCAGGCCCTCTGCTCCCGACCTGAGCTGGAGAGAGAGTGATTATGCATGGAGCCAGAAGCTTGAACTGAAAGCTAACCCCTTATCGGCCACCCAAACCTCCCTTGCAGGCCCCAGCCCGACTTGTAATAATGCTGGGTTTCCGACCCGGTTGTCGGCCCCAGATTCACTGCAGACAGAACTAGGGTGCGGCCCACCCCATGGCGATGAAAGGGCGGGAAGCTTCGATGGTGAGTTTCCTGGAGGTGGCTTGGGGACGGGCCCGCTGATGGGAGACGGGGACCCCTTGGCACAACCACCGCACACCTGTCACCACTGCCAGCTCACTGCCTCCTGGGGATGGTCACTGCAGGCTGTCCGTTAGCAGTTTAACAACCAGCTCTCTGGGTGTCGCTCATGACCGCCGGCTGGCCTTTCCACTTAGGGGGAAGAGGAAAGAAGAACAACGACGACCACGCTGGTACTTTGCTCTCCCCTCGGCGGCACGAGTGACCCCTTCCGCTGAGTCCAGTAGTGGTTCTCAAATGTGAGGCCACGTCCTCACCTAGCTGTGTCCTTCACAGAGCAAGGACTACAAACAGCACGCATCCCTTTTGATCAGGCACCTTCTTAGGTCTACACCACCAACCCAGTAATAGGGAAAGCAAGCCCCGTGGTTAGCCCTTGGCATTCTCCACGGCGTAAACACGTCCACCCAGACCAGCTTCAAACCACCTCTGGGAGCCCCTGAACCCGTTACATGTGATTCCCACAAGACACACGCCGTGGCGCACAGATCACAGGGACGTGGCTCCAGACCACGGGGGAGTGGCTCTTTTTTTGCTATCATAAGTTTACAGAATTTCATTTTCATGATAGCCTTAGCCAGTGGCTCGCAAAATTCCTGAAAATGTGCCGACGGGTGCTTGTGAGCCAGCGTGACCTTGACCTGGGCCGACAGCGTGTTTTCTGGTGGTGGAGACAGGAGCACGCGGATGGGGTGCCTTCGGCCCTCCAGGCCACACTGCACGTGGCCGGGGCGGGATAACACCCGGGCATGCGTATTTCACCGGACAGCTCACTCAGCTGCTTGCTGGCTTTTTTTTTTTTTTTTTTTTTACAGGCAGAGTTAGAAAGTGAGAGAGAGAGACAGAGAGAAAGGTCTTCCTTTTGTTGGTTCATCCCCCAAATGGCTGCCACAGCTGGCGCGTTGCAGCCGGCACACTGTGCTGATCCAAAGCCAGGAGCCACGTGCTTCCTCCTGGTCTCCCATGCGGGTGCAGGGCCCAAGGACCTGGGCCATCGTCCACTGCCCTCCCGGGCTACAGCAGAGAGCTGGCCTGGAAGAGGGGCAACCGGGACAGAATCTGGCGCCCCGACCAGGACTAGAACCTGGGGTGCCGGCACTGCAGGCAGAGGATTAGCCTAGTGAGCCACGGCACCAGCCACTTGCTGGCTTTCAAACGTCCTTCTCTCCCAGCGTCTCTGCATCCTTACGGCAAGCGCTCCAGGACAACACGAAGATTTCCCCCTTCTCCTCCCTCTTCCAGGCCGGTCCCCTGGGAACACCAGCCGGAGTCGGGACCCTGCCTCTCTTATTGCAGGGACACTAAACCCTGGCATGAGCCTCCGAGGCCACAGAGGGAGCCCGTGGACCGGGGGAGAGGGAGGGACACACACTCAGCACAGTGCCCCACCTGGTGTTCACACGTGCCGCAGGGAGAGGTACAAACAGCGGCAGCATCCCAGAGGCCGAGCCCGGAGCTCCCTGACCCGCTGGTGAGCGCGGCCGAGCTGGCTCCCTTTGCTGAGTCCCATGGGTGCTTCGTTCTTGCCTTCAGGGCGGCTGGGGCCATTACTTAGACACTGCCTGACTTCATTCCCAGCTCCTTTGAGTGCTGTGACTCAGGGGTGTGTGGGGGGGTGCTCACTTGTCCCTGACACCCGGAACTGCAGCAGGAAAAGTCACCCCTTGGGCTGTGGGCATCCCAAGTCTCTCTTTAAACCCACCCCTGCTGAGGCAGGTGGGAGGTCCTAGGAATGAGCTGATCCAGGCTTCCTCTCTGGCCTGGGCGTGAGCTCATCCCCTTGACCGGGGCTCTTGCTCCTCCAGGTGTGAAGGGGCTGAGGCCTCACCTCCCCAGCTCCACGGCCACACACCTTGGCTCGGGTCTTTCCTAGAGGGACGCCTACCCCTCCCAGGTGGAGCAAGACATCCTAACACCTTGCTCTTCCACATCACCTGCAGTCCTCCAGGTCAGCGTGAGAAGCACATGTTCCTGCAGCCGGTCCCGCACGTGTCTGTCCTTGCCCAGTCCTTGCTGCCTCCCGGCTGCCCGGGATGACTGTTAGCCCCTGGCCCATGGAAGACCGGCAGGTGGCTCCACCCCCAACCCCAATCCTGGCTCTGCCACTATGTCTGTGGCACCTCAGCATGCTGCTGCCCTCTCTGGGCCTGACTCCCCCACTCAGCAGACAGCCCCTGAGCACGTGCGTCCTGGACCCAGAGAGCTGAGGTTCCACCCGGGTGCACGAGAGCTGAGCTGCCCACCTCTGCCAGCTCCACGGCCCCTACGTAGTCAGGTAAACAGAACGGCAAATGGTCAAAGGTGCCGGGGAGGAGACCGGCAGGGCTGCAGGAGGCCAGGTGGGGAGGGCGGTGGCTCTGCTACCCTGGCAAGGGAGGCCGCTCCTGAACAGAGCCCAGGCTGAAGCAGGAGAAGGAAGCAGCCGCGTGGAAATGTGAGGACAGGCAGGTGCAAAGGGCCTTTGGCTGGAGCACCCGAGGCGGGCGTGGACGGAGTGTTCTTCAGCTGCTGCCCCTGGGCTCCAAGCAGGTGCCTGGGACCTTGTGCGGCACCAGCTTGGGCCTGCTGTTAACTGTTTTGAAGACTGGATTTAGATGTGCTGTTTGAAACAAAAATTACATAGCTTAAAAATATTCAGATGGGCCCATGCGGTGCAGTAGGTTAAGTCACTGCTTACAACGCCAGCATCCCGTATCACAGTGCCAGTTCAAGTCCCAGCTGCTCTGCTTCTCATGCAGCTTCCTGTTAATGTATCTGGGAAAGCAGCAGAAGATGGGCGGAGTACATGGGCCCCTGCCACCTGCATGGGAGACCCGGATGAGGCTCCTGGCTCCTGGCTTTGGCCTGGCCCAGTCCTGGCTGTTGCAGTCATTTGGGGAGTGAACCAGCGAATGAAAGATTCTCCAAGGTCACCTGATCCATGGCCTCTGAAAGCCAGAGAGCTTCCAGCTCCCGTCTGGGACTGCTGTGCTGCTGTTTGGGATACCCACATCCCAATCACAGTGCCTGTTTCCAGTCCTGGCTCCTCCCCCCGACCCAGCTCCCAACTGATGTGCCTGGGAAGGCAGGGGTTGATGGCCCAAGCGCTTGAGTCCCTGCCACCCACTTGGAAGACCTGGATGGAGTTCTGGGTATTTGGCTTTGTTCTGCCCCAGCCACAGCTGCTGCCAGCGTGTAGGGAGTGAACCAAGTCCTCCTCAGACCTGTGCCAAGGTCCTGGGGCCTTTTGCAGGGCCATCACAGTGATCTGGGAGGCATGAATTTGTACCAGGACACACGACACGTGGCAGAGGGGCTGGAATTCAGCCCTGCCGTGACCACTGGGCCCTCAGGGTGCTGCTCTCCCTGCTGCCTGCTCCCAGGCCTCTCCAGTCCGGGGTATCCCCCTTCTCTCCTCCAGGGCCCCCGTAAGGTGCTGATCTCCTCCCTGCTTTGCACAAGTTTAGGCTTAGACAGAAATACCATTTGCTTTGAACAGCTTCTTAAAGAGACAGAAGAAAAATGGGGGGAGGCTTCAAAAAATGCATAGAAGTGGGATTAAATGTGGATTTGGGGTAAGCATTCGGTTTAGCAACTAAGATACTGGTGTGCCACACTGGAGCACGTGTGTCCAGTCCTGGCCACTGTAGGCATTTAGGGGATGAACCGGCAGATGGGAGTTTCTCTCCCCCACCCCCTGCTTCTTAAACAAATGGTTTTTGATTCAACATCATCAGTAGTAAAATGCAAATTAAAGCCAAATGGGGCAAGCATTGACAGTGCTTGAGACACTACTTGGGATGCCCACACCCTGAGTAGGAGAGGCCAGGCTTGGGTTCCAGCTCTGCTCCCAATTCCAGCTTCCTAATAATATCCACCCTCAGAGACAGCAGGCGATGGCACACTTTGGTCTCTGCCACCAACTTGGGGGACCGAGATGGAGTTCCTGGTCCCGACTTCCACCTGGCCCAGCCCCAGCTGTTGTGGACATTTGGGGAATGAACCAATAAATGTAGGATATTTCTCTCTCTCTCTCCCTTTCAAATCAATAAAAAGAAATAACCAAACATTTTTTTAAAAACATACTGCTATATCACTACAAACCTATCAGAATCAATAAAAAAGCTACTGTTGGGGCCGGCGCTGTGGCGTAGCGGGTAAAGCCACTGCCTGCAGTGCCGGCATCCCATATGAGCGCCGGTTCAAGTCCCGGCTGCTCCACTTCCTATCCAGCTCTCTGCTATGGCCTGGGAAAGCAGTAGAAGATGGCCCAAGTCCTTGAGCCCCTGCACCCACATGGGAGACCCGGAAGAAGCTCCTGGCTCCTGGCTTCGGATCGGCGCAGCTCCGGCCGTTGCGGCCATCTGGGGAGTGAATCAGCAGATGGAAGACTATCTCCTCTCTCTCTCTCTCTCTCTCTCTCCACCTTTCTGTGTAACCCTGACTTTCAAATAAATAAATAATCTTTTAAAAAAAGTGCTTTTTGCTAGTGTTAATACCGAATGCTAGAATAACAAAAAAATGTGAGGAAGCTAAATCGCTCATACATTGCTGGTGGAACGTAAAATGGCACGGGCGTTCTGGAACGCTCTGGCAGTTTCCTTATACACTAAACATGCAACTACCATCGCACCCGTCAGTTTCACTGCTGGGCGTTTATCCCAGAAAAATAAAAACGTATGTTCACACAAACGCCTGTAAACACAAGCTCGCGGCAGCTTGATGCACACTAGCTCAAAACTGGAAAGCGCCCAGGCATCCCTCAGCAAGCGAATGGTTAAACCAATGGTGCTGGGTCCCTCCCTGGAACCGCCACGCGGCCACGGAGAGAAATCTGTCCCTGCTACTTGCAGCAAAAGCGCATCTACCACTTGACCCATTTAGATAACAACCTTGAACCCGTCAAACAGACTGGCGGTTGCCAGGAGGAGGAAGGGGTGTGGCTGCCAAGCAGCGTAGGTGTGGCCAGGAAAGGGCAGGGAGGGCTTCTCGTCCGGGGTCCCAACTGTGTGCACATCGGCCTCTAGCTTGTGCTACAGAGTCCCAAGAGGTTTCCAGGGAGGAATCTGGATCAAGGACACAGCGATTATTTCTTACACTTGCATGTAAAAGACACACCAGATACAAGTCCAAATTGTATACGAGATTCAACAGGCACGTGCTTCATCAAAATTGCAGAACTCTGCTCTTCAAAATCCACCATTAAGCAGATGAAAAGTCAAATCAAAAACTTCAGGAAAATATTTACAAAACGTGGAAGGGTGCTGCAAAAAGTTCAGGGAACACTGAATTAAAAGACGAGTTTATTCTGGTACCAAAAAAATTGAAATCTATGTATAGTTTTTTCATAATATGCATTTTTTGTGAACTTTAAATTTTTTTATCGATTTATTTATCTTCATTTTATTTGAAACACAGAGACCGATCCTCCATCGGGATCTTCCCAAACGCTAGCAACAGCCAGGGCTGGGCCAGGCCAAAGCCAGAAGCCAGGAACTCCATCCGAGTCTCCCACGTGGGTGGCGGGGGCCCAGGTACTTGGGCCATGATCTGCTGCCTCGCAGGGTGCGCTTCAGCAGGAAGCTGGATCAGAAGCAGAGGTGAGACTCAACCCCGGCACCCGGATATGAGAGGCAGGTGCTCCACGCGGCAGCTTCACCCACTGCGCCACAGCCCCTGCCCTTCCACGAACTTTCTGAAGCCCTCTGGGAAAACACAGCTAAAACCACAGTGAGCCAGGCCTTCCCAATCACTGGCCTGGCTGAAGATAAAAAGACTGACAATGCCAAGTGTCAGCAAAACCGTGGGCAGCAACAGAGCCATCACATACCGCTGCTTGGGAAAGTAAAATACCAGGGTACTTCAAGAAGATCATAGAACTGAACTGAAACATAGACTGGCTTTGGTGCCAAAAAAAAAAAAAAAAAAAAAGGAGGGGGAGGGACTCCATGCATTCTTTCTCATGATGAGCATTTCTCATGACCTTTGTGAAGACCCCTGGCAGAACAAGCGCTTCGGAGAGCTGCACGGCCACCACGCACAGACATCCACCCGAGAGACGGCACGCATTCACACACAGACCGGCGCGGAACCTTCTTCAGGACACCCCCACCCTGGGACGCACCCAGCGTCCATCAACAAGTGAATGGATAAACGCATGTGGCACAGCCACACAATGCAATGAAAGGGAACAAACTGTTGACACAAAGCCACCGGGGAACCTCAAAAACAGCACGCTGGGCCAAAGAAGAGAGACACAAAGGACTACATTGCACGCTTCCATTTTTATGACGTTCTAGAAGGCGCAACTAATCCATCCTGACAGAAAGCCCATCAGGGGTTGCAGGAGCTGCCCGCAGAGGAAGAGCAGTGGGAAGAAGCCGTCTGCGTCCTGATGGCCGGGCCGCTGCAGGCTGCTGTCCGAGTCACCCAGCTGTGCCCTGGGGTGCGTCTCATTTTCTGAAAATTCTAACTCAGGAAGGTCTATTTTTTTTTAAAGGCAAAACACAAGCCCGTACTCTTAGATTCAGCAGACACAAAAGGACGCTGGTCTCCGTGTTTCGGTGTCCACTAAAACTCTTAAATGTTTCTAAATTTCTGCACACACCTCTTCCTCCCGTGTGTGTGTGTGTGTGTGTGTGTGTAACTGGCTGCGCCCCGGCTGGGGACCGCCAGGCCAGCCGCTAGGGTTCTCCCACCGGCATCCCCGGGGCCTCCCCCTTCCCAACCCCAGGCTGCGAAGCCCGGCGGCCCGGGTCACTGCGCCCCGAAGCTGGGCTTCTGCTGCAGCCGCAGCACCCGGTACGTGTTGAGGCCCGGCACATCGAAGCCCGGGGACAGCCCGTGCCCATCCAGGGGGTAGAAGTTGACCAGCTGCCCGTGCTGGGCCTCCAGCGAGAGCCAGGCGTCGCCGAGTGGCACCGCGCACGGGAACTCGCGGGCCACGTGCAGCTGGAAGACGCGGCCGCGCACGTGGCGCAGCGCCAGCGTGCGGAAGGCGGGCGGCACCAGCGCCTCCACGCGCGCCCCGAACTGGCGCAGGCGCAGCTCGCCCGCCGGCCCCGCGTGTACCTCGTAGAAGGTCAGGTTGGCGAAGGTGAAGAAGCCGGCGAAGGGGCGCGCGCTGGGCGGCGGCGCCGGGGGCGGCTCGGTCTGCCGCAGCGCCGTCTCCATGGCGGGCAGCAGCACGTCGTAGGCCTGCGCCACCAGGTCAGGTCCCGGAGGCCGCGGCCCGGCCAGCAGCAGCACGAGGCCCAGGCGCAGCGGGGGCACCAGCGAGAAGGTGGCGGCGTAGCCATCCAGGTCGCCGTCCTTGCGCACCACGCGGTAGCCCCGCTGCGCGTGGAACTCCCACGGCGTGCCCGTCTCGTTGGCGAAGTAGGCGCCCGGGCACGCCAGCAGCGGCGCCAGCAGCGTCTTGGCGGCGTCGGGCCGCAGGAGCCTCTGGGGCCCACCGCCCAGGAGCGCAGTGGCCAGCTTGGCCAGGTCGGCGGGGGTGGAGTACATCTGCCCCGACGGGCGGTACCAGCCCAGGTCGTAGAGCGGCGCCGGCCGCCCGCTGCCGTAGAAGCCGGCGGCCAGGCGGGCGCGCACCGGGGCCGTGAGGTCGAAGCCCGTGTCCACCATCCCCAGCGGCTCCAGCACGTTGTCCGAGACCCAGCGCTGGTAGTCCCCTTGTGGGGTGTGGGCCGCCAGGACATGCGCCAGGAGCGAGAAGGCCAGCGTGCTGTAATGGCACCTGGAGAGACAGCGGTGGGAACTAGGATGCGCGACCTTGGATGAACCTCGCGGGACCCCAGATAGCCCCTTCCCTCCTGAAATGGCCCTGTCCTCCGCCCTCCGCCCTCCGCCCCCTGCCCCCGGCCGGTGGCACTGGGTAGCGCGGAGCTGAGAGGGAACGCGCCTTTGTGCGTTCTCGTCCGGATGGGAAGTGGGGGCTGCGGCTCGCCATTTGGAGAAACAGAGGAGCAAGTTTGGAAGGGGGCGTTGCCCGCAGGCACGGAAGGGGCCTCTGAGGCAGGGGGGTGACATGCCAGCTGCCCTCTGCTCCCAGACCCGGCTTCTCTGCCCAGCGGCCACCCAGCTGTCCACTCCGGCTCTCATCAGCATCCCGTTTATTCCCATCATGAGGAAGCCTGAGTGCACCTCGCTCACGTGTTCTCTG
Organism: Oryctolagus cuniculus; assembly: GCF_051225735.1. NCBI lineage: Eukaryota > Metazoa > Chordata > Mammalia > Lagomorpha > Leporidae > Oryctolagus > Oryctolagus cuniculus. The sequence goes on along the minus strand of NC_142873.1, from coordinate 148,721,366 downwards.
CATCTCCCTCACCAAGAGGAGAAGCCTGGCTGGATTTGTTTGTGACCCTCACTCAGCAGGTGCTCAGCTAACGTCGAGTTCTGAATGGAGAGAACGCGGGTCAAACGGAACTGGGTTCCGGACCCTGCCTCGCTCTGCCTTCCGTCTCTGGGCCTCATTCTCTCTCGCTGTGGATTAGGGGCAGCAGCCGGTGACCCCCGAACCTCTGCTGGCTCAGGCTGTCTGGGATGAGGCTCTCTCCCACAAGGGTGCGTCTCCCGGAGGGCACCAGGCGCTCCCCTCACCTGGTTCCTGGGTCGGCCACCAGCACGTCCTCCTTGAGCAGCTTCAGGGCCTCCTGGGTGCTGCCCTTCCACAGCAGTGAGGTGGAGCGCAGCCTCCTGGGCAGTCCTGGGAGGAGCAGGGGTCAGACGCTGTGCCTGGGTGTCCTGGGCAAGCCCCTAACCTCCCTCGGCCCCAGACCCTCCTGTGGGACAGGAGGGAAATGTCCGTTATGTGAGTACTAGAAAAGGTAGGGTGCTTGGGTGATGTCTAGCACATACCGCCCACCTCCAAACATAATGATTGGCCCCAACCACGGAGAGTTTAATTCTGTTAACTTCTTGACCACGCTAGTTTTGTGGAACTGGCTCCTCTGTCCACTTGGAGTTTTCTGTTACTGGATGTGACCCGTGCAGGAAGGATCACAGCCCTGGGCGGGGTGGCGGGGGGTCTCTCCGACTGTCCACTCATTGGTAGTTTTTAAGCTTCTGTTTCATGCCAAGGACTGTCTAGGCGCGTGACATTCAGCCGCGAACAAAAAGTCCCTGCCCCTGCAGAATTCACACTCTGGTGAATGGGAGAGACAACAAGCAAATTAATACTCATGCTATGGAAAATACTGTGTCTGTGTGAGAAGAGAGGGATTGTCACATCATACAAGGCGGTCAGAGAGGGCCGCCCTTGAGCAGGTGAGACCCGGCGAACAGGGAGTGAGCCGTGCAGCTCTGTGAAGACACAGTGTCTCAGGCAGAGGGGACAGCAGGTGCAAAGGCCCTGAGACAGGAATGTCTCAGCAGGAGTGTGTGGAGCAGCCAGTGTGCCTGCAGAGGTGTGAGGAAGGGGGAGACTTTGGAAGTGAGAGCTTCGGGGGATGCAGTCACCCTAGACGGTGCTGTAGGCAGCTGGAAGTATTCGGTTTTCCCTCTGCAGGGGAGGGGGGCCCCACAAAGCAAAGCAGTGACATCATCCGACATACGCATTATCAAGGTCACTTGGCTCTGTGGGAAAACACTGTTGGGGCCAGAGGCGGAAGCAGAGAAGAATGTATGTATGGAGATGTGTTAAAATCCTGGCCCAAGTGATGGTGCTTTGACCAGGGTGCCGGCAGCAGAGGTGCCGAGGGGTCGGTGAATTCTGCATCTACCTGGGACATGGTGCCAACAGAGTTTGCTGCCGGAAGGCCCTGGAGGCTGTGGGAGCGAGAGGTCCCAGGAGGCCCCCGAGGGCTCGGCCTGGCAGCTGGGGAGCAGAGCCCTGCCCATAAGTTCTGCGTCCAGCACTGCGTCCCCTGCCTGAGCCTCTGCTTGGCTGAAGTAGCTTCGGGAATTGGCCTGTGAGGTGCCCTGAGACTTAAGAGAATGTACGGAGACCCCCGGGAAGGGAGGACGCCCGCGGTATAGGGTGAGGGTGAATCAGAGAAGACACTCAGCGCCCACGAGGGAGCCCCTCAGCAGCAGCTGGCTCCAGCGGACCCCTGGGAGGGAGAGCAGACACGACACGTGTGTTTGAACTGGCCCCTCACAGAGCCCTGGGCAGGGTGCTGTGGATAGAAGTAAAGACTCCACGGTGCACCACTAGAGGGAGCCCTGGGGTCAGGCAGGGTGGATTTACCCAGAGGCTCACCGGGGAACAAGCTTCGGCACCCCCTAGCCCCTCTTGAATTTGAACTTACAATATGGCATTCTTTAATTATTTTTAATTCAATTTTTCTATGATTTTTTAAATTTTATTTTATTTATTTGAAAGGCAGAGTGATAGAGAGAGTGAGAGCATCCATTTGCTGGCTCACTCCCTAGATAACTGCAATGCCAGGAGCTTTATACTCGTGGGAGTTCAGAGGTGTCACTCCCCAGATGGCCACAACAGCCAGAGCTGTTGGGGGCCCAAGCACTTGGGCCATCTTCTGCTGCTTTCCCAGGCCATTAGCAGGGAGCTGGATCAGAAGAGGAACAGCCGAGAAACAAACCGGCATCCATGTGAGATGCCGGCCCCACAGCAGAGGCTTAGCCCACTACGCCACAGCGCCGGCCCCTGCCCGTTTCCTTAGGGCTATAAAGCATGTGAGTGTGTCGTCATGTGTCGCTGTTTCCTTAGCCATTCTCCTACTGAGTGAGATGCAGGTCGTGCCCATCTCCCACTATCACAGACACTAGCAGCTACTGTGTATGCACCTCATGCCATAGCTGCATGAGTCGTCGAAGACAGGGGTACTTCAGAAAGTTCTTGGGAAATGGAATTAAAGCATATGTTTATTGTGTTTCCAAAAAATGTAGAACTCAAGGGTGGGCATTTAGCTCGCAGTTAGGCTGCCCTGTGCCGCACACTGGGGTGTCTGCCTTTGCTCCTGGCTGCAGGATCCTCCCCGCTAACACAGAGCCTGGAGGCAGTGGTGATGGCCAAGTAGTTGGGTCCCGGCCACCCTCGGGGGAAGACTTGGCTTGAGCTCCCAACTCCAGCCGCAGAGCATCTGGGGAGTGAACCAGCAGGTGGAAGCTCTCTGTCTCTTCTCCCCACTACCCTGTCTCTCGCTCTCTCTTGTTCCCTTTGCCTCTCAAATAAATAAATAAATAAATAAAAACATGTTGATAGGTTTATAGGTTTAAGATCTGCTTAGGTCGAGAGCAAATCAACAAGTCAATATTTGTAGACAATTAATTCTACAATGAAGACCTAATTTCTGTTCATCTATAAACATCACTTCCAAGAGCAACAGCTCAACAGGAAAGTAGACAGAGGAACAGAGTAAAAAGTTCACAGAAAAACAAAAATAAGTGACTCAAGAATATTTAAAAGTACTGAAAGATGTTCAGCCTCACTCACAACAAAATAAACACCAACTAAAACCCCACCGAGATACATCCCCCACCCCGATTCAATGGCCAAGTGCGGAATGGCGTAAAGAATGGGGGACGTGCTAAGTTAGTAAGATCGTGGTGAAATGGGCCCCCTCACACTGCGGTGGCGGGAACCGAAATGGGGGGATGTATGGCCGGATCCAGAAGCAGCCGGGGGGCAGCCGGGACAGTCTGGGTAAGCTCTGAGACTCACCTGAGAGCTGGCTGGCCATCCTTCGGAGGGTGACCTGCGAAGGCCGTGGGGCCGGGCCCACCTCCTCCGGCTGCCCAGGGGCTGCTGCCACGCCCAGCGGGTTGTTGATGGTGAAGGTGCTGGCGTAGCGCTCCAGGGGGTCGTCCAGGGAGGCCACGGTGCCCTGCTCCCACAGGCGGTATAGCATGAGAACCGGGAAGATCTTGGAGACACTGGCGATCCTGAGACACAAGGTGCCAGGCGCAGGCTGCTGGCCCCACAGCCCGCTTCCCGCCCTGAGCCCTGAGCCCTGAGCCCTGAGCCCTGAGCCCTGAGCCCTTGAAGGTAGTGCTCTAGAAAAGCCCCAACTCCACCTCTTGTCACCAGCCTTCTGGAACTACCTCTGGGATGCTGGAGAACTTTCCAGAAGCAGTGGTGTTGGGTAGAGCACCTGCCCTGTGCCCGTGCTGGGACAGAGCTGGGTTTGGGTAGCCCCTCTGTCTCCTGTCACTGGCGGTGAGGTCTTGGGCGAGTTACTAGAGCTTTCTGAGATCTGATTTCATTGCCTGTTTCACAGATCATAAAAAACAAAAACAAAACCACTGTGCGTGTAAAGTCGTTGTCAACATAAGGAGCAGGTGGTGGGTGCTCAGCCCCAGACCTGGCCCAGAGCAGGTGCAGGTGAGTGCTAAGCCCTCCTGGGCCCCGGGAATCCCCACAGCACCCCTGGGAACAACTGTGCGCACTCTGATGTGAGCTTTGAGGATCCGCAGGCAGCACCCAGGAGGGAGACTCCAGATGTGCAGCTAAATGTTCCCAGCTGCTTCTGCCTGGGCCACTGCGGCCCACGGACAGGGCTGGGAACTGGCTGTGGTTCTCGGTGGCGCGTGAGAGGCAGGGGGTAGGGAGAGGGGGAGGGGGGCACCTTCTCTAGTTTGGGAGGGCTAGGGATTCCTACTGATGCCTGTGCTCTGACATTAGGCACTCCCCGGTCCTGCCTGGACCTCGGTCTCCTGTGAAACACAGGACTCAGTAATGCGTACTGGCCACTTGGACCCTCTCCCAAGCATAAGTCTCTTGGGTCTTGTGGCTCTGTGGTCTCCCTTTGCCTCCCACCCCTGGCCCCTGCCACCGGCTCACCGGTACATGGTGTACTCGTTGGGGGTCCCAGAAGTGGGGTCTGAGCCGTTCTTCTTCCCGAAGTTCCCAGTCCAGAGCACAGTGTCGTTGTGGACGACAACTGCGGACATGGCCGCCAGGCCTGGGGCCGCCATTGCCTGGCGCAGGACCCGGTCCACCTTGGGGGGAGAAGAACAGGGCTCCAAGGGCAGGGCTGTGACAAGGGGCACGCTCCTCTGTTCACTTAGCCCCCGTGAGGCTCCAGCCCCCAGGTTCCCAAGCCGTGTCCGTGGTTCTGTCTGAGCAGCTCCCTCGGAATCTGTTTCACTTACAAACAGTTCTGCCCAAAGAAACATTTCCATAGCAAAATCAAATAAACGAGGGGCGGGCATTTGGCACAGTGATGAAGATGCCCCTTGGGACACCCGCGTCACATCAGAGTGCCTGGATTCAAGTCCCAGCTCCGGTCTGAAGTCCAGCTTCCTGCTAATGTCCACTCCGCGAGGCAGCAACGGCTCGAGTAGTTGGGTCCCTACATCCGACCTGGGAGACCTAGCTCGAATTCCAGCTCTGTGCTTCGCCCGGCCCAGCCCTGACTGCTCTGAGCATTTGGAGAGTGAGCCAGCAGATGAGAAATTCTCTCTCTCTCTCTCTCTTTCATCCCATGTCTCTCAAATAAATAAATTTTTCATTTAAAGATAAATTTTCAAAAATATTTATGTATTTGAAAGGCAGAGCAACAGTGTTGGGGGGGGGGTGGGAGGCTAGAAGGACAGAGAGAGAGAGAGAGAGAGAGAGAGAGAGATCTTCCATCTGCTGCTTCACTCCCTGGACGGCTGCCACGGCCAGGGCCGGGCCAGGCTAAAGCCAGGAGCCTGGTGCTCCATCTGGGTCTCGCATGGGGCAGGGGCCCAAGTACTTGGTCCATCCTCTGCTGCTTTCCCAGGCACATCAGCAGGGAGCTGGATCGGAAGCAGAGCAGCTGGGACTCGAAGCAGCACAAATTTTTCTTGAAAAAAGGAGAAGGGGTTAAGAGGGACTCAGCTGACTCCATGGAGAAAGCCGTAGAAACCCCGCAGGGGGCTGAGTCTGACCGCGGGTTGTGGCCGTCACTACTTGTAGTGAGCCCCCGGCACCCTCATCATTTATTGCAAAGGCGCCATGACCGGCAATGGTGAGGTATAACGAGGGGAGAGGAGCCCGTACACGCTGGACGTGAGAGTGCGCGGACATGTGTAAGATGCTTGCCGTGCATTACTGCACTGATTCCTGGTGAGCCAGGGCTCACCTCCCCACATTTCGCAGGTGAGGCGAGGGAGTCCGGGAGCTGGGGAGTGCCTTGGGAAGTGGCTGACGGCTGGTCCGCTGGCGATCCGAGCCCTGTGCCAACTGCGGCCACTGTCCTTAGGGCGGCGTCGAGCTCCACCGCTGCACTAACTTTATCTTTCGGGGTCCTGGCTTCCTTCCCCAGGCAAGGCATGTGAGCAGGTCAGCACAGCACCTGGCGCTCCGTGGAAGGCAGCCCCGGGCATTGTGGCTTTTCAAAGTGACGGTAACCCCAGGGAGCCACGTGGCACCTCTGTCCGGTCTGCAGACAGTGATCACCCCCCCCCCGGCCCGGCGGGGGCTTCTCTCCTGGGGGCTCCCCACCCCTTCCCTTCTGCTGCTCCCCAGAGAGCAGTTTCAAGTCCCCCGCCATGCCACTGCTCACACACTTCTCATCTAGTGTCATTTGTCCCTGTGTCTCCTAAGGTGAGGGCCCCACGTGGACGGATATGCCTGGCGTAAACTAGAGCTGGCCGACACTTGGTGTTTTCACACGCTGCAATAGTGTGTGTGTGTGTGTGTGTGTGTGTCTGCATGTTGCCCCCAACTCATCTTTCCCCGCCTCCCACTTATGGCCTCTTAGCACTCTGTGTGTGCCAGGTACCCTGGAGGCTGCCCCCAGGCCTTTGCACATGCTATGCCTCTGTCTGCTTCACAGCCCTTCATCCCCCAAGCTCCCCCGCCCCCCACACACACAGGTGTCACCCGGGGGTTACCTCCTTCTTGTCCACGGCTCAGACACCGCCTCCCTGACCCCACGGCCGGTCCTCTACACTCATCCCACCCCCACGCTTGTCCCTTTGTCATAAATGCTGGCTGTCTGAGGGCAGAGAGCAGGCGCTAAGGGCAGGCCAGATCTTCTTCCTGCCACACCCCTGCCGCTCAGCACAGAGTAGCTACTTAGGAAACACAAGCCGGATGAATGCCTGGATGAAGGCCTCTGCTGGCACAGGGGGGTGCCCGCCCCACACCCTGCTCTCTCCTGGGTCATCACTGACCTTTTCCAGGGCCTCCTTGAGCACAGGAAGGGGGTGGGCCAGGGGCACGGGGTCAGGATGCCGGGGACACATGCTCACGGGGGCAGCTGTCGCCTCTGGTGCCGGGGAACCTGAAGGAAGTACCATGTGGTGAGCAGGGGATCCTCCTGGGGGAGGGGACGGTGGCAGCTCAGGCCAGAGCCACGCCTCGGGGACCGCCCTCCCGGGTCATCAGCACCTTCCAGGGCGACTACAGGGCCCAGAGACCACCCACTGCGGGGCAGCGATCGGAGTGGGCCCAGCGGGAAAAGGACCCAGACCCGCGCCAGCCACTGCGTGTTGCTTTCAAGACCTCCATCGGCGGCAGTTCCTGGTTGGCCGCCACTGCACTCCCCCCTCTCGCTCCATCAGTTTCCTACCTCAGTGTGACCAGTGCACTTGGTCAGCCCCCGCTGCTTGGGGAAGCCTCAGCCACATCCGTGTGTGTGTGTGTGTGTGTGTGTTTGCGCATGCACCCCCGACTCCCACCCCCTGCATCCTGGCTCTGTGTGTTTATGCAACTCGGAGCCCAGTTAGGCATCTGACCTAAGCCACAAGGGACAACTCGGTCTACACAGAGGTGAGACTCAGGCATGGCGCCCCAGGGGTATGGCTTAGGGGAGATGGGGAAGGCATTGGCAGGGCAGGCAGGCTTCGCTCTGTGACATGATCCCAGCGGCCCCCAAACCTGTAAGGCTGCAGTGGGGAGTCCAGGGGTGCGAGCTACCTCCTCCCGCCTTCCGCTGCCTTCTGAGAGTGCCCAGGAGACATGGTCCCTGTCCTAGGGTCGTGCAACCCTGAATCCTGCCTGTTTCTACCCGTCCCCTGGAGTCTGGCTGTGGGACTTGCTTTGGACAACATCCCAGGCCAGGCCTTAAGGGACCTGTTCCCCTGAACTCTGCCCACCTGGCGGACAGGCCTAGGAGGGTGGCCGGGAGACCAAGAGAGGCTGCCTGAGGGCAGGGGTTGGGGGCAGGGGCGGGGCCCTCCGCCCCTCCCCCAGGTGGCTCACCCAGCACTCCAGGGAGCCCCCATTCCACCAGGTGCAGAGCGGCCCAGGGGATCCGCTTCAGGAAATTGACAAGGCTGGGGGGTGTATAGGTTTAGTAACTAGAGGAGGGGGTCTCAGCTAAAGCCGGGGCTTTGCTCAGCTGGGGGCCCAGGCGGGCTGGCGGGATGGCCGTGATTCCCTGGCTGTGGTGTGCACACAGGGAACCTCTCAGCGTGCAGTTCTGCTGCGGTGGCGATGGCTGGGGCCGGGGAGTCCTCACCTCTGACAGCCTCGGGTGAGGGGGGAGCCCCGGGGGCGGGGCTGTGAGCTGTTTGCTCCCCAGTAGTAACAGCTGAAGTACAGAATCTGGGAGGAAGTGTTTATGGCAGCTGGGTTGTGTCATTCTGCTTTCTGTGCTTATTGGATCTAAAAATCCGAAACGTGTGTGCGTGTGCGTGTGCATGTGTGTGTATGCGTGTGCATGTGTGTGCGTGTGTGTGTGTGTGTGTGTGTTTTAAGATTTCCTTACTGGTTTACTTTTCTATTCTGTGTTTCTAGCAAAGCCAGTTACAAGGCTCTGGCCAGCTCTGCCCACCCAGGGTCTACTTGCTCAAAGGACTAAGAAGCCGCTCATGGGAGAATTTACCGGAAAAGGAACCAGTGGGTGGGGGAGGAGAAGGAGCCACTCCTGCAGAACTCTGGGGCGTGGCTCCCAGGGCCTCTGCAGGATGACACAGGGGGGTGGGAAGCGGCAGCCCCGCCCCAGCAGAGATCTGGGGCTCAAGCCTGCAGCATCCCAGCAGGCTGGTGGTGCCAGGGGCTGCCCCAGCCACAGGAGGCCTGTAGACAGCACCAACAGCAGGGGGCTGCTTTGCAGGGCCTTGGCCAGCCCCGGGGGGGCTCTGAGGAGTGGCAGCCGATGTCCGTGGATGCCCAGGAGGTCTTTGTGCCTCGAGGGGCCTTCGAGGAGCACTGAAGGCAGGTGAGGAAAGCAGTGTCTGCACCTTTGGGTGAACCCTGAGTTTTACCACCAGGCTGGGTGACAAGGAAACCTTGGTGGCACTGGGATCCTCGTTTATCCCTGAGGGCGTTGAGGCACAGAGAGGCCACCAGCCTGGTCCAAAATGCTCAATGAGAGTTGGGGTCACAGCGGGTGGCCAGCGCTTCTGAGCCTAACGTGAGGGTCCTGTCCTGGGGGTGGGGCGGACCCTGATCATTCGTCACTCACCGGCCAGCAGCTTGGGGAGGTGATACTGCCACAAGAAGCAGCCGGTCATGACCACAGCCAGCAGGAAGAGGACGGCGCTGAAGGCCGGGAGGAGCCACTTCTTTCTCACTTGGAGCAGGCGGAGCTGCCGGGCAGCCTGGGAGACAACGGTGCGGGCTTGGGGTCAGCCAGGGGGAAGAGAGGAGGTCCCTTCTGCGCCTCGGGTTGCCCAGGCGTCACGAGAACCATAGCTTTGGGTAAGTTTCTTTTTTTGGGCGGGGGGAGATAGAGAGAGCGTTCCCATACACTGGTTCACTCCCCAGTGCCTGCAACAGCCAGAGTTGGGCTAAAGCCATAGCCAGAAGCCTGGAACTCCATCCAGGTCTCCCACAGGGGTGGCAGGGACCCAGTTACTTGAGCCACCACCTGCTGCCTCCCAGAGTGTCAGGAGCAGAGATGGGACTCGAACCCTGCACTCTGATAAGGGGATGTGGGGGTCCGAAGCATTTCACGGCTGTGAAAAGAAGACCCTTCCCCACGAGACCTTCAACAATCCTGCCTGGCACGTGCGCCCGCACTTGTGTGCCTCTGCCTGCCTGCCATGCACCCGCTTCGCCTGCGGGCAGAGTGAAGTTTCTTAGACCTTTGATGAATGCCTCCTCCGCCGTGACGCCTTCCCCAACTCTCCCCCTCCCAGGTCTCCTCCTAAAGCACTTGGCACAGCCCTCCAGGATGGTACAAATACAGCCCTCTGTCGGACACCGGCTGCTCTGTCACTGTCAGCTCGTGCACCTGCAAGGGCCAGCTCTGCAAGGCCACGGCCACTGCCTGGCTTTCTGTCCTCCCTGGCGTCTGTCCATGCCGCTCACTCCATGCACCTTTGTGGAGTGAATGTGAGCGTCCCAGGCGTGCAAAACGCCCCTGCATCCAGCTCCACCCCTCCACTTTCGCTTCCTCTATTTTGTGCTCTTGAACCTGGGAAGGAGCATCCAGAGCAGGCGTGTGTAAAGCTCCCGGCACATGGCTGGACCTCCACGGCGGGGGCCGGCTCTGGAAGCCTGGTCGCAGCACCCCATCCTCCACATTGCTCTGCCAGCACTGAGAAACCTTTACCGTAAAAAAGGGGACCTGCTGGGAGATCTCAGGAGGATGGTGCTGCACGGAGCTGGGGGCCCTGTCCCATCGTCAGGGGTGGGGGCCGAGGAAGTGCAGCCCGGGAGGTGAGGGGGGGCAGCAGGGAGGGCAGAGGTGATGACAGCAGGTGCAGAAGCCTCACAGGGGGAGGAAGCGGAGGAATTGGAGAGGGAGGGGGACAGCAACCCAGCTCTCGTAGCCCAGTCCTGGATGCCGTAGCCAGTGTCCCAGAGGCTGTGCCAAGCCTTTTAAGGCAGACGTCACGGGCCGGCACAGCAGGTAAAGCCGCTGCCTGTGAGGCCGGCATGCTGTAGCAGAGCACTGGTTTGAGCCTGACTGGTTTGAGCACTTTCCATCCAGCGCCCTGCCAATGCGCCTGGGAAGGCAGCGGAAGCTGGCCCAAGTGCTCAGGGCCCTGACACCCGTGTGGGAGACCCTGATGGAGCTCCAGGCTCCTGGCTTCAGCCTGGCCCAGCCACGGCCATTGCAGCCATTTGGGGAGTTAACCAGCATATGGAAGAATCTCTCTCTCTCTCTCTCTCTCTCTCTCTCTCTCTCTCCTCTCTTCTCTTCTCTTCTCTTCTCTTCTCTTCTCTTCTCTCTCTCTCTCTCTCTCTCTCTCTTTCTCTGACTCTCCCTCTCTCTGTGTTGCTCTGCCTTTCAAATAAATATATATATATATAGAGAGAGAGAGAGGTGAGGGAGGCCCTATTAACACTCTCATGTCATGGCTGAGTCTCAGGGAAGTTCAGTGACTGTCCCAAGGCCACACAGCTCATTGCAGAGCTGGAATTGAATCAAATGCCCAGGCTCTGATCTGCTCAACGTTCTGCAAAGCCTTGAACATCACTTCTTGGGTCGTCTCATTTCCAGGCAGGCAGACCAGGGCCACACGAAGCAAAGAACTTGTCTAACATCCTGCCCCTGCACTGGCCACTAACATGAACTCTGACCTCTCATGGCCTGCTCTGACCTTGGCTTGTGGAGCCCATTTCAAAGGCGATAAAATGGGGCTCAGAGAGGGTAAGTGACCTGCTCAAGGTCACAGAGCAAGGTGGAAGTGAATCCCTTCTGCCTGACCCTCAACCCTGGCGTCTGAGAGCATGGCCCCTGCTGAGCCGTCTTCCTTGTGCCTGTAGCCTCAGCTGTGCGGGGAACAGGTGTCGCTCCTGGCCTCCCCCGTCCTTGTCTGTCCCCCCTGGAATGAGATGGCTGCAAGGAGATTCAAGATTCTCCCCCAGGACCCGCGCCCCAGGGCCTTGGTGAACTGTTCTGTTATTCATCTTTTCAATAACTCTTTTATTTTCATTTTTCATTTTATTTGAAAGGCAGATCTTCCATCTGCTGGTTCCCTCTCTGAATGCCTGCAACAGCCAAGGCTAAACCTGCGAGCCAGGCCCCTCACCCAGGTCTTCAGCATGGGCAGCTGGGGTCCAGGTACTTGGGTGATCACTGCTGCCTCCCAGGGCGCACACTGGCAGGGAGGCCGGCCTCCAGGGCAGAGCTGGGCCTCGGACACGGGGTGCGGGCATCCCGCCTTCACTCTCGGCTCCTGGCACCTGCCTCCTCTCAGCCACCCAAGCTGCAAGTTTGACGGCCTGCCCTGGCCCTCCCTGGCCTTTAACCCCTACCACCAGCTTCCCCCATCCCCCCAGCCTGCTGGCCTGGTAAAGTTACCAAAGAGGTTAAGCATCTTGAAAAATGGAGAGAGAGAAAGAGCCGGGGGGGGGGGGGGCTTACCGTGAACCCTAGGCATCTGTCACCCTGCTTTGTTAAATCCTAACACTTTACCATATTTGCCTCTAATCTTTACATTTTAAACTATGCTACACCGGGTGACTTACTCACTTTGTCTGCCCGGCACCCCCAGTCCATTAGAAAACAGGGATTTGGGTTTGCTTCGTTTACTATGGTAACCCTGTGCTTAAAACAGTCCCTGGAGATTGGCATGTGGCACTAGTTCAAGTCCCGGCTGCGCCACTTCTGAACCAGCTCCTGCTAATACAGCCGGGAAAGCAGCAGACTGGGTCAGCCCGGCCGTTGTGGCCCCTTGGGGAGTGAACCAGCAGGTGGAAGATCCTGCTCGCTCACTCGCTCGCTCTCTTTCTCTCTCTGCCTTTCAAATAAATAAATATTTTGGGAGGGAAAACGGTCCCAGGAACAGCCCTAATAAATACTTGTGACCCGCGTGAATAGATGAGAACAGCTCACCCCAGGCAGAGGGAAGCCCCCGGGCCCTCTGCAGACCCCAGTCCCTCTGCTCACACCCAGCCTGATCTTGGCATTCGTCTTTGTGACACACGTGTTGATGCTTTCCCGGCCTGGAGTACCGGTCTGCGCGGTCTTGAGCTTCTCCCTGTGGGGTCCTACCATGTGATCCTCCTCCAGCTGTGTCACCCCGGGAGGTGCCTGTGGCTCTGGGTTATTCATTTTAGCTTCTGTGGGGTGCACCACCGTGGGACTGCATGGCCAGTCGTGGAGTGGTGAGCGCAGCATCTGGGGCCACGCTGCCAAAAACACATGGTGGCTCACATCTGAGCTGGGAGCACTGTGCTCACAGGCCCCTGGGAGCCTCCCCCCTCCTCTCTATGCCGACTGCACCCCGCAGAGGAGCCGGGACCATGCCACTCACTGCTGGCTTCGCTGCCTGACCCCCAGCGTCGGCCCCCTGGGCTGTTGCGCCTCTGACCTGGCCCCCAGCCCAGCACCGGCAGAGCGTGCGTTCGAGCCTCACGTTGTCCGCAGCTCAGAAGCCCTGGGTCCTGTCTCAGCTGTAGCACCCGAGTCCACCGCCCGAGTCCACAAGTCCTTCCCCCTCCCTTCATTGCCTCGATGGTTGAAGCAGAGGGCTGGCCCATTGTTCAAGCATTCACTCTTACACCAGGAAATCGCACTTGAGTTCCAAAGTCAATTCCAGCTCTCGAATCTGGGGCTCACGTTGATACCACATTTTCACTCTTTTATTTCAAAAGGCCAGAAACAACTGGAATGCCGCTCAGTTGCTGGCAGGGGTAGGAACCTTCTTTCTGCCAAGGTCTACTTGGATATTTATAACATCATTCGTGGGCCATACTAAATTATCAACTTAACACTTAGCCGGCCGGGGCCAGAGTTGTGGCACAATGGGTTAAGCCGCCGCCCACAACATAGACAATGCATATGAGACCCAGTTTGAGTCCCGGCTGCTCCACTTCCATTTCAGCTCCCTGTTAATGGCCTGGAAAAGCAATGGAAGATGGCCCAAGTGCTTGGAGCCCTGACACCCATGTGGGAGAACTGGATGGAGTTCTAGGCTCCTGGCTTTTCCACCTGGCCCAACCCCAGCCATTATAACCATTTGGGAAGTGAACCAACAGATGGAAGATCTCTGTCTCTCCTTCTCTCTGTAACTCTGTCTTTCAAGTAAATTTTTTAAAAAAGTGGTGGCCAGCGCTGTGGCATAGCGGGTAAAGCCGCCACCTGCAGTGCCAGCATCCCATATGGGCACCAGTTTGAGTCTGGCTGCTCCACTTCCAATCCAGTTCTCTGCTACGGCCTGGGAAAGCAGTAGAGGATGGTTCAAGTCCTTGGGCCCCCGCACCCGCATGGGAGACCTGGAAGAAGCTCTTGGCTCCTGGCTTCGGATCAGCATGGCTCCAGCCACTGTGGTCATCTGGGAAGTAAACCAGCAGATGGAAGACCTCTCTCTCTCTCTTTCTCTCTCTCTGCCTCTGTCTCTGCCTCTCTGTAACTCTGCCTTTCAAATAAATAAATCAATCTTAAAAAAAAAAAAACCTACAGATTTATTGAATTTCAAGTCCTGCCCGTGATTGCCTTGGCAAAGCCAGACAAAGGACTTCATGGGCCTTATATAGCCCACAGGCAGCCGCTTCCGCCCCTGGAACAGACCAGCTGTGGCACACCCACACACTGGAATATTACTCAGTAATATAAAGGAAGAAACTGTGGATGCAATAAGATGAGTGAAGTTCCAATGCATTTTGGCAAATGAGATAAGTTAGACACGAGAGGCTGCAGGCTGTGTAATACCCCTTAGCTAACATTCTGGAAACTACCATCGGACAACAATGGCGCAGGCTGCAAAAGAGTAGAAGGGAATTTGGGGAGTGATGGAGCTGCTCTCTATCTTGAGTGTGGTGGTGCCTACAAGATCATGTGCCTTTGTCAAAAAATCTCAGAACTGTATGTCAGTGGCACCTCTACTGCACAAAATGAGACCACGGAAGACCCCAGGGCACTAGGACGTCTCCACCCGGGGGTGCTGGAGCAGACAGCAGGGCTGGGACTGAGCCTGAGCCAGGCGGAGCCAAGGAGCAACGAGCAGAGAGCTGCCCGGCTTGCCTGCCCGCTTGGCCTGGAATTGGCAGCTGTGAGCCAAGAGCTGGGGGGGTGGGGCGGGGAGGGCGCCCCCGGAAGGGCTTGCAGCACCTGTGGCACCTGCGGCACACTAGGGCCGTGCGCATCTCATCTTCAGCTAAGGGAGGAAATTCAGAGACAGGAGCCGCCTCGCTGGTGCTGAGGTCGGGGCAGAGAACGGCAGAGCTGTGATTCCAGCGGTGCAGTAGCCCCACCCCCACCTCAACGCGGGCCCAGGGCCTCTGCGCCCCTGGAAACTCATGGCCCTCCTCTGGGGTCCAGCCTCATCCTGCCTCTGTGGCCAGTTCCGTGGATTTATCCCTGCAGTCCCGGAGGTCGGATCCGAGCGGCTCACAATGACACGGCAGAAGCCACGAGTGGGCTCTCCCCTCGGCCTGCCCAGCTGGAAAGTGTAGGGATGGGGTTCAGGATGAGCCTGCCCCCCAACATGGCTCCCCCAGCGCCTCCCCCTCCCCTCCTGCCCTCCTCCAACTGCATCCCAGTCACTCACCTTCAGCCCCCTCCCCCACCCGCTCTGAGACAGCCCCATTCATTGTCCAATCAGGCAGGGAAGATTCTCGGGGCAGGTTTTGGCCTAGCAGGAAAGACACAGGTATCCCGGTATCCCGGCATCCTGGTATCCCATACCTTATGCCTGGGCTCAGCTCCCAGCTTCCTGCTAATGCACAGCCTGGGAGGCAGCAGGAATGGCCCACGGACTTGGGTTCCTGGATTGTGTTCCAGGCTCCTGGCTTCAGCCTGGCCCAGCCCCAGTCACTGCGGGCATTTGGGGAAGCCTGATGTGCACCGGGCAGCCTCTGCCCCACGGAGCCCGCTGGCCGGGGTGGGGGTGGCCAGAGACGAGGGCCTGGGGCCGCTAGCTCTGAACACGTGCCGTCACCTCTGGGAGTCCCAGTTTCTTTGCACGGTGGGGGTCCCAGCGGTGCCCGCACCACACGGAGCTTAGGCGGGGCTGAGTGAGATCGGGCACAGCGCCCAGAAAGCTGCTCCCCTGGGGGCCAGAGCTGCACTCCCTCCCCTGAGCCACAGGCCAGGTGCAGAGCGCTCCGCACGGGCGTGCCTGGGGGAGGAACAGGAGCGTGTCCTTGAGCAGGTGGGGGGGGTGTTGGGGACCCTGGGAGCAGAGGCCGGAGCTGGGAAGCAGAGCAGCGCCGCTCCGGTCTGTCGTGCAGTCAGCAGCCAGTGCCCCAGCACGGCCCCGGTTGGCACCGTGGGCTCAGAAGTGTGACCCACGGCCGTGAGGGTGATGTTGCGGGGGATTTAGGGCAGTGTCTGCAGGCTTCTGGGGGCTGGGCCTCTCACCTGGGTTTTCATTCTCCCAAGGTTCCTTGAAGACCCCAGCTCCTTGAAGACTCAGGGCCACGGGACCCCCTGCGAGCAGGAGAAATGAACACCAAAAGAGGTTCTGCACGGCTGGAAAAGAGAGGGGACAGAGACAGGCGCGCAAACGGGAGGAGGGGGGCAGACAGGGGAAGAGGCGGCCAGGCAGCCCCTCTTCTGCACTGCCCCAGTCTGCCCAGGACCCGCCTGATCGCAGGGACAGCTGGTCACCCTACTGGCCCCCACATCTAACTCCTCCTCCCCCGCCAGCCTGCCCAGAGAGGACCCCTGCAGGCCCCCAGGATCGTGGCAGGCACTTACCTTCTCCCAGAAGGCTCAGCCAGCCAGCATCTCTGGGGGGCCCGCTGTGCTCCAGGGCACGGGAATGGCCTCTGGGGCTGAGGCTCTGCCCAAGCTCTCCAGGGGCCGCCAGCTGTGGCATGTGATTGCCCAGCGCTAATCCCTCCCAGTGCCCTCTGCCGTGGGGATTATCTCCTGGGGTCCCCGGCAGCAGGGGAATGGGGCAGATCTGCCGGAGAGCACCCGGCAGTACCACGTGACCCCAAGTGCCGTTGGCAGCCGGGCACGAGAGTGGAGGCTCTGCCTGCCCAGTGTGGGAGACAGGCGAAGGTGGACACCGGGATCTGGCCTCTGCTGACCACAGGCCCTGCCTCACTCCGCCCATCCCCACACCACCTCCTCACACCCCTGAGGACCCTGGGGATCCAAGGAGTGCAATGTGAAGCCCTGTTCTTAAATATTCAGATCAGCTGGGTTCAAGTTCCACTTCTCTCCATGCCTGCGTGACACCTCCTTATTTCTTTGTCTATAAAATGGGGAGACTAATAACACCCTGTTCTTGGGGCTGGTGTCATGGCCACTTGCATTGCCCGTATCCCATGTGAGTGAGTCCCAGCTGCTCCACTTCCAATCCAGCTCCCTGCTAATGCACCTGGGAAAGCAACGGAGGATGGCCTGGGTGCTTGGGCCCCTGCACCTACGTGTGGATGATGAAGCTCCAGGCTCCTGGCTTCAGCCTGGCCCAGCCCTGGCCCTTGCAGCCATCTGGGGAGTGAACCAGCAGATAGAATATCTCTCTGTGTGTCTCTGTCTCTCTTTCTGCCTCTCTCTTCTCTCTCTCTCTCTCTTTCTCTTTCAAAGAAATACATTTTTAAAAATAATAATAATACTTGGTTAGTGTGAGGATTAAATTGCAGTGTGCTTAGAAAGCAGATAGCCCATCTCTGTCTCTCCCTCTCTCTGTCACTCTGCCTTTCAAATGAATTTAAAAAAATAAAGGCTGGCATTGTGCCTCAGTTAAGCTACTGCTTGCAACCTAGACATCCCATATCTGAACACTGGTGCGAGTCCCAGCTGCTCTGTTTCCCATCCTGGTAAATGCCTGGGAAAGCAGCAGATAATGGCCCAAATGCTTCAGCCCCTGCCGCCTACGTGGGAGACCCTGATGGAGCTCTTGGCTCCTGGCTCCTGTCTCCCAGCTTTGGCTTGGCCCAGCCCCGGCCACTGCAGCCATTTGGGGAGTGAAGCAGACATAAGATCTCTTTCTCACTGTCTCTTCCTCTCTCTTTGTCACTCTGCCTTTTAAAGACATAAAATAAATATTAAAAAAAAAAAAAAGATAGCAAGCAGGCAGCCCAGGGCCCAGCACCTAGCAAGGGCCTCACAAAAGCCAACTTCTTGCTATGACTTGGGTTTGACACCAAACTTCCCAGCCCCTGTGGTGGGTATCAGACCAGGGGACATCTGGAATATCTCCTCTATTGCTTTTACATAAACAATAACATGCTTTTACCTTCCGGCACGAGATAAGGCTGCACATTGGGGTAACGTAGGGAGTTTCTTAAAACCAGAGACGTCGGGACAGGCATTTAACGTAGTGGTTAAGATACCTGCATTCCACATTCCAGACCCGGCTCTGGCTCCTGCCTCCAGCTTCCTGCTAATGCAGACCCTGGGAGGCAGCAGTGAGAGCTGGAGTAATCAGGTTCCTGCCACCTGCTTAGGGGACCTGGATTGAGTTCCTGACTCCCAGCTTCAAATTCCCTGGCCCATTGTAGACTTTTGGCGAGCGAACCATCAGCAGATGGGTGTGCTCTGTGTGTGTGCCTTTGTGCCTGTCTCTCAAAACAACAAAAATCCACCTGTGTCTGACTCCCACCCGAGATCCCCAGAGTGAGAGGGACCCTGGACGCCATGATTTTTGAAGCCCTGGGCAATTCTGCATGGTCAAGATTGAGAACCAGCAGCCCGGCCCAGCGTCTCCAACTCAGCTCGGGTTCATGTTAACTGCAGGTCCAGGCCAGTGGACTGGGGGCAGACCCAGGGACTCGGTTTCTTGCTGGCTCCCAGGGGATGCGGATGCTGGCTGAGGCCCACGCCCCCAGGCGCCAGCTCCTCTGCAGTGCAGGATGAGGTCTGAGTTGTGGGGAGCAACTCGGACTAGACTAAGTTACTGGAATTAAGACTTATTCTATGCATCTGCTCTCCCACAATATGGCGCTGGGAGAGGAGGCAACAGCTTCTACCCAGCTGCCTCTCACCAACTTGACAAGCTGCAGGAGCTGCTCCTGATTGGAGGAGAGCAGCGTACTCGGTGTGTGGGCAGCCGAGTTGGGATTGGCGGAGGAGGACTATAAAGGAGGAGAGAGACGACATGCACCAGGAACATCTAAGGGGAACACCTGTGCAGCCCCCGAGAGAGCCGGCCGGCGGTGTGCTGTTCCCCTGCGGAAGTGGGGAAAGTGGCCAGGGGGAACCGCCCTTCCACGGAGGTGGAAGGGACGGTAGCCAACCCGGGAGGAACCAGCAGCAGACCCGGGGAGGGCCGAGCAGACAAAAGAACAGCGCAGGGTCCTGTGTCGTTCCTCCACGAAGACGGGGAGCGACATGAGTTATTATCTCCCTTTGCTCACATTCAGGGTCTTGTGCTGGAAACTTGCAGGTCCTCTTCCATAGCCCCCGTGAGCAGAATCTGAGTGATTTTGTTGGAACCCCACATCATGTAGCTCCAGGAGGAAATGATTTGCCAAGGTCAAGTTCAGTAGAGCTGGGAGCCGGCTCTTTGCCATCAAACCTGGGGGAATCTTCATTGCAGCTCAGAGCGGGCCGGGCCTGCCTCCAGGACCCAGGCTGAGTGCCAGGCATGCTCAGACTCTCTGTGGTGTGTGCATCCATCTGCCAGCAGCCCTGTGAGGCTGGCTCTGCTTTGCCCCCATTGTACAGCTGAAGAAACTGAGGCTTGTAAAAGTGAAACTTCAGGAAGTGACAGGCCTGGGATTCAAACCCAGAATTCTGCTCCCCAGACCTCCTGCTCCTTCCAGCAGGCTGCTGGCTGCTTCAAGGAGAGGACCGGGCTCAGGTGTGTGTGTCGCCAGATCTATCGCTGAATCCACTCCAGAGTTTCACAATCTTCAGCCTGGGGCACCAGCCCCGCTCTGGGAGCTCCCCTGGTCACTCACCCAGTTCCCAGCGCAGAGACAGCCCTGGACCTCCCAGATATATGTAACCAGCCAGAACCGGCAGCATGCCATACAGAGAGTGGCCACATGATGGCAGTAGATGCCCGTGTGTAAAACTTCTGCGGCTGCCTCCTTTAAACTGGATAATTTGAACCTCTCTTCCCCTAGACCCTGATCCGGTCTGTGAACCGAGGAAACAACCCAGAACAGCCCCATGAGGGAGGAATTATCCTCCCTCTTCGTAGATGAGAGATCATGCCCATCCTTTGCTTACATAACCTTCCATGGCTGCCTCCTGCTCTTCAGGGGAAAAATGCAAAATCCTTACATTGGTGAACTAAACCCCACCCGGTGGACAGATGGCTTGAGCCTGATGGCCAGAGTTCAAATCCCAGCTCTGCCACTTGTTACTTATGTGACTTTGGTCACGTAGACATTCATTTTATTTGAAAGACAGAGACAGAGAGAGCTTTCATCTGCTGGTTTACTCCCCAGATGCCTGCAACAGCCAGCAACTAGGTCACCCACATAGGTGGCAGGGACCCAAGTACTTGGGCAATCATCTGCTGCCTCCCAAAGAACTCATTAGCAAACAGCTGGATGACATGTGCAGCAGCCAGGACTCCAACCAAGCATTCTGATAGGAGATTTGGGCAATTTCTTTAGAAGCCATTTATTTAATGAGTATAAATTTCATGAGTACATCTTTAGTAATACAGTGATTCTTCCCACCATATCCATCCTCCCACGCCCATTCCCTCCCCACTTCCTCCTCCCTCTTTCATTCCCAGTCCCATTCTCCATTAAGATTCATTTTCAATTAACTTTATACACAGAAGACCAACTCTATACAAAGTAAAGATTTCAACTATTTGTGCACACACACGTGCACACATATACACACTAAATATAAAAAACTGAGAACAAGTTTTACAGTTAAATCTCATAGTACCACTCATTCAGGACAGAGGTCCTGCATGGGGAGTTAGTGCACAGTGACTTCCTATTGTTAATTTAACAATACTCTTATGTATGATGTCAGTGACCACCCAAGGCTCTCCCATGAGTTGACCGGGCTATGGAAGCCTTTTGAGTCACAGTCTCCATCAGTATTTAGGCAGGGCCAAAGGAAAAGTGAAAGTTCTCTCCTCCCTTCAGAGAAAAGTATGTCCTTCTTTGATGGTCACATCTTTTCGCTAAGGTCTCACATGTAGGACTTTTTTTTTTTTTTTTCTGGCCACAGTGTCTTGGCTTTCCATGCCTGAAATTCTCTCTTGGGCTTTTCAGCCAGACTGGAATGCCTTAAGGGCTGATTCTGAGGTCAGAGTGCTATTTAAAGCAATTGTCATTCTATGAGTCTGCTGTGTGGCCTGCTTCCCTTGTTGGAACATTCTCTCCTTTTTATTTCTATCTCTTCTTATTACTAGACACTTGATCATATTTATATGATCCCTTTAATACTTAATTTTATCATTATGATCACTTTAATGCTTAATTTGGTCACTTTAACACTTGAAGTGGCATTTTTACTACTCAGCTGAATGGGATTTGGGGTCCCTTGGGAAGTTTTTAAACTGTACACTTAGAAATAAGTCCATAGGTATGTATGCATAACTATAGAGCTTTGCAGCAACTTTTTTTTTTAAGATTTACTTATTTGAGAGGCAGAGTTACAGATAGAGGGAGGTCTTGGTTCACTCCCCAAATGGCCGCAATGGCCAGGGCTGAAGCCAAGATCCAGGAGCTTCTTTCAGGTCTCCCACGTAGGTGCAGGGGCCCAAGCACTTTGGACATCTGCTGCTTTCCCAAGCACATTAGCAGGGAGCTGGATTGGAAGTAGAGCAGCCGGGATTTGAACTGGCACCCATATGGGGTGTTGGCAGCACAGATGGAGGCTTAACCTGCTGCACCACAGTGCCGGTCCCAACTTGTGCAACTTAACTGCTGCGCCAAGCACCTGCCCCTCTTGGCCTCTCTTAAGCCTCAATGTGCTCATCTGTAAAATGGGTAAGGAAGCAGAACCTAGCCCCTTGGGGAGGGAGTGCGGATTGCACGAGCTAATCGGGGGAAGCACACAGGCTGGTGGCTGGCACATAGCAAGCTCAACAGACGTTTGTCACTGCTGTCACCACCAGTCCCCCAGACCTCCCAGGGAGAACGTGACCATCCTCACTCCCAGCAGCAGGACTCTTGAGAAGAGTGGCTGAGACAAAGTCAAGGACAAATTAGACTTTAAAAGGGAAAACCTCCCTCCTAAAGGATAGAGGAAGAGGGACCAGCATTGTGATGCAGTGGGTTAGGCTGTCACTTTGACATCGGCATCCCATCTCAGAGCGCCAGTTCCGGTCCCGGCTGCTCTGCTTCTGATCCAGCTCCCTGCTCACGCACCTGGGAAAGCAGCAGAAGACGGCCCAGGTGCTTGGGGCCCTGCTTCCCACACAGGAGGCCTGGATGGAGTTCCAGGTCGCTGGCTTCAGCCTGGCCCAACCTTGGCTATTGCCAGCATTTACGGAGTGAATCAGCAGATGGAAGATGAATCTCTCCCTCTCTCCCTCCCTCTCCTTCTCCCCACCCCCCCAATCTGTTCTCTTTCCAATAAATAAAATAAATCTTCAAAGGACAGCAGGAGCCACTGAGCACTTTCCCCAGCCAGGCTTTCATGGATTCAGTGATGCGTCCATCCACAGAGCCATTGGACAGACACTGACCTGTCCCTGATCATGTTCTACACGCGGGCCTGGGGAGAACACGGGACTTTCCTTGCCAACACCCATGTATTGAGCACCTCATCAGCACCAGGCTCTGTTCTAGATGCTTCCAGCATATCAGTGAACAAGCAACACAAAGGTCCCTGACCTCAGAGAGCTTATCCCACATTGCGGGCAGCACAATAAATACGGTCAATATCACCAGAGGAGGCGGGGCAGGTGCCTGGTTAACCTGCTGGTGAAGGTGTCGATTAAGACACCGGTGTCCGACGGCGGACTGTGTCCCGCGTCTGCCCACCTCTGTCTCCTGATTCCAGCTTCCTGCTGGTGCAGGTCCTGGGGGGCTGCAGTGAGGCTCATGGAGCCACAGGTGGGCTGAACTGAGTCCCTGGCTCCCAGCTGTAGCCTCAGGCACGAGGCTGCTGTGGGCATTTGGGGAGTGACCGTCAGATGGGCGCTCTCTCTGTCTCTGTGCCTGTGAAATAAATGAGTAAGTGGAGCCAGGTGAGAGGGGTGTATTCACCCAGGTGAAATGTCTAGCATTTGTGGGCAGCGAAGGAAGAGTGTTCAGGGCAGGGAGCAGCTGGAGGCCCGACCTTCTGGTGGGATCGTCTGGTGTTGGGGAGGACGAGCAAAAGGCCGCGGCTGGAGCTCACCCAGTGCAGAGCAGAGTGGCGAGTAAAGTCGGGAATGGGCCAGGAAGGCCATCTAGAACATTCCGGATCACAGGGAGGACTTTGGCTCCACCTCTGAGTGAGACGGGGACCTTCCCAGAGTGTGAAACTGAGAAGTAGCATGATGGGCTTCACACCTTCCCAGAAACACCTCGGCTCTGTGTGGAGAACCTACGATGGGGGCAGGCAGGCCGGCCAGCAGACTGCTCCCATGCAGGCAAGGGTGGGGGGTGGGTTGTGAGGGGTGAGGGGTGGGGGGTGAAGGGTGAAGGGTTGGGGCTAGGGGTGAGGGGTGAGGGGCGGGGGGCTGGGGTGAGAGTGAGGGGTGGGGGTGAGGGGTGAGGGGTGAAGGGTGGGGGTAGGGGTGAAGGGTGAGGGGTAAGGGTGACGGGTAGGGGTGAGGGGTAGGAGATGAGGGGTGAGTGGTGAGGGGTGGAGGGCGAGGGGCGAGGGGCGAGGGGTGAGGGCCAGCAGCACAGGGCCAGGAAGGTGTCTGCTTCTGGGGATGCTACTTTGAAGGCGCAGCTGATAGGATCTGCTGGTGGACTGGGACTGGGTACGTGTGGGAACAGATCCAGGCGCTGTGCACCTGAGCAGCGGGAGGGGCCGCTGACTTCTACTGGGAGTAAAGGGCCTTGAATGGGGGAGGGGCTGGGAGAGCCAAGAGCTCTGTTCCAGAGATGGAATTTAGGAGATCATCGGCAGGCAGCGGGGTTGATGTTGAAGGCCGGCACCAAGGGAAGGGACCTGAGCACTGAGGCTGGGATCCGGGACATCGGAGTCCTGGGTGAAGGTAAATACAGCAAAGACGCGCACCGTGGGCGCAGACGGGCCTTTCCCGGGGAGACTCCCCCCAGAGGGGCCGAGCTGAGTGAGGCTGAGTACAGGGATGTCTGATCTCTCAATACCGCAAGGTGAGAGGTACCAGGAACCGGGGCACAGAGGAAACGCCATGGGGTATGCCCCAGAACAGAGACCTCCACCCTCACAGATGAAAGATGAGCGAGTCTTGAGAGCCTGGCTCGGGCACCTGGGCAACAGCTGCGGCGCCGAGGACCCTGGAGACCCTGTCGGAGCAGAGACCAGCTGGGCCCGTTTCTGCCGTGCGGGCAGAGGCCTCTCCAGAGCCCTCCTGCTATCTCACACGTGTCGTTTTTCCTGGGTCCATCCCCTGACGGAGGGACTCATCCCACAAAGGCCACAGCAGGAGTAGAAGTCAGCTGGGCCCATAACTGCGGCTCACAATTACGGCCCCTGCCAGGGATTTTAAAGCAAGAGCTGCGGAGGTTTCCTGGATGTGGGGACGGAGGCCTCTTCTGCTTGCAATGCTCATCTTCTTACCCTGTGCATTCCAACTCCTGACTCAGACTGGGTTCTTGCAGCTTCAGCCATCCCTTGTTTGGGGGAGGTCTGGCTCCTCTGAGTACAAGTTTACAAGAAAAGGGTTTCCCGAAACATCCTCTAAAAAATGAAAAACAGTTGAGAGTTCAAACTGCTGAGAGTGTCTGCCTGTGCTCCCACGCCCCTGTCATTAACCGACTCCTGCGCTGCTGGCTCCGGCTGGAGCAGCCCTTGCAGACGGTGAGGGGTCAGCAACCGGAGGACGAAGTCTACCACGGAGGCCGGAGCCATCTGGCGGTGGAGGCCAGGCCAAGTCTGGGAAAGAGCCCAAGGCTCAGATGGAGGCATAGCCTGCAGCCGTTTGCCTACATGAGCTTTCGACGTGGGCAAAGGCATCAATCCAGAAACAACAGGGGACATCGGCCAATATGACAACTCCCCTGGGTGCCCAGCAAATAGCCCGAAGCTGTGTGGTTGTGCAGCACAACCTGGACTGAGGATCTGTGAGAACCTCAAGGAGAGCTGGGTGGCTGCACATCATGAATTCTCTCCATCCAGCGGCAGAAAAGCTGCACAAAAGAATGGAATCTGTGTACTGCACACTCAGGAATGGCTCGTCGCTGGGACGGGGAACATTGCCGTGCCTTCAGGTCTGGGGTTATCATGAAGGGTCATAGGCAGGTGGCATTCTGTTCAAGTGTGGAAGGACCTTTATCAGGGCATGAAACAAATCCTGAGTTTACGAGGGCACTACCCAGTGCTCTTCTCGTTGGCTTTGACATCACCCAGGTAGAGGAAGAAACCATGGGTGTGCAGGCCCGTGATGAAGACATTGTCGTGGCTGTGGTCAGCTGGGAGCAATGCCCTTGCCGTGATTAGAGAGCAGGACACAGGTATGGTCTCCCACAGCTGGGGACAGTGGGCGGGGTACTGGTGATGACAGACTCAGTAGCGTAATGGGCTCGATGCCGTGGACCCTGGCCTGGGCAGCTGCAGTCAGCTGTCCAGCATTGCCTGTCTAGGAGAGGGGGCAACAGGTTGTCTATCCCTCCACCCTGATCTATGTCCTGAGACGCTCATGGATGTTTTGCTAGATCAGCTGGAGTTTGTCCTGCCCCAGACATCTGCTAGGAGAGGGCACTTTTCCCTAAGCATCGAACTCCAAATGAACCCTGAAATCAGCATTCTGTCCTCAAAGGCAACCTCTGGAGACTGAGGAAGGTGATCGGAGGCCAGAGAAGACCTTTGGAGTAGGCAGAGTGACCACCCTGAAGTTCCCATTTTGCAGAGCAGGCAGATCGTCAGGACATAGGTCTCTCAAGGCAAAGGCAGCATCACAGTTGCCCACCCAGAGTGCACATCCATCACGTGTCCTCCAAGGGCTGGCTCTGTGGCGTAGTGGGTAAAGCTGCCGCCTGCAGTACCGGCATCCCAAATGGGCTCCAGTTCGAGTCCTGCCTGCTCCACTTCCAATCCAGCTCTCTGCTATGGCCTGGGAAAGCAGTAGAAGATGGCCCAAGTGCTTGGGCCTCTCCTCCCACATGGGAGAGCCAGCGCTGTGGCGTAGTGGGTAAAGCTGCTACCTGCAGTACCAGCATTCCATATGGGCTCCAGTTCGAGTCCCAGCTGCTCCACTTCTGATCCAGCTCTCTGCTATGCCCTGGGAAAGCAGTGGAAGATGGACCAAGTCCTTGGGCCCCTGCGCTGGCATGGGAGACCTGGAAGAAGCTCCTGGCTCCTGGCTTCGGACTGGTGCAGCTCTTGCTGTTGCAACCAATTGGGGAGTGAACCAGCAAATGGAAGACCACCACCCACCCTGCCTCCCCTTCTCTCTCTGTGTAACTCTGCTTTTCAAATAAATAAATAAATCTTAAAAAAAAAAAACATTAAGGGGCAAGGGCAGGCTTTTGGACTGATAATTAGCACTGCCGATTAGCACGCCTGCATTCCAAATGTAGTGGTTGGGTTTGGTGCTCACCTCTGGCTCCTGACTCCAGTTCCCAGCTAACACAGACACTGGGATCAGCAGTGATGACTCAAACGACTGGGCTCCCGCCTCCCAAGTGACAGACCTGGATGGGGTTCCCAGCTTCTGGTTTCAGTCCCCCTGCTTGCTCCAAGTACCTGGAGAGTAAACCAGTGAGTGGGAACTCTGTGTGTGTGTGTGTGTGTGTGTGTGTCACTGTCTCTGTCTCCCACATGAATAAAAATAAGAGGGCAGAGAAAATGGCAGGGCACATAAAACCATGATCAACAATCGTAGATGTTATTTATGGAGCACCAAGTGTATACTGGCTATTGTACCAAGTGACGCGGGGAACAACAGGCACAAGATGATGTGCTGTGCTCAGAGCTCGTGGTCTCACTGGAGGTGGGGAGGGAATTTGGCAACGTGTCCAGATCACATCGCAGCAGGACGCGCTGCCGTCTGCGTGCTGAGCACTGCGGGGGGGGGGGGGGGGACTCACTGCAGCAGGGGCAGGGGAGCTTTCTGGCGGAGGCAGATTTGGAAGAAGTGAGGAGGTCGGATGGAGGAAATGGAAAGGGAAGTGATCCCGAGGGGAGAAACCCTGTGAGCAGAGGTGCGGATGTGTCCGGGGCTTGTCTGCTTCAGGTGTGTCCGACTCTGCTGCGAGGCGGGACAGCAGCACAGCATTCAGTCACACACGTCACACACTGGGTGACAGATGTCATCTCCTGCTCCCTCTGGAGAAAAGTCTCCGTCCAGTGATAACTTCTTCATAGTCTCACACTTGCTAATCTCACTGTTAAAAAAAAGTGTGTGTGCCAGCACACAGTGGGTTAAGCTGTCACCCATGAAGCTGGATCCCATGTTGGAGCGCCGGTATGAGTCCCAGCTGCTCCACTTCCAATGTAGGTCCCTGCTGATGCGCCTGAGTAGGCAGCGGAAGATGGCCCAAGTGCTTGGGCCCCTGCCACCCACACTGGAGGCCCAGATGGAGTTCCTGGCTCCTGGCTCTGACCTGACCCAATCCCAACCATCGCAGCCATGAGCAGAGTGAACAGCCGATGAAGAATCTCTCTGTCTCTCCCTGTAGCTCTACTTTTCAAATAAATAAATAAATAAATATTTTACTTTTTTTTCTATTTTTATTTTGCTTGAAAGACAGAGAGAGAGAGAGAGAGAGAGAGGAAAAAGAGCTCCCATTAGCTGGTTCACTCTCCAAATACCTGTAACAGGCAGGGCAGGCCAAAGTCAGGAGCCAGGAACTATGTCCAAGTGGGTGGCAGGGACCCAAGTACTTGAGCCAGCACCTGCTGTCTCCCAGGGTGCGCATAACAGGAAGCTGGATCAGAAGTCGAAGTGAAGCTGGGATTCCAGGTATGGGATGTGGAAATCCAAGTGGTGACTTAACTGCTGTGTCATGCACCTGCCCCCACTTTTTTTTAAGATTTATTTTTATTTGTTTGAAAGACAGAGTTACAGAGAGAGGTAGAGACAGAGAGAGAGAGAGGTGTTCCATCTGCTGGTTCACTCCCCAAGTGGCTGCAACAGCTGGAGCTGTGCTGATCCAAAGTCAGGAGCCAGGAGCTTCTTCCAGGTCTCCCACATGGGTGCAGGGGGCCAAGGACTTGGGCCATCTTCTGCTGCTTTCCCAGGCCATAGCAGAGAGCTGGATCAGAAGAGGAGCAGCCGGGACCAGAACCAGTGCCCATATGGGATGCCAGTGCTTCAGGCCGAGGCTTTAACCTGCTGGGGCCACAGCACCGCTCCTCCCCACAAACTCTTTTTAATACAAAACTTACAATCTCAGACCCTTCAGTGGAACTTAATATGATTTTGTTTTCACTGTCTTTATTTGTTTACAGTTGTGTTCTATTTCAATCAAAGATACTGGTTTTGTTTTAATTTGCAAAGAAATTATTATTTACTTTCCTTTGTTGATAAACCCATTTAGGAAAAGCAATGCATTTAAAGGAACAGCGCTGAGTGACTCAGGTGGCTCCTGGCTGGAGCAGGAAACACAAAAGTGGTCCACAAATGAGTGATGTTTAGGAGGAGCTGACATGGAGTTCAAGGTGTGAGAGGGGAGGGACCAGACAAGGGGAAAGGATCAGGCCACGGAGGGCCTGACCATCACGGGAAGGAGCAGAGGTCCATCGGTCAGCCATGGCAGTGAGATGCGGGCCCAAGAACAGGCAAGGAACATGGTCAGAGCCGTGCTTGGAGGAGCCTGCTCTGGTCTCTGGGTGCAGAGTGGGTGCAGCCGGGGGGCCGGGGCAGCAGCAAGGACACTCAGGGGAACCGGCAGAGGTCCCTAGACCAGGGTAGAGGTGGCCCAGCTGAGAGGAAGGGCTGGGCTGTGCAGCCCTGTGCCTGTGTTAGCTGCCACCCTGCTAACCGGCTGTGCACAGGTTATCTTTTCCAGCGATGATTTTTCAGCCTCTGAGCCACCTCCTGACTCCTGGGCACCCTACAGTGTGATCCACCAGGAACGTTTAACAGCCTTTGATGGGGTTTTACCGGGCGCTGCAGTCTGGTTATGATTTGTTGCCTAAGGGTTCATGCGCTGGAGACGTGGTCCCTGGTATGGGGTGGTCCCTAGTATGAAAGTGGTGGAATCTTCTAGAGGCGGGGCCTAATGGGAAGTGATTAGGTCCTGGGGGATGGGGCACCATCCTTGGAAGGGACTAAAGGCTGCCTCGGGGGACTGGATCAGGGATCACAGGCCTGGGTGGGTTACTGAGAGAGTTACAGCACTGGAGCCATTGTTACAGAATGAGCTCTGCTTTCCTTCATCCTCCCCCACATGACTTCCCTTTCACACTCGCCGGACAGCTGCTGGCTGCTACGAAGCCCTGACCAGGAGCTGACACTAGCAACATCCTCTGGGACCTCCAGAGCTAGAAGCCAAATAAACCCAGCCTCCCGTGTTTCGTTCTCGCGACACAAAACAGGCCAGTACGCAGAGTCAAGGTCATGGCAGCAGAGGCGAGCCCACCCCCTCTTCATTAGGCGAGGGAGATGGAAGTACAATCGGAGAAGGTGGAGACCGTCGAGCCGTGCCTCCTCCTGTGTCTCCTCGAGGGAAATTGCCGGTGTCTGCTTGAGCGTCTGTGGCGGCTCATTTTATTCCATAGGACGAACATCTGGTTTTCTAAGACCTTCAGCTTCATTTCGCTGCACAGAAGCCGTTCGAGGAGTTTGTCCTGAAGGGCAAAGCAGGCCTTCAACCTCTCCAGTTCCTTTGGGCTCATGGTGGTGTTGGTGGGGCTGGCTTCTGGGGTCTTTGGTTTCTCTGCCTCCTCCTGAGCTCCCCAGCCCCAGGGAAAAGTGAAACGTTGGTTAATAATGAGAATGCCAGTCTGCACCAAACACCTGCTCCATGTCAAGTGGTTTATAAATGTTATCCTAGGGGCCGGGGCTGTGGCATAGCGGGTAAAGCCACCGCCTGAAGTACTGGCATCCCATATGGGCACCAGTTTGAGTCCTGCCTGCTCCACTTCCGATCCAGCTCTCTGCTATGGCCCGGGAAAGCAGTAGAAGATGGCCCAAGTCGTTGGGGCCTTGCACATGTATGGGAGACCCAGAAGAAGCTCCTGGCTCCTGGCTTTGGATCAGCCCAGCTCCACTGGTTCACTCTCCAAGTAGCTGCAATGGCTGGCCGGAGCTGAGCTGATCCAAGCCAGGAGCCAGGAGCTTCTTCTGGGTCTCCCACGTGGGCACAGGGGCCCAAGCTCTTGGGCCATCTTCTACTGCTTTCCCAGGCCATAGCAGAGAGCTGGATCGGAAGTGGAGCAGCTGGGACCCAACCAGCGACCATATGGGATGCTGGTGCCACAGAAGGAGGATTAACCTACTGTGCCACAGCACCGGCCCCCCCCTGTCTTTCTAACCCTCACCTGCCTCCTGCTCCTTAACAATAAAGAACACTTTTTTTTTTTCAGCTACAAACTACTTGTCTTTAAAAACATTTAAAATCTAAACATTTCAGATACGCAAAAAAAAAGAGTAGATAATCAACAAATGTTGATATTATCCCACCAACTGAAGAAATAAAATGTCGGGGCAGCACTGTGGTGCAGCGGGTTAAAGCCCTGGCCTGAAGCGCCAGCATCCCATATGGGCGCGGTTCTAGTCCCGGTTGCTCCTCTCCTGATCCAGCTCTCTGCTGTGACCTGGGATGGCAGTGGAGGCTGGCCCGGGTCCTTGGGCCCCTGCACTCATGTGGGAGACCTGGAGGAAGCGCCTGGCTCCTGGCTTCAGATCGGCGCAGCTCTGGCCGTTGTGGCCAATTGTGGATGTCCAGTGGATGGAAGACCTCTCTCTCTCTCTCTCTCTGCCTCTCCTCTCTCTGTGTAACTCTGACTTTCAAATAAATAATCTTTTAATAAAAAAAAAGAAATAAAATGTCACAAATACAATTGAAGTCCTTCTCCTCCGAGCAGCCTCTTTTCAATGGTAATCCTGCATTTAGTATTTATTTTCCTGTGCCTTTCTTTAGTAGTTCTCAATGGGAGGCAATTTTGCCCTCCCTGGGGGACATTCGGCATTGTCTGGAGATATTTCTGTTTGTCACAAATGGGGCAGCGGTGCTGCTGGCCTCTTGTGGGTAGAGGCCAGGGATGCTTCCAGGCTTCCAATAAGCTTTTCCCCACCCCTGCAGCAAAGGATTATCCCAGGTGAACTGCCAATAGCGTTGATGTTGAGGCCCAGTTCCTAAGCTCCTTCTACTATGCCTACACATCCACAGCGCACTACAAGGTGTTTTATACATTCCCACTGTCTCCAATAGGGCGTTTCAGATGCCCATCTGTGTGCTCGCGTCTCTGGTCTGTCCCGTTCACCTGTTCCACTTTTGTCATCTCTGCTTCCCAAACGGCTTTGACAACCAACATGAAGCCGGGTACAGGGAGTGTCCCCTTACAGCTGACCCAACTGAAGCTTTGGGGAGAGAAGTGATTGGCCCACCATCAACCAAGCAGAAGCTGAAAGGCGGGGACTTAGACCAAAGTCTTGGATTCCTCAGCCTTTCCCCCTTATTCTGGCACCTTCCACATCCTCCCCCCGCCCCCACTTTAGCTGTAAATGTCCCATTATCCCCTTCTCGCTCACCTTCTGGCACCCTGAGGGGGCGGGCTTGGGTTCATACTTGACCAGCCAGTTGCTTAGCAACAGCAGAAGGAACAGGAACCCAAACAAGACTGGCTTGTAGTTCATCAGCCAAACCACCAGCGCTCCCATGATGCTGGAGGAAGCAAGGACCCCATGGAGGCTCCTGAGAAGAAAGAGCAGGTCTCCCAGCATTACGGTGGGGAGGCACACGGGCCCCAGCACCCTGCCTCTGTGCCCTCCATGGCAGGAGAAAGGCCACCCTCCCTGCTGCATCACAAGTAGCTCCCCTCCCGCCCCCCAGCTGCCATGTAACAATAAGGTGAGTGATGGCCATGCAGAAGCTCCCACCTCGTGCCAGGCTCCTTGACAGGCACCTGCAAGCGTCATCCTACAGCGGCCTCACAACCACCAAGCGATGCAGGCCTTAGCAACGCCACACTCACTCAGCACACTTCTGGGCTGGGCCCCCAGGAATCAAATGGCTGCAGAGAAAAATGACTCAAAACTTGGAAATAAGGCAAAAAAGATGAGTATGTGTGCTTTCTTTCTTTCTTTTTTAGATTTATTTGAAAAGCAGAGTTACAGAGAGGCAGAGAGAGAGAGAGAGAGAGAGAGAGAGAGAGGTCTTCCATCTGCTGGTTCACTCTCCAGATGGCTGAAAAGGCTGGACTGTGCTGATCTGGGAGCCAGGAGCTTCTTCTAGGTCTCCCACGTGGGTGCAGGGGCCCAAGGACTTGGGCCATCTTCCACTGCTTTCCCAGGCATAGTAGGGAGCTGGATCAGAAGTGGAGCTGCTGGGACTTGAACTGGCACCCATACGGGATGCTGGCACTGCAGGCGGTGGCTTTCCCTGCTATGCCACAGGCTGAATTTTTTTTTGAGGCCAGAGGTGAGTTCTGAGCAGTCTCATTCTGAGGAATGCACTTCCAGCCTTCTTCCTGCCTTGTCTTGTGGCACCCAACGTCTCTTTGCCAGTGTTTCACAGAGGCGAGGGCTTGCCCGCTTTCTTGTCCTGGAGCCACCGTGGCCTCTCCTTCCTTTCTTCCAGTCACAGTCTCTCTGCCCGACTCCTGCAGGAGGAGCGTCCTATGAGAGGCCCAGGCTGCTCACTTGCTTTCCCAGGCCACAGCAGAGAGCTGGATTGGAAGTGGATCAGCCAGGACTCAGATGGGACGCCAGCCCTGCAGGCGGCGGCTTTACGCACTGCACCACAGCGCCGGCCCCAAGCTCACTCTCCTTCACACGCTCTTCCTGGGCCCTCTCGGCCCTCTTTGGCTTGTCTGACCAGCCACGGTCTGTTCACTGCCCCTCCTCTTTGTCTCAGACTCCGGGAGGGGGAAAAGGTGAGACTGACAACTGCGGCCCAGCGCCTGGTCTCCATCGGCCTTCCCCGCTGAAGGGCGCCACGAGTCTCCTCTCCCCTACCTCCTTTGCTGCCATTTTGAGAACATGGCTCACATTAAACTGCTATTTGTAGCCAGCGCCAGACCCCTGCAGGGCCATGAGTTCCACCTCTGAGGCTGGCCAGTGGGGCTGGGGGTCTGTGGGCCCCTTGGACACAGGTAGAATGTCCCTTAAAGCTGGCTGACCTGCGTATCCCCCACTATAGCTTCTTGTACTGCATGTGTGATCTTGCGGCCTTAAACCACACCCTCAGGGTGTGTGCAATCACCCAGAGCTGGCAGAGCGGGACTGGGCCCATGGAGAGAGTCAGACTGGCTCCGGGGCTATCTTGTGTGACCTTGAGGTTTTCAATCACACCTTCAAGTTAGTTGCAATCTTCCACCCAGAGCTGGCAGAGGAGGGGGCCAAGCCCCTAAGTGGGAGATGGGCTGTCTCCAGGAGACACCCCACTATCTCCATGAGCCCCAAGCCAATCAACATATTGTATATGAACCCCACCCCCTCTCATGGGAACCCCCACAGAATGACCCAATGAACAGATAGTAATGCCTTAAAAACCCAGGACACTAGCTCAAAGCCAGTGTCCTGCTCAGGCAAGTAAGTTTCTTTTCTGTCTAATAAAAGTTTCTGCCTCTGCAAATTGTTTGCCAGCTTTTTATTTCTATACTAAGCTGAAGAAAAGAACCCACAGGATTCTCTCCGAGTACCACCCCCCTACCCCCAACCAGTAACAAACTCCCTGCTAAATTTTTCTAGACTAGTGGGAGTTGGCCTCCTGGCCCTTCTCACCCAGAGTTCTCACTGTCTTGCTTGCTAGATTGTGGAAATTCCTCTTCCCACCTGTTTAAGATCCTGGAGTCCACAGTTGAGGCCAACACGTGCCTTGTTAAACCCAGAACTCTCGGATCACTACCGCCCGCCAGTGTAGGTCCTGAGACCCGGACGGAGAAAAGTCTGAAACTCTGCAGTGCTTTCTAAAATATTCTAAGTTGCTGAGTCATTGTGAACATCTATTTTAAGTATTTTTGTCACCCAGTTGTAATTTGAAAATATTTGTGATTACAATTATAGAGCCGTTTAAAAAATATGTTGTTTTATTTGTAAGTCAGAATTACAGAGGGAGAGAGAGAATTCTCCATCAGCTGGTTCACTCTCCAAATGGCCACAATGGCCGGGGCTGAGAAAGGCCAAAGCCAGGAGCCAGGAGTTTCTTCCAGGTCTCCCCCATGGGTGCAGGGGCCCATACATTTGGGCTATCATCTGCTGCTTTTCCCAAGCCGTCAGCAGGGAGCTCGATCGGAAGCGGAGCAGTCAGGACACAAACCTACGCCCATAGGGCAAGCCGGCTTCCAGGCAGTGGCTTTATCTGCTCCACCACAACTGGTCCTGCATGCTAATCCTTTTATCAAGGTTTCCTGTACTGTTGTAGCTGACTGAAATAATGAGAATGTTATGCATCTTGGGGAATGTCTCGTGTGTTTTTTTTTTTTTTTTTTTTTTTTGACAGGCAGAGTGGACAGTGAGAGAGAGACAGAGAGAAAGGTCTTCCTTTGCCGTTGGTTCACCCTCCAATGGCCGCCGCGGCCGGCGCGCTGCGGCCGGCGCACCGCGCTGATCCGATGGCAGGAGCCAGGAGCCAGGTGCTTTTCCTGGTCTCCCATGGGGTGCAGGGCCCAAGCACCTGGGCCATCCTCCACTGCACTCCCTGGCCACAGCAGAGGGCTGGCCTGGAAGAGGGGCAACCGGGACAGAATCCGGCGCCCCGACCAGGACTAGAACCCGGTGTGCCGGCGCCGCTAGGCGGAGGATTAGCCTAGTGAGCCGCGGCGCCGGCCTTCGTGTGTTTTTCTGTTGCTCTTACTGAGCCTTGATTATTTGGGAGAACTAAGTCTTAAAGGAATTAACATTATCTGCCTCTTTTTGATGATTGATCACCTTAATTCTGGTTAGATCTGGTCCACAGCTTTGGTTAGAGTGCTCAGGTTAAATGTATATTATCAATCTATTTTTATTTTTACCAAATGTTTCTAACCTCTGACAATGCTTTAGATTTAGAATTATGAACTGAGTTTTCTGACTTTGGGGCTTCCAGTCAGATCACTGGATCTCTCAAAGGATGACCCACTGACTTGGTGAGGTGATAGTGGTTTGAGTTAAATTATGTAAAATGCGTTGGAAGGTTACAAAATCATGGCAAGTTTGTTTTATGCTTATATAAAAGTCCTATTTTTGGTGGCCGGCACTGTGATGTGGTGGGTAAAGCCACCACCTACAGTGCTGATATCCCATATGGGCGCCAGTTCAAGTCCCGGCTGCTCCACTTCTGATCCAGTATCCTGCTGATGCACCTGGGAAAGCAGTGGAAGATGGCCCAGTCCTTGGGCCCTGTACCCATGTGGGAGACACAGTGGAAGACCCCTCTCTCTCCGTTTCTGCCTCGCCCTCTCTTTCAAATAAATAAGTAAATCTTTTATTAAAAATCCAGTATTTTATGTACAATATTTAAAATATTAAAATTTTTTTATTTGACAGAGTTAGACAGTGGGAGAGAGACAGAGAGAAAGGTCTTCCTTCCATTGGTTCACTCCAAAATAGGCTGCAATGGCCAGAGCTGCGCCGATCCAAAGCCACGAGCCAGGAGCCTCCTCCCGGTCTCCCATGGGGTGCAGGGCCCAAGCACTTGGGCCATCCTCCACTGCCCTTCCGGGCCACAGCAGAGAGCTGGACTGGAAGAGGGGCAACCAGGACTAGAACCCGGCGTCCATATGGGATGCTGGCGCCACAGGCGGAAGATTAACCAAGTGAGCCACAGCGCCGGCCCCAAAACATTAAAATTTTTTTTTGGTAAAAGTATGTAGCTGCATTTAATTTTATTGTCTGCCAATCTTTTTTTAAAGATTTATTTATTTATTTGAAAGGCAGAGTTACAGAGAAGCAGAGGCAAAAAGAGTTCTTCCATCAGCTGGCTCACTCCCCAAATGGCCACAAAGGCCTGAGCTGAACTGATCCAAAGCCAGGAGCTTCCTCCAGGTCTCCCATGCGGGTGCAGGGGCCCAAGTGCTTAGGCCATCTTCTACTGCTTTCCCAGGCCATAACAGAGAGCTGGATGGGAAGTGGAGCAGCCGGGACTCAAGTCAGTGCTCATATGGGGTGCGGGTACTGCAGGCAGCAGTTTTACCAGCTTTGCCACAGCTCAGCCCCTGAACATCAAAAATTTAAAAGCAAAAAATGGGCAAGTTGCCCTACTGTTTCCACTTTGGGTATACCCTAAAGCTATCAGGGCAGGGTCTTCAAAAGATGTTTGTACACTCAAGTTCATAGCAGCATTATCCATAACAGCCCAAAGGTAGCAATGAGTTCAATGTCCATACATGGATAAGCAAAGTGCAGTGTGTACCTGCCTTGGCATACTACTCAGCCTTAAAAAGGAAATTCCTACGTGTTACAGCATGGATGAACCTTGAGGGCATTAAGTTAAATGAAATAAGCCAGTCACATGACCAGCCCTGTGGCATAGTAGGCTAAGCCTCCATCTGTGTTGCTGGCATCCACTATGGTCTCCAGTTCATGACCCAGCTGCTCCACTTCCAATCCAGCTCTCTGCTATGCCCTGGGAAAGCAGTAGAAGATGGCCCAAGTCCTTGGGCCCCTGCACCAGCCTGTGTGGGAGACCCCGAGGAAGCTCCTGGCTCCTGGCTTTGGATCAGCACAGCTCAGGCCATTGAGGTCATTTGGGGAGTGAACCAGACCTTTCTCTTTGCCTCTGCCTGTCTGTAACCCTGCCTTTCAAATAAAGCCCTCAGAGACAGACCATCCAGATCAAATTGTGAGGGGTAAAAAATTAGTCTAAAAAAAAAGAGTCAATTTCAGGAAGCACGTGTTCTAGGAAGATGAAGATTTGGCTTCCATGAAGCACCTCCCCCATCCCTACTTCCTCTACCCTTCCCTAAACCCTTCATCCCTTTCTCTTGCAAATTTTATCCTTTCTCCATTCTCTCATTTTATAATTTTATTCCTTTAGTTAAAAAAAATTCAGTTTATTCTAATATGGCCATGGCACTAAAGAGCTGAATCATATGTTATATGTGATTACATGTATTTCCTGCACAGTTTTTTTTTTAAATTTGTTTTTCATTTATTTGAAAAGCAGAGAGATGGAGTGACAGAGACAGGCAGGCAGAGATCTTCTGTCTGTGGTTCGCTCCCCAGATGACTGCTAGGTAGATGCCAGGAGTCTGAAACTCAGTCTGGATCTCTCACAGGGTGGCAAGGACCCACGTACTTGAGCCACCATTCTTGTCTCCAAGGGTGAACATTAGCAGGAAGCTGGAACTGGAAGTGGAGCTGAGACCAGAACCCAGGCACTCAGATATGCAAGCATCCCAAGCAGTCCGTCTGTTATAAACGGCACCAAATGGCAGTCCCTATACTCAGGTTTTGTTTTGTTTTGTTTTTGAGCTTATTTATTTAAAGGCAAACTAACGGGGCGGGGAGAGAGAGAGAGAGAGATCTTCGATGTGCTGGTTCACACCCCCAAATGACCTCGAAGACCAGGGCTGGGCCAGGCCAAACCAGGAGTCTGGATCCCCATCCAGGCCAACCACACTGCTGGCAGGACCCAAGTACTTTGCCATCTTCTGCTGCCTTCAGGGCACACTAGCAGGGAGCTGGATTGGAAGCAGAGGAGCTGGGACTTGAACTGGCGCTCCAATACAGGATGCTGGTGTTGCACGCAGTGGTTTAAGCCACCATGCGTATCACAAGCCCCATAGCATTTTCGCAAAGTTTTCCCAATTTATTGCCACACTTTCCCATGCTTCCTTAGGTTTAAAATTATCACTATTAATTTTTATTGAAGAGACACAGAGAGAGAAAGATACGGAGAGATCTCCCATCCACTATTTTACTCCCCAAATGCTGCCAATGGTCTGGATTGGCTGAATCAAAGCCAGGAGCCAAGAACTCAATCCAGGTCTCCCACATCGGTGGCAGGGACCCAAGACCTTGAGCCATCAGCTGCTGCCTCCCAGGGTGCACATTAGCAGGGAGTTGGAATAGGGCGCAGAGCAAGAAATAGAACCCAGACACTCAGTTCCAGCCCTCATGTTAACCACTAGGCTAAACACCTGCCCCAAAACTTCATCAAAATATAGTTCACAGAACACAAAATACATCGGTTTTATAATGACTTATGCTGATCATATATTCCTGTTAATCACCTCAATAAAGATGTGAACCATTTCCATCCCTCCCAGCAAGCTCTCCCTACACTCAGCCCAGAAGCCAGTGCTCACCAAGAACTAGTGTGTTCTTACACTCCATGTCAGTGCAATTTTCTTAAAAACTATGCTTTGAAGAAACAAAAGGCAATTATAGGTCAATGTCCTCAGTGCAAATAAGCTGGAAAAACACAAGATCTGTCCCAGCTTTGGGTCGTGGAAGGCATCCTGGTGGAACTGAAGGAATACATCACCATAGCCAGCATAGGGAAGAACGAAGCTTCTGCCAACAGCCTCGGCATCCCCTATGGGCACCGGTTCGAGTCCCGGCTGCTCCTCTTCCGACCCAGCTCCCTGCTGATGGCCAGGGAAAGCAGCAGAAGACGGCCCAAGTGCTTGGGCCTCTGCTTGCTTGTGGGAGACCCGGAAGAAGCGCCTGGTTTCTGGCTTGCAGCCATTTGGGGAGCAAACCAGCGGATGGAAGATCTCTCTCTGTGTCTCCCTCTGTCTGTAACTCTACCTCTCAAATAAATAAAACCTTAAAAATATATATTAACTGGAGGAGGCGGCGGTTTGCGGGCAGGGACTGGGGACGTGAGGGCTGGGGGCACCGCGAACAAGGGCTGCGAAGGGCGAGGATGAGGATGCACAGTGGCTTGGCGGCAGGAGCGACTCGGGTTCAACTCTTACGTGGATCTCCCCACCTTTCCGGCACCACCGAACCCCAGGTGCTTTGCAAGATTTTCCCCTCATACCGATTATGGACATAGATAAGATGATCCGCCAGCTCTGTTTGGGCCCCCTGCCATCAGACTAAGCTTTTTGAAAGCAAGTGCTTCACAACTCAACCCTTGCTAAGTAGGGAGCATTAACAAACACCGGTGGAGCAGCTGAACGATCAAACCAACGCAGGTCCCTGGAGGTACTGGGATACCTCGGAGGTGCGGCCTGGCCCAGAATCCCTAACAGCGCTGGCTGGGCCGCGGCCGGCTTCCCCAGGCTGAGGAGACGCTCTAGGATGCCACGGCGCCGCTCTAGCCCGGAGGACGCTGCTCTATGGCAACGGGGAGGGGCGGGGCCCGTGGGCGTCTCGGGGCTTTTTTGTCCCGACGCGGCGGGAGCGCGCTCGGGCGCGTGCGTGCGCGGCAGCGGTTGGCGTCGCGCGACCTGGGGGAGGCACGGCGAGGCGAGGCGAGGCGAGGTTAGGCGGCTCCGGACTCACGGATCGACTGGTCGAGCGGCCCCTACGGCCGTCGGCGGCCAGGAGGCCCGAGATGCTGTCGGGGAAGAAGGCTGCAGCGGCGGCGGCGGCGGCGGCGGCGGCAGCGGCGGCGGCCGCCGGGACGGAGGCTGGCCCCGGGGCTGCGGGCGGCGCCGAGAACGGCTCTGAGGTGGCCGCGCCGCCCGCGGGCCTGTCGGGCCCCGCCGAGGTCGGGCCGGGGGCGGCCGGGGAGCGCACTCCCCGCAAGAAGGAGCCTCCGCGGGCTTCGCCCCCCGGGGGCCTGGCCGAGCCGCCGGGGTCCGCGGGGCCTCAGGCCGGGCCTACCGTCGTGCCCGGGTCCGCGACCCCCATGGAAACGGGAATAGCGGAGACTCCGGAGGGGCGACGGACCAGCCGGCGCAAGCGAGCAAAGGTGAGACCCTAACCCCGTCTCCGCCCACAGCCCCGGGGGCCCCGAGGGTATCCCGCCCGCTCGCATCCCCGTATGGGGCCTGGAGCCCGGCGACCACCGCCCTCTCCCACCCCGCACGACCAGGGAAGGTGTTTGCCGGTGCCTTTGTGCCGGGGCCCGGTCCACCTGCGGAGGGGCGAGTACTTTATTCGTGGTATCCTGCACACCTTTGCAAAAAAAATTTTGGGGGGGGGGTCTGGAAAAGAAAAATGGCTCCCCTCCGTGGAGTTGTGGCCGGAGCCCTCGCGTGTTTGTTCGCAGCCGTGGCGGGAGCGGAAAGAAAGGACCCGGGTGGTGGTGTGGTGTTTGTTTCTGAGCCCCTGCCCTGTGCCGGGAGCTTTTTGTCTCGTCTTGTATCCGCCCGCTCGGTAGCCTTTTGCAAATGGGAGGAAGCCTGTGGAAGGAGTTGATGTCGGTTGGTCCAGGGTGCTGCGGACAGGAACAGCCGCGCGGGTCTGGGTGCCAGGTGCCGCGAGGGGCCCTGCACCCTCGGGCAGGTCTGGCGAGCCCCGCCTTCGCAGTGAGATTAAAAAGAAATATATTTGAGCCACCTGCCCGCAGCCCCAGAGCTACCGAGACGGTGGCCCTGGGGTGTCGCGACCAGGTAGCATCAGCGTCGGAAACAAAGGACCACGCGGGACGCTA
Organism: Oryctolagus cuniculus; assembly: GCF_051225735.1. Lineage (NCBI taxonomy): Eukaryota > Metazoa > Chordata > Mammalia > Lagomorpha > Leporidae > Oryctolagus > Oryctolagus cuniculus. Next base: position 148,681,367 of record NC_142873.1, on the reverse strand, counting down.
GGTGTGCGGGGTCCTGGGGCTACCCTTGGGTTTTTTCCCTGGAGATGGCACGGTTTAGTGGGAATACCTGTGCGTGTCGTACATAGGTCAGCGGTGCAATGCGCTGGTTTGTGCTTATGGAAATGACCCGTGTGTAATTTGTGAGTGCGGATACCCCGTCGGTTGTGGGAGGAGCTTCTGAGATGAGGATCAGCCGACTGGGAGCCCTCAGAGCCCAGCGCCCACTGGAGAGAGCTCTCTGAGGCACACCCAGTGCTGTTCAAAGGCTGTTTTGGAGGACAGGCTTTTGGGGGCTTATAGCAAAATGTGAGTTAGAAAAGCAGAATTGGCTGACCCCAAACCTCAGAAGGATTTTATTGTATTATTTCAATACAAAACGTGGCCAGAATCCCTGTGTGTGTTTTAGAGTTATTTATGTATTTCAAAGGCAGAGTTAAAGAAATAGAGGTAATCTACCCCAAATGGCCACAACAGTCGGGGCTGGGTCGGTAGGACCCAGGAGCCGGGAGCTGCTTCTGGGTCTCCCGTGTGGGTGCAGGGGCCCAAGGACTAGGGTCATCCTCTGCTGCTTTCCCACGCCATTAGCAGGGAGTGGATTGGAAGTGGAGCTGCCAGGACTTGAACCAGCGTTCATACGGGATCCTGGTATTGTAGGCAGTAGTTTAACCTGTTATGCCAAAGTGCTAGCCTCTATGATTTCTTTAAACTGGTTTATTGACATACATTAAAATTGATTTTTTTAAAAGATTATATTTTGAAAGAGAGAGAGGGAGACTCAGTAATCTCCCATCCACTGATTCACTCCTCATTTGGCCACAGTGGCCAGCAGTGGGCCAGGCCAAAGCCAGGAGCTTTGTCCTGGTCTCCCGTATGGGTGCAGGGGCCCAAACCCTTGGGCCATTTTTCGCTGCTTTTTCCAGTCCATTAGCAGGGAGCTGGATCAGAAGTGGAGCAGCTGGGACACGAACTGGTACCCGTACAGGATATCACTGTTACAGGCCATGGCTTGACCTGCTACGCTACAGTGCCAGCCCCCAAATTGATCAATTTGAAGTGTACAATTCAGTGTTTTTTCAGCATAATCATAAGAGTGTGCAGCCAGCACCACAGTCAGTTTCCTTCACTACCAGCATTCATCTGCAACATCAGCACTCACCTCCCGTTCCCTCTGCCCCCAGTGCTCAGCAGCCGCTGATCTGCTTTCTGTGTTTGTGGATTTACCTGTGCTGGACAGTTTTTGTTTTTAAGATTTATTTACTTATTTGAAAGGTAGAGTTCCAGAAAGGAATGAAAGAGAAAAAGATCTTCCTCTGGTGTATGCTCCAGGTGGCCTCAATGGCCAGAGTTTTGCTAGATTCAAGCTAGGAGCTTCATCCGGTTCTCCCAGGTGGGTGCAGGGGCCCAAGGACTTGGGCTGTCTTCTGCTTTACCAGGGAGCTGGATCGGAAGTAGAGCACCAGGGACACAAACCAGCACCCGTTTGGGATGCCGACATCACAGGCAGTGGCTTAACACACTACACCACAACGCCGGCTGCCCTGGACATTTTATATGGAGTCCTAGTGTGTGGCCTTTTGTACCTGGCTTTAGCATGTTTTCAAAGTTCATGTTATAGTACTTCTCTTCAGTCTTGATGACTTGTGACTGAGTAATATTCCATTTAGTAGATAGGCACTCTTGTTTATCCACTCATTGTTTGATGGGCATTTGGGATGTTTCCACTTTTTGGCTATCATGCATACTATTGCTATGAATGTTCATGTACACATTTTATGTTTACATGCGTTTTCAGTTCTCCTGGTTATAGATGTCTGGGAGTAAGCTTGCTGGTCATATGGTGATTTGCTGTAACTGCCCGTTTTCCATAGCAGTCACACCACCAGTAGTACATGAGTTCCATATCCCAGTCTACATTTGATTGGGTGCCTAATGGTGTTGAGCATCTTTTCATGTGCTTATTGGCCATTTGTATGTTTTCTTTGGTGAGATGTCTATTCACATCCTTAGCTCATTTTTAAAAGTTGGAGTTTTTTCATTTTAGTTATAAAAGGTTTTAATTTTGATGAAGTACAGTTTATTTTTTCTTTTGTCATTTTGCTTGCTGAAAGGTGCTTCTAAGAATTGAGTCCAATGTCAGGAAAATTTGCCTCTGTGTTTTCTAGGAGTTTTATTGTTTTAGCTCTTGCATTTAGCTCTATGATCCTTTTGGAGGTAATTTTTATGTAGGGTGTGAGGTACAGGTTCACGTTCATTCTTTTGCATGTGGATGGCCATTTGTCCTAGCACAATTCTTTCAGTGTTCTTTTCCTATTGAATGATTAGCACACTTGGTTGACCATGGAACTGTTTATTTCTGGACTCTCAGTTTTTTATTTGACAGGTAGAGTTATAGACAGAGAGACAGAGAGAAAGGTCTTCCTTCCATTGGTTCACTCCCTAAATTGGCCGCTACGGCTGGCGCACTGCACCGATCTGAAGCCATGAGCCAGGTGCTTCCTCCTGGTCTCCCATGCGGGTGCAGGGCCCAAGCACCTGGGCCATCCTCCACTGCACTCCCTGGCCACAGCAGAGAGCTGGACTGGAAGAGGAGCAACCGGGACTAGAACCCGGGTTGCTGGCGCCGCAGGCAGAGGATTAGCCTAGTGAGCTGTGGCGCCGGCCTTCTTTTCATTTTTATATGAATTTGTGCAAAAAAAGATTCTGGGATTTGTTTTTCAATTGTATTCAATCTGTAGATCAATTTGGGGGCATACTTAGTATTTCTGTCCTTGTAATTCGCCTGTGTTTATTTTGATTCTTGTCTTGTTTTCCTGTTGTAATTAGCTCTTAAAAATTGGGTGTGTGTTTATTTGGGAGGGAATAAGCAAACAAGAAACTGGAGCAATTTGCCTGTTCATAGCCAGTCTTAGGAGCTGTGGGAAACAACGTCAAAGGATATAGTATGCATTTAAGGCACACAGACTCCATGGTGGGAAAGTTTTTTCTGCAAAGTGCCCTTTGGATACTCATAACATCATTTTGGGCCATACAAAATTATCAACTTAAAAATTAGCCTGCTAAGCCATTCGCTGAGGAGGGTCCTGGCTCTGCTGGGGATGGTTTCCTAAAGCAAGGGCTGCCCCCTGGCTTCTCAGCTGAAAGGCTTCAGTAGCACCCAGAGCCATGCCCCCCCCACCCTCTGTTTCTGGTCCACAGACTGTCCCCTCCTGGGAGAATGCTCCTTCAGTGCCAGGCCTTCCTCCCCTGGCCGTGAAACCGAAGCCTCCTTGGCCGCAGCAGCTAGTCTTCCAGGCCCGTGAGCTTTCCATCCTCACAGTCACAGCAGTGGGCCTGGCAGTGGCTCCCCAGAGGGAGAGATGGGCTTGCCGCTCCCCATCCGCCCCCAAAGGAAGGAACACAGACCCCTTGGGTGAGAAGGCTGGGAAAGAGTCCCTCCCAGGCTGTCTCTCGTGGCCTCACCATAGCCCCTACGACTGAGAGAGCGCAGAAGAAAGGTGAAAACTCTGCTCCTGGGAGCACGAGGGGCCGAGAGGGGGTCTGGAGATCGACCCCTGCCCATCCTCTTTATTTTCTTCTTCTCTTGTTACTATTTTTTTAAAAAGATTTATTTACTTTACTTGAAAGTCAGAGTTTCACAGAGAGAGAGAGAGAGGCAGAGAGAGAGAGAGGCAGAGAGAGAGAGAGAGAGAAAAGGAGAGAGAAGTCTTCCATCCGATGGTTCACTCCCCAACTGGCCGCAACAGCTGGAGCTGTGCCAGTCCGAGGTGGCTTTACCTGCTATGCCACAGAGCTGGCCCGGTTACTCTTTTAATAATTGCAATTCAGCCTGTACTAAATTCTCTGACTCATAGAAATGTGGAAAATGAAGATTTTTGTAGGAAACTACTTTGTAAAAAAAAAAAACCACACACATTCTGTTGGATATATTTTTGATGTTTTGTGTGTATACATGATGTCCTCTGGGAAAGAACAGGAGTGCTTAGAAGGAAGATGGTCTCTGTCTGGATTCTAGAAGTTCAAGTGAGCCATCTGATTTTTTTTTTAAAGAAATTCCGAAATATATTTGGCATTTTCTACTCTTCACAATGCATTTGAGCCACAGCATAATCAATGAAGGATCACAAATATTCTTTCGTTGTATGAACTACATGTTACACTCAGCACTTCAAAATTTTCATTTCACTAGTCTAAGTGAGATAATACATAAATAATATGGGTCTCCCATGCGGGTGTAAGAGCCCAAGGGGTTGGCTGTCTTCTACTGCTTTCCCAGGCCACAGCAGAGAACTGGATAGGAAGTGGAGCAGCTGGGACTTGAACCAGTGCCCATATGGGATGCCGGCACTGCAGGCGGCAGCTTTACTCGCTAAGCCACAGCGCGAGCCCCTCTTAGATGCATTTTTTTTTTTTTTTAAACAAATGCATCCTGGCAGTATTTTCAGTTTGTTACTTGCAACTTTTGTTCTCCTACCTCAGTTTGGTCCCTGGAATTCTTTTGCTGTTTCCTCATGGAATAGTTAGAAACACAGACTTGGCATTCTAATGAACTATATTTTTGTCTGAGGGTTATTTTAGTCTTTTGTTGAGACAGCCAGTATGTGAGCATAATACATACCTACTTCAAAATATTTTGAAGGAGTTGTACAGAGCATTGTAGTCAATGAATGTCAGTGCTATGTTGTAACAGTTGTAGATTGGGCAACCAGAACAGACTGTTTTATGAGGGTTTTTGTTTTTAATATCTACCTGTTCTTTGTTATATGCTTTTTTCCCTTAAAATTGGAAGTTAGAACGCAATTCACATTCACTGATGGTTCCTGATAGAGTTCCTGCTGGCAGACGCTCACTGTATTTCCCTTTCCCTGGTGTCATCTCCACACAGGTAGAGTACAGAGAGATGGACGAGAGCCTGGCCAACCTCTCGGAAGACGAGTATTACTCAGAAGAAGAGCGGAATGCTAAAGCAGAGAAGGAGAAGAAGCTCCCCCCGCCGCCCCCTCAAGCCCCGCCAGAGGAGGAAAATGAGAGTGAGCCTGAAGAGCCGTCTGGTGAGTTGTAGTAAACAACCACAGGTTTTTTGTCTTTTTGTTTTTTTCATCTCAGGAATAAAGTGGATTATTGCTCTTCTGCAGTGTTGCTGTCTTCATTGTTGGTTTATATTCTGATACTGGGACTTTGTGTGTACGTATATGTTTGTATATATACATATGTAGAGACACTGATATTCCTTTGGGATGTATGTGCATAAATAGGAGGAAAGTCATCTTCTATTAGAGAAATGATTGTTTCCTTTCTTGGCTCAGTTGGTTATCCTATGTGCCTTAGAGTATCCCTAAATGAGTTTCACATTAATGATGCTTTTCCATATTAACTGATTGCTAGCAGTCAGCTTTTTTATTTCCGTATAAAAACATAATTTACTGGATTATTTTTCCTCCATTGCTTTCCAGCAGTTGAAGTTTACCAGAACAATATTACAAGCAGTTGCTGGATTTAAGCTTTGTATTTGGTAATTGTTTTTTACTAGGAAACTCTGATATAGGAAGATAGATTCTAGTTTGAATTAGAAGTAGCTTTGTTGTGCATAGCCTGAGGCTTTTAAGGGAACTTATTTTAAAATAAGTAAAAGCAAATTTGAAATGGGCCATTAAGATGCCCTTCATTAGACTTCACATGGATTTCTCAATAGAGATTTCAGAAGAGAGAGTGTGTGTGTGTGTACATACTATTTTTCTAGGATCAGTGGTGTGCTGATATTTTCTAATGAAGTTCAGAGGCGTCTATTAAACCATTGATTAACTTCAAATTTATTTTATTAGATTGGGTTAGATGAATCTATTGAATTGAATGATGATGGGAAAGATCACCTTATTTTCTTATTTGTACTAAGGAATTTCTCTTTTGTTTTATGTGGTGATTTTGGGAGTGCGTGTTTGAAAGAGACATACAGCAGTCATTGATATGAGAGATTGGTATGACAGAACATTGTGTGGTTTTAATAAATTTGGGGCTCAGTACATGTAATAGTCATGCTGTGGTTTGAAAGTATTTTTAAAAATTGCACATAAAAGGAGATGCAACCTCAATTAAAAAATGCTTAATTATGGAAATAAACAAAATGTGTATGTAGGATTTAGCTGAAGACTCAGTGACAAATCACAGATGTTGTTACAATGAAGACAAATATCCATATAAAGAAGATTGATGAGCTGATCAGTCAGTGACTCAGTATAGCAAAAATCTGAAAGGTAAACTCTTGTGGACTATCCTTTAGAAGAGTTGAAGATTGATTTCCTTATTTTAAAAGAAAAAAAATTAAAGATCCTAATATTGGAACCTTATATTTATATAGTTCTTTGCTCATAAGGTACTCTGGTTTGTCCGGGCAAGGGGGCCATATGATTGCAGTCAGTGACAAGTATGGGTGATGATTGCCAAGTACTGGTTTTGGCAGCATGTATAATTATGGTTAGGGTTCAGGTGAAGGATTTTGTTTTTCATTATGCTATAACTGTTCTCAGTGGCTCATCCCAAGCTTTTCTTTCTGATTTCTCTCTCCATGCCTATGAGTGGAGTCAGCGAGAGTAGCTTTCTGTTTTGGTGAGTTAACTCAGATGTCACCTCCAGAGGGAAGATGATTATAGTATTCCGTTTGGTCTTCATGGCCTACAGGAGGCCTTTTGTAGATTGGCCAGAAGTGGCTGGAGAATTCATTCCTGATGGAGTTGTCTGTGTTGCCATTTTGAAGTACTAGTGTAAATGCCTGAAAAATACCTGAAATCATTTGAGTTCTCCTTATATGAAGTATGATACATACGTTCAGAAAATAGGCCTAGGGCTAAGTTTCTTGCCCTTTTTTTTTTTTTTTTTTTGGAATAGCATCATTTCAGTGTTGATTTGGAGCTGTGTTCCAAAACAGCTCAAGGGAGGACTGAGAAAAAATGTGATTGGCTGAAAAAGGCAATCTAGATCAGTTTAGTGAAATTCGTATATTATATTTTGGGAGATACTGTAAATGAACCGAAATATATAAACTACACAACCCATGGTCCCCAGTCTCAGATAATTTATAGACTAGCATGAGACACAAATGTCTACATCAATAGGTAGTAGAAAGCAAAACACTCTTATTATTATAAGAATTCAAAGACCAGATCCTTCTGCAAAGAATTCACAGCCCAGTCTAGGGGTACATGTGTTCTTTCTTTCTTTCTTTGTTCATTTGAAATGCAGAGCAACAGAGTGAGGGAAGGACCAAGAAATCTTCATCTGCTGGTTCACTCCCTAAATGGCTGCAAGAGCCATGCCTGGGCCAGGATGAGTAAGGCCAGAAGCACAGAACTCCATCCAAGTCTTCTGTGTGGAGTAGGGACTCCCAAGTACTTGAGCCATCCCTCACTGCCTTCCCAGGGGGCGTTAGCGGGAGGCTGGATCAGAAGTGGAGCAGCCAGGACTCAAATGGGCACTCAGATATGGGATGCTGTGTCGTAACGCAGGACCCAGAGGGGTATAAGTATTATTAATAATTGGCTACAACAAGCAAACAGTGCAGTACAAGTACATACAAAGACTGGAGAGGGCTTGAAGTTGTTTTTATTTTCTTTACTTTTTAAACAGATTGGTTTTTTTTTATTTGAAAGGCAGAGAGAGGGAGAGAGAAATCTTGCACCTGCTGGTTCACTCCCCAAATGGCCGCAACAGCCTACCCCAGGCAGAAACCAGGAACTCCATGTGGGTCTTCCATGTGGGTGGCAGGGACCTCAAGTACTTGAGCCATCATCTGCTGCTTCCCAAGCAAGTAAGCATGAAGCTGGATGAGAAGTGGAGTAGCTTTTGTCTCTACCAGCACTCCAGTATGGGCTGTAGGTGCCACAGGTGACAGCTTTACCCAGTGCACTACAATGACAGCTTCTATTCTTATTTTTTAAGGTAATTGATAAAATTGTATGTTGTGTGTAACAGGATGTTTTGAAGTATACTTACATTCATTGTGAAATGACTGCGTCTAGCTAGTTAACATGTACATTACCTCAGTTATTTTTGGTGAGAACATGTAACATCTACTTGGAACATTTTTCAAGAATACAGTATATTAACTAGAGTCATCATGTTGTACACGACATCTTTCAGGAGTCTTATTTTTCATATAAAGCATTTTTTTTTTCTTGATAGGCAGAGTGGACAGTGAGAGAGAGACAGAGAGAGAAAGGTCTTCCTTTTTCCATTGGTTCACCACCCCCCCCCCCCCCAATGGCTGCTGCAGCCAGCGCACCGCGCTGATCCGAAGCCAGGAGCCAGGTGCTTCTCCTGGTCTCCCATGTGGGTGCAGGGCCCAAGGAGTTGGGCCATCCTCCACTGCCCTCCCAGGCCACAGCAGAGAGCTGGACTGGAAGAGGAGCAACCGGGACAGAATCCAGCGCCCCGACCGGGGCTAGAACCTGGTGTGCCAGTACCGCAGGTGGAGGATTAGCCTATTGAGCTGTGGCGCCATCCCATATAAAGCATTTTTAAAAACATTCTTTATGTACGGGGCTGGCACTGTGGCACAGTAGGTTAGTCCTCCACCTGTGGTGCTGGCATCCCATATGGGTGCCAGTTCTAGTCCCAGCTGCCCCTCTTCCAATCCAGCTCTCTACTATGGCCTGGGAAAGCAGTAGAAGATGGCCCAAGTGTTTGGACCCCTGCACCCGTATGAGAGACCAGGAAGAAGCTCCTGGCTCCTGGCTTTGGATCGGTGCAGCTCCGGCTGTTGAAGTCATCTGGAGAGTGAACCAGTGGAAGGAAGACCTTTCTGTCTCTCCCTCTCACTGTCTGTAACTCTGCTTCTCAAATAAATAAACAAAATCTTTTTAAAAATTATTTGTTTACTTATTTAAGAGACACACAGAGAAAAAGAGAGTTCCCGGGGTTGGTGCTGTGGTACAGTGAGTAAAACTGCCCCTTGCAGTGCTGGCATTCCACATGGGCACCAGTTTGAGACCTGGCTGCTCCATTTCCGATCCAGCTCTCTGCTGTGGCCTGGGAAGGCATGGAAGATGGCCCAACTCCTTGGGCTGATGCACTGGTGTGGGAGACCCGGAAGAAGTTCCTGGCTCCTGGCTTCAGATAGGCACAGCGTTGGCTGTGGAGTGAACCAGTGAATGGAAGACCTCTGTGTCTGTCTGTCTGTCTGCCTCTCTCTCTGTAACTCTCACTTTTAAATAAATAAATGTAAAAAAAAAAAAAAAAGTCCTGCCCACCCCCCCACCCCCCCACCCCCCGATTGTTTCCAAAATGCCACAACAGCCAAGCTTCGGCCAGACCAAATCCAGACTGGGAATTCAGTCTCCCTTGTGGGTGGCAGAAATCCAGCTACTTGAGCCGTGGCTGCTGCCTTCCAGAGTCTTGCTTAGCAGGAAGTTGGAATCAAGCTGGTACTGGTTATCGGTCCCTGGAACTCAACATGGGATGCAGGCATTGCAATGAAGTCTTAACTGCTAGTCCAGACACCTGTCCCAGAAGTTTCTCCCCAGTTTTGGGTTTTGGAAGTTTTGCATTACCAATAAGGGAATGATTTGTGTTTTTCTCAAGTGGATTTAGATTCTTAACTGTTGAGAGCTTTTGACTGATAAAAACCGTGCAGTCAGATATTTGGTCTTTTGAGAGGTTGAGCTGCTTAATGGAAGATTTCAGTTCATTGATTATTTTGTTTTGCTTTTTATTAAGGCAGAATAGTAATTTGTTTAGCCAAGCAACTTTTTTTAAAATAAGTTTTTTGAATTCTTTCTACTGCTGTCATTTGGTATGATCATGCTGTAATACATAAGCAGGACACTGTGAGGATTTTGTCATCTGCAGAGTAGCACTTTGGATATGAGAATCAAATGAGAGAATGGGAAGTCCATCTTTATATATAAAAATCTTGTATTTTTTAAACACAGTTGAACCAGGAATTGGGTAGATTGATGTTTTAATGCAGAAACAAATTCAGTTTATGGGTTATATAGATAGACAAGCTCTATTGCTTTTGGAAACTTTTAGAAAGTATAATAGCCCATTTACAATAATGTATCATGTATGAACTAGATCAATCTTTAAGTATCTGGAACTGTTGGAGGGGCATGTGTTTGTAAAACTTTTAGACTCAATCTTGGTATTTAATCTTTTGTGCTAAATCATGAGAAAAATGATAAACTTTGGTACTTATGCATTTCTTTTCCTCTAGAGAAAAATGTCATTAAAAGCCATGCGTTATCTATTGAGATATAACCAATATGAACGTTTATGCCATATTGGCTGATCACAGGGTTTAAAACATTTGAAGATAGGGTTGTCTTTTTGCCTTTTTTTTTCTTTTGCATAGAACAACTGTGGCTGATTAACGCCTAAGAAGTTGTATTTTCCTCATAGAAGTATAGGCCCAATGCATCTTATCTAGGAAGGTGGAGATAGCGAGAGTTTTGATAAACTGTTATCAGAAAAAATGGGATTCTCTTGTTAGGAAACAGATTAATCTCATTGTTGTCAGTTCTGAAATATTGTAATGATTTTCTTAATATAGGAGAACCAGAATAAAGTTTAATGCACTTTTAAAAAAATAAAGCTGTATAACTAGAAACGTTTTTCTCATTACCTTCATGCACTCCTTTGTCTTGGTAGTTGGGCAACAAAACATAGTATATGGCATGTAAGCTTTCTTTGGGACATCTTAAAAAATGAACTCCATTCCAAGACTTAGCAGCAAAATACGTGAGGATCAGGAAAATCCTGACTATGGAAGGTGGGAGGAGACGGCATGTGAAAAAGTCCATTCTTTCCATTCTTTCCATTGGCTTCTGAAGGCTTTGCTTTCCTGCCTAGCTTATACGGGTTTTTATTCTCTTTATATGAATCCTTACACTAAGCTTCTCACTTCTTGATGATACTATAGAAATTTCAGATAGGCACTTACTTCAAGCATAACAATCAATTTTTCTCCTTTTAGCTTAGTGGTTTTTTTGTTTGTTTGTGTTTTTAGATTTATTTATTTGAAAGGCAGAGTGACGGAGATACAAAGATCTTCATCTGCTGGGTCACTCCCGCAATGGCCACAGTGGCCAGGGCTGGTCCAGGTGGAAGCTGGGAGCCTGGAACTCCGTGTGGGTGACAGGGGCCAAGTACTCGGGCCATCTTTGGACATTTTCCCAGGCACATTGGCAGGGAGCTCGATCAGAGCAGCTAGGGCTGGAACATGGTGCTCCAACGTGAGATGACTGTGGCTTAACCCACTGTGCCACCATGCCAGCCTAATTTTATATTTTAATTGACAGTGTAACCTTAGGATTGCTGTTCCAATTGGATCCATAAATTTTATTCTGGATAATTTCATGGTATGTACTGAATGTTTTTGGCAGTGTTGCATTTTCCCTACTCTGCGTCAAAGGACACCCTAATGTTTTTCCTCGGGCTAGTCTGGCGTACGCCTGTGCCCAATTTATTTTACTTTGAATTTCTTCTAACTGCTATAGATTATTTTTTGCCAGAATTATAATCAAAAAGTCAGCAGGCAAGAGAGGCATCAAGAGTGGCATATTTGAATGGTGTTTTTTTTTCTTTTTTTTTAAGATTTATTTTATTTATTTGAAAGACAGAGTTACAGAGAGGTAGAGACAGAGAGAGGTCTTCATCCGCTGCTTCACTCCCCAGATAGCTGCAACAGCCGGAGCTGTGCCGATCCAAAGCCAGGAGCCAGGAGCTAGGAGCTTGTTCTGGGTCTCCCACGTGGGTTCAGGGGCCCAAGGACTTGGGCCATCTTCTGCTATCCCCGGCCACAGCAGAGAGCTGGATCGGAAGAGGAGCAGCCGGGACTCGAACCGGCGCCCATATGGGTTGCTAGCGCTTCAGGCCAGGCTTTAACCTGCTGTGCCACAGCACCGGCCCCTTGAATGGTGTTTTAAAAACCGTCTCACTACAGAAATAACAGTTATCATGAAGTGGTGATGGTCACTAGTAACTCACTGCCTTTCTGAGACTTTTTTAAAAGATTGATTTATTTTGAAAGTCAGAGGGAGTAAGAGCTTCCATCTGCTGGTTCATTCCCCAGATGGCTGCAGTGACCAGTGCTGGGCCAGGCTGAAGCCAGGAGCCAGGAGCTTCATCTGGGTACACCCATCTGGTTGGCAGAGGTGTTCAAATCCTTGGGCCATCTTTGCCTCTTTTCCCAGGCCTTTAGCAAGGAGCTGGCTCGGTAGTAGAGCTGCTGGGATAAGCTGCAACCCATATGGGATGCTGGTGTCCAGGTGGCAGTTTTACCTGCTGCACCACAGTGCTAGCTCCTTAAAACTTTTTTTGGTCTTTTGTCCTGTTGACCACTTCTTTTTGAGATTCTGACTTACCTTTTGCCTGTGAGACTAATCAGATGTTTACCACTGCTTTAAACCTCTTACTACCACCAGACCAGTCTAAAGTCTTTCCGCCTCAGTCTTATTTCTGAGTTCTATTCTTTACTTCTCAACTGTCTTTCGAACATTTCCATTTAGTTTTACTGGCCTGTACTCCCAGATTTCCCATTTTGTGTTTGTGTTACCACTCTTACAGTCATTCTGAAAGCCCTTTCATCAAGTCTGATATAAAGCCATACGTCTTTCTTTGCACAGCGTTTTGATATGCTGCACTTTTCCCATGTTCACTATCACTGCTCTTTTTTCCTATTGGATTTCACTTCCAGTATTTTTTTTTTTTTTTTTTTTTTGACAGGCAGAGTGGACAGTGAGAGAGAGACAGAGAGAAAGGTCTTCCTTCGCCGTTGGTTCACCCTCCAATGGCCGCCGCACCGCGCTGATCCGATGGCAGGAGCCAGGTGCTTCTCCTGGTCTCCCATGGGGTGCAGGGCCCAAGCACTTGGGCCATCCTCCAGTGCACTCCCTGGCCACAGCAGAGAGCTGGCCTGGAAGAGGGGCAACCAGAACAGAATCCGGTGCCCCGACCGGGACTAGAACTTGGTGTGCCAGCGCCGCAAGGTGGAGGATTAGCCTAGTGAGCCACGGCGCTGGCCCACTTCTAGTATTTTAGTAGCTTTTCAATTGGATCTCCTTTATGTTGTCTTTTCCTCTGATTTGTTTGGTATAGAGTGTCCAGATAAGTTGAACTAAAATATCACTTGTTTTCCTGCTTCTTTGCTAAAGAACACACAGTGTCTCCCCCAACTTCCATAACTACTAAGATCAAATTCAGGATGGCCAGGGCAGGTGTTTGGCACAGTATGACACCACTTGGAATGCCCATGTCCTGAGTGCTTGCAGTCCTGGCTCGTCTGCTTCCAATCCATTTTCCTTCCTCCCAGGGGGGAGGCAGGAAATAGTGGTTCAAGTATTTGAGTTCCTGCCATGTATATGACTTTCAGCATGGCCCTGCCCTAGCTGTTGCAGGCATTTGGGGTATGAATCAGTGGATGAAAGATCTTTCTCTGTCTCTCTGCCTTTCAAATAAAGTGAAGAATAAATACAAAATGTGAAAAATAACTTAGGTTGGCCCCTTTTTCCCTGTTGCTTGCCCTCTCACTTCTCTTTCAGACCGTCTTCTTTATTGAGTGGGTGCTTAAGTGTTCTGGACCATAGTGGTGGTCTTACTGCCTCCAGGTCTCTTTGGATTTATTCAGAAAATCTCAAAGTCTTTGTTACTTTATTTGTGAATATTTTTTATCTTTCCCCAGTTGGATTATCAGCTCTTTTAAAACAGGGTCTGTACCTCATCCGCATTTTTGTTTATACTTGGCTGTTTTTGGTTGGACATTCAGTAAACATCTAATTTAGTGATATTATTAAATAAGAAACTCAACTGATATGTTAATACAGTGGAGATTTATGTGTTCAAAGATGGTTTTAACTTTTGAAATGTTTTTTCCCTTGCTTATGCATCAAGTTCAGTTGACGTCAATACGGTGACAGTCACTTTTACTCTGTAAATTTGGGCATTTTGATAAATTGATCTCTTTACAAATCATTCCTTCAAAGGTTTCTCAGAATATGTATAAAAGTTATCAATTTGAATATGACTCTAAGAAAGCAGTCAATATGAATCTGTGTTCCTGTATATAACAAACTAAAGATATTCTCACCTTCACGCTTGCCAGATAAAAGTTTTGAAAGTCAATGGACTTTGTTATAGGTGTATGTTCAAAAGTGATGTGTTGCTTATTTGAGTCAACATGAGGGAACATCCAGTGATGTAGACTGTAAGTGAGATAGTTCATTTGAGGAAGGTTTAGAGGACAACAGACAGGCGGTTATGACAGATAAACCAAAAAATGTTATCTTCTGCTTGGTTTCTTACTGTTTCTCCGCTTAAATAATATATGGAGGTTTCATTTCTTTTTTGATTTATTGCTGTTACAAGGGAGTCCTTTTAAAAATCTTCACAGTGTTGTTGAATATTTTCCATATTTCTCATAGCTTTTTTGTCAATAAAATTAGAAGTTTCTTTAATGCCTTTTTTCCAAAGCAGAAGATAAGACTGCCTCACCTGTTGCTTTTCTTATGTTGTTAATCTTTAAAGCACCTAAGTTCGGAGTAAGAAATCCACATTTCTGTTAGGTACCATTGACTCATAGGAAAAAAAATCATTCAAGAGCTATCTGTAAGTTAAAATAAACTAAATAGCTTATTATATGACTTGTAGTTGGAGAGGGAAGAAACTGATAAAAATAGGAAGAATTAAGTAATGCATACCTAATGACTAGCTTGAAAGTATTTTTGGCTGTCTTTATCTAATTTGTTAGGAGTGATGAGGTGCCTTGATGACAAGGGACTGTTAAATTTTTCTGCAAAAATTTGAGTAACTGGTATTCCTAGTTCTGAGTATTCTTAGAAATGATGTTTAATTGTTCTGAGCCCTTCCCTTGCCTTCTTTCCAAGTACAATTCAGTGTTCTTATCTAGCTTGGTTCAATTTGGAACCAAACAATACAATAACATTGATTTTTAACCCTGTTAAATGTTTTTATGAGTAAGTCTGAAACATACTAAGAATGAGTATTTCTGAGCTAAACTTGAAGTCAAATTTAAAATGTAGAGTCTGTCTTTTCAAGATAAGTTTGTAGATTGGATTTGGTAATTGGATCATCTTTTCATGATTAATGTATCCTCCTTATGCCTTTCTGAGAAGCCTAACCTTCTAGAACCTAAAGAATTATTCAAGGAAAGCACATAATGAAATAATTTTAGAATGAGATTCAATTTTACCTTCAAAACTGTGTGCCTTCTAGCAATATATTCTAATATCATTGTCCAAAATAATTTATATGTAAATATTTTCATATACTTGAAGATGTCATTTTAAGTCTCACAGACCTTACACATTGGCGCCTTTTTTTTTTTTTTAAAGATTTATTTATTTACTTGAAAGTCAACGTTAACAGAGAGAAGAGGCAGAGAGAGAAAAAGGTCTTTCATCCACTGGTTCACTCCCCAGATGGCCTCAACGGCTGGAGCTGGCTGATCCGAAGCCAGGAGCCAGGAGCTTCCTCCAGATCTCCCATACCAGAGCAGGGGCCCAAGGACTTGGGCCATCTTCTACTGCTTTCCCAGGCCACAGCAGAGAGCTGGATCAGAAGTGGAGCAGCCGGGACTCGAACCGGCACCCATATGGGATGCCGGCACTGCAGGCGGTGGCTTCTCCCACTGCACCACAGCGCCAGCCCCCCCCCCTTTTCTTTTCTTTTTTTTTTTCAAAGAAGGAACTCCCATTCTCCGGTTCACTTTCCAAATGACTGCAATAGCTCAGGCTGGTATAGGCCAGAGCCAAGGGCCAGTAATACAATCTGTGTCTCCCACGCGGGTGACAGAGACCCCACCACCGGAGCCATCTCCTGGCTGCCGGCTGGGGTGTGTATTAGTTGGAAGTGGAAGGGCGTACTGATGGAGCATGCGGATATCTCGAGCTATTTCTTAACCACTAGGCGCAGCCCCTACCCTGGAGCATCTCATAGTAAGGAGGCTATGTTGACTTCATTGCTCCCTTCTCATTCATATGGTGGAATGAGCAATCTGATTTCTAATTGGGATGTATATTTAATGAAGCCTGTCTGAGTTTGGTTCATTGAGAAGGTAGTGTTGTAATAGCATCCAAAAGACCACATTGTAGTTTCCTCATATGTACCAGGTGGCAAGAAGCTTAGGATCATAGTGTCTCTCTGGTGTTTTTTTTTTTTTTTTTTTTTTTTTTTTTTGGACAGGCAGAGTGGACAGTGAGAGAGAGACAGAGAGAAAGGTCTTCCTTTGCCGTAGGTTCACCCCCCAGTGGCTGCTGTGGCTAGCGCACCGTGCTGATCCAAAGCCAGGAGCCAGGTGCTTCTTCTGGTCTCCCATGCGGGTGCAGGGCCCAAGGAGTTGGGCCATCCTCCACTGCTTTCCCGGGCCATAGCAGAGAGCTGGCCTGGAAGAGGGGCAACCAGGACAGAATCCGGCACCCTGACTGGGACTAGAACCCGGTGTGCCGGTGCCACAGGCGGAGGATTAGCCTAGTGAGCCGCGCCGCCGGCCCATAGCGTCTGTCTTGATAATAGAGTTTGGAAGAGTTTGGCTATGTCTATCCTGACTTTTTCAGATTGAATTTGTAAGGTTTGAAGTTTTCTCTTGAAGTTTTTTCTACATATTAATCAACAAGAAAAACTTCTCAGGAAGACTAAGTGTAGTCTGAGGTAGATGTTCCCCCATAGTCTTGGCTGCCTCCCTACCTTTCCTTACAAGTGCGTGACTATCTGCAGTACTTGGGACTGACTGTAGGATCTTACAGTGTGTTTACTGCTGACGTATTCAGCCCTGGCACAATCTGTATAGTAACTAAAGCTTCCTTTAGAGATGAATCTTTTAGTTTGTAATACTCCCTGTCTTGAAAAGGGGAGGGTTGTTTTTTTTTTTTTTTTCAATTAAAATTATCAGTCTTTTATTGTCTTATATAATGAGATACTTCAAAAAGTTCATGGAAAATACATGTTATGAAAAAACTACACATGGACTTTCAAATTTTCCTGTACCAGAATAAATTTAATTTTATTTCCTGAACTTTTTGAAGTACCCTTATATATTCTTTTTAGATGGAAAGTTAAAGGTAAAAGGATGTAGAGTTGACACTGAACTGTTGTAAGTCGAGGCCCTGGAGGCTGAGTCCAGTTTCCCCCATCCAGACTTAAGTAAGACTCCCATCAGGGATTCAGTGATCAGAAATACTGTGTACTTTGTTCCACTGCCTTTCAATAAGAATCAGTGTGTAAAGTTGAAATCTCCTCACCAGAGTTTGGAAGATGATGATGTAATTCTTGAGCCTTGATTCCAGAAGAAGGAGCACTCTGAGTGTGGGTTACTAGTTGGCGGTGAATTCATGAGTCGCCAGCTATTAGGCCTTTTTGTCCAGATATTACCTTAATTTATGGAGTAAGGTCCCTGAGTTCTCCTCTTTCCTTCCACAGGGCAAGCAGGAGGACTTCAAGACGACAGTTCTGGAGGGTATGGAGACGGCCAAGCATCAGGTGAGGGTGGCATTTAGATGCTTGCCACTTAGTAGCAAGAGCCGCCAAGTCAGGGATTGATGCTTGCGAGTGTTTTTTGGCTGTGGCATCCACCTCTTAGGCAGACGCACAGGGGAAATTGAAGCCACAGAACGGAGTGGTATCATAGGAGAGGCAGTAGCCAGAACAAAGGCAAGCAAAACCTTTTGAAGTCCTCAGGCCGATCTCAGCCCTCCACTCTTCTTCCTGTTTTTGAGGAGGTGGCGGGTACTGTTGTCCAGAGTAGCAGCCTTTATGGTAACAGTGAACCTGATAGAAAACAGCCTTAGGGATCATGGGACCTTTACAGAGAATTAGAGCAGTATGTCTGCAGAGGCATTGTAGTTCGGAGGAGTTACACAGGCAAGTGACGTCTTTTTAGACATGGTTGATGTGGTGTTTGGTAGGTTTTTTAGTTAACGTTACCCAGTTAATCATTTCGCAGTTTAAGCGTTTTGTTTCTTTTGTGAAAATTATCTTCAAGATTATTTGAAATGCTTTTTCTTTTTAGACCAAACAATATATATTTTTACTTCTAGGAAAAAATAAAAGATTTTTAGGGACCACCTCCTGGAATAGTTAGAAGATTGTACTAGGAATTCAAAGTTATAAGTCTGGATTTTATCTTTCGCCTCTTGAAGGATGTTTTTGTGCTCAAAGCTGGTTTACATATACATCTTGTTGGGAGCTGAACAGATACTACTTCACTTTTGGAGGCTGTCATTTTTAGCTGTCTATTGGGTTTGCATACAGAAGATCCAGGGACTGTTTGTGTTTTACTCTTTTGGATAGAAGTTCAGTGTGAATACAGCAGTTCATAGTTAGGGGATCCATAATCATAGTGGTTGACTTGTTTAAATGCCGTCCCAAGGAGCAGAGGTTGATAATCAGTACGTGCCTAGAAGACTTAAGAACATTCATTCCGAGTCTGTTTGTATGGGAGAATGCTTTTCATTAAATTATGCACAAGCAGCATTAGGGATGACCTGTGGAACTTGAGTCCTGAAGAAAGATACTCGGTTTTCTCATTGCTTTTTGTTTGTTTTGTCTTTTTTGAAAATGCTTGCTCTTTGCTTAAGTAAACAATATGGTGTATTGTTGAAAGTAAGAGTAGACTTCCGCATAGAACCATGGTGCTGAGTTGCAGGTGTTTCGAGGAATGGCAGTGGCTGTTCTAAACCCTTTAGAACCTCTGTTCAGGGCTTTGTCTAGGAATGGCGGTGGCTGTTCTAAACCCTTTAGAATCTCTGTTCAGGGCTTTGTCATGCTCAGAGGCATGTGTCTGTGAGATGAGCAATCAGACTTAGAGACCTGTACTCAAATGCCGTCAACATTCTTCTCTTAGGAAGCCAAATGACCCTCATGAGTATCTTGGGACCAGGATCATATCTTTACTTATTAAAATCTACCTTTCATGATGTGTATATCCTGAATCTTAGAGCCGGAAGGAACGTGAGGTTTTCTTGTCTAGGTTCCTGCCATCAAACACACGGTTATTGAATCTTCCCTGTTTGTGGATTAGATCAGCCAGCTGTATACCACTAGCTGTGGAGGTGTGAGGCCCCGGGGATCTTGCTGCTTAGTCCGTAGGTTATTCCTTATATTCTTAGAATCATATTTAAATAGGCATTTAACCTAAACATAAGAAATCTGAAGTTTGATTCTCTTTTTAAATTTTATTTATTTTTTATTCTCTTTTTAAAAATTTTTTCTCCTTGCTATCCTAAATTCTATTTTTAAACTATTAGTAGGACTTTGTATGGTATGTCTCTATTTCACTGATTTTAAGTCTTTTATATGTAGATACCATTAGGCTTTTGTTTTTACTCTTCAGCTAGAAATCTAGTTACAGATAATTTACCTGTTTTTAAAGGTCAAAGGCAAGTAACGATCATGGGGTCTTCTTTTCTTCTCTGCTGATTTTTATATCTGTTACCTTACTTTATTGTAGATGCTACCCGTTTCTTATCTGAATCAGAGAGAAGTGATAGCATGGAACAGAGGGGCTGCAATATCACTGCCCCCCCTCCCTGTCCGCCCCCTTTTCTTCCTCTCCAGTTGACCTTTTCCAGAAAGGCTGAATTATTCCCTTGTAACTGCTTTGACTATGTTTTGAAAGAAAGCGTGAGCCAGTGAGAGCATTAGGAAAGGACAGTTCTGCTTTAGCATGACTGCATTCTGAAGGTGGTGCTGGAGTTTGCTGGTGAAGTGGTGAATAGGAAGGCATTGAACAGAAGGCAAGATTGGTTGTAGGCAGCCTTGGAGCTTTTTACAATTTTAGGTAGAATCTTTGGACCATTCTGTTAAGTGCATACAAAAATCAGCCAAGTTCAGAACTCTTCCAGAGCTTCTGAATCAGAAGTACTACGCACACTTTTTTAAGGGATTTTTAAAAAGATTTATGTATTTATTTGCGAGGCAGAGTTACAAACAGAGAGGAGAGGCAGAGAGAGAGAGAGAGAGAGAGAGAGATTGAGGTCTTCCATCCACTGGTTCACTCTCCAATTGGCCTCAAAGGCCAGAGCTGTGCCGATCTGAAGCCAGGAGCCAGGAGCTTCTTTTGGGTCTCCCACGTGGGTGCAGGGGCCCAAGGACTTGAGCCATCTTCTGCTTTCCCAGGCCATAGCAGAGAGCTGGATCAGAAGTGGAGCAGCCGGGTCTCAAACCAGCACCCATATGGGATGTTGGCGCTTCAGGCCAGGGCATTAACCCGCTGAGCCACAGCGCCGGCCCCGAAACAAGGATATTGTTAAAGCCTATGTATTCTAAAAGGTTTTCCCTCTAAAGGAGATACTTACAAACTAGACTAATAGTGGCCTATTAGTCCATTTTGGAATTATCCCATAAGAATGTTTTGATTTATCTGAACAGATTAGTTTCCAACTTACCATACTTTTTTGTTTCTTTGAAAAAAAAGGTTAGCCTTTTTATCTTGTAGGCTTTTCACTCTGATTTGGTTCTTTGAAATAAACTCCAAAAGGAAATAAATGATCACTGAGAGTTTTTAGTTGTTATGTTATCTTTCATCTTAAATACTGGTATCAGAGTTCAGAGTAACTAGTTTTTTTGTTTGTTTGTTTTTTTGGACAGGCAGAGTTAGACAGAGAGAGAGACAGAGAGAAAGGTCTTCCTTCTGTTAGTTCACCCCCCAAATGGCCGCTATGGCCGGCGTGCTGCATCGATCCAAAGCCAGGAGCCAGGTGCTTCCTCCTGGTCTCCCATGGGGTGCAGGGCCCAAGCACTTGGGCCGTCCTCCACTGCCCTCCCTGGCCACAGCAGAGAGCTGGCCTGGAAGAGGAGCAACCGGGACAGAATCCGGCGCCCCGACCGGGACTAGAACCTGGTGTGCCAGCGCCGCAGGTGGAGGATTAGCCTAGTGAGCTGTGGCACCAGCCCAGAGTAACTAGTTTTTAAGATGTCATGTGGACGTGGATGTTTAGCTTGGCAGTTAAGACACAAGATGCCTGTGTTCCACATTGGAGTACCTGGGTTCAGTTCCCAGCTCTGGCTTCTGACTCCTTCATGCTGATTGGAGCTCCTGGGATGCAGCAATGATGGCTCAAGTAATTGGGTCCATGCCACCCATGTGGGACTTGGATTGAGTTCCTGCTTCCTGGCTTCTGCTCAGCCCAGGCCATTGCTGCCATTTGGGGAATGGATCAGCAGATAAGAGCTTTCTCTTTCAAATAAATAAATTAAAAGAAAAAAACTAAAACATTAAAAAAATGCGTGGAAGACAAAAATGGAGAAGACTATTATTCCAAGCATACAGTAAAGTCACAATCTTTAGCTTCTTTAACTGCATTTGTTTAAACTTTTTAAGACCATTTATTTAATTACTTGAAAGGCAGCTTCCATCTACTAGTTCACTCTCCAAACACCTACAACAGCTGTGGTTGGGCCAGGCCAAAGCCCACAGCCAGAAACTCAATCCCTGTCTCCCATGTGGGTGACAGGGACCCAAGTATTTGAGTCATCACCTACTGCCTTCCGGGGTACACATGAATAAGAAACTGGGAGTTGGGAGCAGAGCCAGGACTTGAATCTAGGCATTCCACTGCCGGATGTGAGCACCCCACTGGCATCCTAACTGCTGGGCCAAATACATGTTTAAACTTGAGATGTTTGATCTAGAGATTCTATGAAACTGCCATATAACTTTCATGAATATTCTGAATTGTTACAGTCTTACAATTTTCCAAAGTTAGCCATCTATATTTGAGTGATTTTTTTTAAAAACTTACTAATTTGAGGGGGCCGGTGCTGTGGCGCAGGGAGTTAAAGCCCTGGCCTGAAGCACCAGAATCCCATATGGGCACCGGTTCTAGTCCTGGCTGCTCCTCTTCCGATCCAGCTCTCTGCTATGGCCTGGGATAGCAGTGGAGGATGGCCCAAGTCCTTGGGCCCCTGCACCAGCATGAGAGACCTGGAAGAAGCTTCTGGCTCCTGGCTCCTGGCTCTGGATCAGTGCAGCTCCGGCCATTGCGGCCATCTGGGGAGTGAACCAGCGGATGGAAGACCTTTCTCTGTGTGTGTCTCTCTTTCACTGTCTAACTCTGCCTGTCAAAAAAGAAAAAAAAAAAAACTTATTTGAGACACACAGAAACACACACACACCCACACACACCCTGTTTCAAAGGCCCCCAACAGCTGAGGGGCCTGAAACAGTCTAGATTTCCCAAGTGGGTGGTAGGGAACCCAGTCCTATCTCTGCTGCCTCCCAGCGTCTCCATTGGCAGGAAGCTAAAATCAGCCAGAGTCTGCCGTTGAACCCAACCACTCAGATTTGAGACATGAGTGCCTTAACTGTTAGGCCAAACACCAGCCCCAGCTGGAGTGATTTTTGATATGAGGAGCCAAATGTGATATAAATTTTTTTCCTACATAGTGTTTCTGCCTGTCATTAAAAAATATTTTTTTGCAGTCAGATTGATGTTTAATGACTACTTAAAAATAAGTATAGAAGATAACTTAAAGAAGAAAACTATTTTTGGCAAGAAGTAGAGTTTAATAGAGATCATTGATTTATGATATATGTATACATTCATGAAATATACTAAAAAACAACTTGTTCAAAGATTTGTTTCAGCTACTCAAAATTAATGGGTAGATATGCTCTTTATTTTGTGAGGTATTCTTGGTTTTCATTTTTGTTTCTGGTATAGTTTATTTAATTTTGCTTTGAGAGCAGAGAACTGGAGACATCAAAGCTGTATAGTTGTAGAAAATTTCACATTACTGTAGTAACTGTACCCTGATAGCATTTCTTTTTGTCCTTTAATTGCATGTTCCACCTGCAACAATATGGCTCTTACTGATAATTTTCTTATATCTAAGGAATAAAAATTAGTTGTGCTTACACTTAGTTTGGGATTAGTTCATGTAGAGGTTGTTGGTATTGTTTAGTGATGTGGAACACAGTATTTATGCCTTTATGCCTTCATGATGGTGCAGTAAAGGGATATCCTTTTCTTCTTTGAGAGCAGTGTTTCTTAAGTGTGAGCCACATTAGATTTTTTGCTTGATCTTGATTTTTTTTTAAGGATTTATTTATTTATTTGTTTGAAAGAGTTACACAGAGAGAAAAGGAGAGACACAGAGAGAGAGACAGGTCTTCCATCTACTGGTTCACTCCCTACTTGGCCGTAGTGGCTGGAGCTGCGCTGTTCAGGAGCCAGGAGCTTCTTCCAGGTCTCTTATGCGGGTGCAGGGGCCCAAGGACTTGGGCCATGTTCTACTGCTTTCCCAGGCTACAGCAGAGAGCTGGATCAGAAGTGGAGCAGCCGGGATATGAACCAGCGCCCATATAGGATGCCAGTGCTGCAGGCAGTGGCCTTACCCACTATGCCACAGTGCCAGCCCCTTGATCTCATGTTAATGATTATTTTTTCTCTGTAGTGTTTGCCATTTGAATGTCTTTGTGAAAACAGACCCCTTTATGGCTTAGATACAGTTTGCTAAGTTACATCTTAACTTACTTTGTTCTTTTTCTCCTAATTTTACTAATGCCTTCTTATTAATTTTTACTTTCACCACCAGGGCTTCTAATTCTTGTTTTATGTGCTTTAAAGTGATTTAAAATAAATAGGTATCTGGTACTTGTTATTGACATATAAATACTTAAAATTTTGAAACTCTTTAAATTGGGTGTTG
Source organism: Oryctolagus cuniculus (assembly GCF_051225735.1). Taxonomy (NCBI): domain Eukaryota; kingdom Metazoa; phylum Chordata; class Mammalia; order Lagomorpha; family Leporidae; genus Oryctolagus; species Oryctolagus cuniculus. The sequence goes on along the minus strand of NC_142873.1, from coordinate 148,657,715 downwards.
GTATTTTTACAAACTGGTAGTTAAACTTAACTGTTTATAAGGTAGATCTTACATGACACAGCTCTGGCTGTTGCGGCCAGTTGAGGAGTGAACCATCGAATGGAAGACCTCTCTCCCTCTCTCTCTCTGCGTCTCCTCTCTCTGTGTAAACTCTGACTTTCAGATAAATAAATAAATCTTAAAAAAAAAATAAGATGATCTTCTAAATACAAGTGCAATATAGACAAATATATTTCCTTTTCAAATTTTTATTTGTTTATATTATTTGAAAGGCAGAGAAAGAGATCTTTCACCTGCTGGTACCTGGAACAGCTGTGGCAGGGCCAAGCCCAAGCTGGGAGCTTAGAACTCAGTCTGGGTCTCCCAAGTGGGTGTCAGGGACCCAAGCATTTGAGCCATCACCTTCTACCTCCCAAGATGTGCATTTAAAAAAAAAAAAAAAGATATATTTGTTTATTTGAAAGGCAGGCAGAGTTATAGAGAAGCAGGGGGCGGGGAGAGAGAGACAGAGAAAGAAGGGGGGTAGAGGTAGAGGTCTTCCATCTGCTGGTTCACTCCCCCAGATGGCCACAATGACTAGAGCTGCACCGATCTGAAGCCAGGAGCCAGGAGGTTCTTCTGGGTCTCCCACGCTGGTGCAGGGCCCAAGGGCCATCTTCCACTGTTTTCCCAGACCATAGCAGAGAACTGAATTGGAAATGGAACAGCCAGGCTCAAATCAGCACTCATATGGGATGCTGTCATCGAAGGCAGCAACTTTACTCGCTGCGCCACCGCGCCAGCCCCAAGATGTGCATTTAGCTAGAAGCTGGAATCAAGAGTGGAGCTGGAACTCAGCCCCTGACACTCTACTGTGGGATGTGGGTGTGTCAAGGTGATGTCTTAACCACTGCCCTTTGAAGTGTATTTCTGAGAACATCTTATAAAGCGGTACTTAGCTGTCAGCTTATAAAACTACCAGTTACACAAAGAATTTCACAATAATATAATTTACTTGGGTCTATACTACATGTATTATACAGTATATATTGTAGCATTTTACTTGTACTCTGTAAAGCCATAAAGCATTTCTGTTGTTTCTGCTGGAAAAGATAAATTCCTTGCATCCCTCTGTCTTAGCATTGTAGAGTCTGCCTAATTTCTCTCACTGTTTGTCAGCACTGAATAATGAGAATGAATGGATAATACTGTTGATGGGATTATGTATTTTCCATTGTTGGTTGTTTAATTTTAGAGCCATCTTTCTATTCCATGAAAGTCCTAAAAGTGCCTTTTGCTGTTTAGTGTTTCACTCTCTAGCTCTTTGTTAGTATTCTTTCCTTTATTCTGATTCTTCAATTTGATTTTTATTGTATACTGTCAATGATGCAGGTTTTTTGTTTTTGTTTTTAATGATTTACTTATTTGAAAGGCAGAGTGACAGCGAGAAAAAGAGGGAGAGAGAGATATCTTCCATCCCTGGTTTACTGGTTGACTCCTCAAATGGCCACAGTAGTTAGGGCTGGGTCTCCCTAGTGGGTGGCAGGAGCCCAAGTACTTAGGCCATCTTCGCCTGCCTTCCCAGGTGTGTTAGCAGGGAGCTGGATTGGAAGTGGAGCAGCTCTGATATGGAATACTGGCCTCACAAGTGGAAGCTTAACTTCTTTAGGCCAGCCCCCAATGGTGCTATTTTTAACAGAATGTTAGCCAACATTATAAAGTTATTTTAGAAGTCAAGAACATATTCTAAATGCCTTGTCATCTCTTATAAGATACATTGTTTCACTAATTAATATGCTGTAAACATTGTAATTTTAAGCTAAAGAGTGAATGATTTCTTTGAAATGTTTAGCTTTATATGTATATATATATATTAAAATTTATTGTATTTATTTGAAAGAGTTACAGAGAGGGGGAGAAAGACACATACCCATCTTCCATCTGCTGGTTCACTCCCCAAATGGCCACATCAGTTGGGGCTGGGTTAGGCTGAAGCCAGGAGCTTCTTCCCACGTGGGTGGGAGTCTCCCACATGGGTGCTGGGGCCCAAGCATTTGGGCCATCTTCTGCTGCTTTCCCAGATGCATTAGCAGGGAGGTAGATCAAAAAGTAGAGCAGCCAGGACTCAAACCTGGGCCCATGTGGGATACCATTGCTGCAGGCAGTGGTTTAACTCACTGTACCACCGCTCTGGCCCCAGGAATGTTCAGCTTCTGAGAAAAATTTAAAATTTCTTTTTTTTTTTAAAGAGGTGAGATCAGTCTGTGAATAAGACTAAGTTCTTCAATAAAAAATGGAATTTGAGACATCATTACCAATCCCTAGCTTTTGGTTCACTTGCAGTTTTCCTAGAAGTACTTTGTTTTCTTTGCTAGGTGTGGAGGGTGCCGCTTTCCAGAGCAGACTCCCTCATGACCGCATGACTTCTCAAGAAGCAGCCTGCTTCCCGGATGTCATCAGTGGACCACAGCAGACCCAGAAGGTCTTTCTGTTCATTAGAAACCGCACAGTAAGTTTCCGTGTCAGCCTTTACTCACTGGAGAAGTGCATAGAACTTGTGTAGAGACTACAGGCAAAAAATTAGAGTGTCTATATTATATTACCCACCAAGGATAACCGTGGCTAAAAAGTCAGTTTTTCCTTCAGGTTTTTTGTTTTTACAAAATTCAGAGCTTACATTTATTCTTTTGGATCCTTTCCATACTTCATAAACTTAAGTACCCTTTAAGAGTCTTATATAAACATTAATTACTTAATATTATCATTTTGTCTTTCCTTCCCAGGGTAAGAGAAACTTTTTTTTTTTTAAAGATTTATTTATTCAGGGCCGGCGCCGCGGCTCACTAGGCTAATCCTCCACCTTGCGGCGCCGGCACACCAGGTTCTAGTCCCGGTCGGGGCGCCGGATTCTGTCCCGGTTGCCCCTCTTCCAGGCCAGCCCTCTGCTGTGGCCAGGGAGTGCAGTGGAGGATGGCCCAGGTGCTTGGGCCCTGCACCCCATGGGAGACCAGGAAAAGCACCTGGCTCCTGGCTCCTGCCATCGGATCAGCGCGGTGCGCCGGCCGCAGTGCGCCGGCCGCGGCGGCCATTGGAGGGTGAACCAACGGCAAAAGGAAGACCTTTCTCTCTCTGTCTCTCTCTCTCACTGTCCACTCTGCCTGTCAAAAAAAAAAAAAAAGATTTATTTATTCATTTATTTGAGAGGCAGAGTTACTGACAGAGAGAGGGAGAGACAACGATGAGAGGTCTTTTAATCCGCTGGCTCACTCCCCAAATGGTCTCAATGGCTGCAGCTGGGCCGCTCCTAAGCCAAAAGCCAGGTGCTTCCTCTGGGTCTCCCACTCAGGTACAGGGGCCCAAGGACTTGGCCCATCTTCTACTGCTTTCCCAGGCCATAGCAGAGAGCTGGATTAGAAGTGGAGCAGCCAGGACACAAGCAGCCGCCCATATGGGATGCCAGCATAGCAAGTGGCAGCTTAACCTGTTGTGCCACAGCACTGCCCCCCCCATTGATTATTTTCTTAAATAATCAAGGAGATGTACCTTGTACATGGGTATTAATATTTTTTAAAAGATTTATTTACTTATTTATTTGAAAGGCAGAGTTAGAGCAAGAGAGAGAGGGAGAGAGAGATATCGAGATCTTCCATCCCTTGTTCTCTCCCCAGACGGTCGCAATGGCCAGAGCCAGGAGCTTCTTCCAGGTACTCTACATGGATGCAGAGGCCCAAGTACTTGGGCTATCCTCTGCTGCTTTCCCAGGTGCATTAGTAGGGAGCTGGACTGGAAGTGGAGTAGCTGGGCCCTGAACCAGCGCCCTTATGGGATGCCAGTGCCACAAGCGCTGGCTTTACCTGGTACGCCACATGCTGGCCCCATTTTCACTTTTTACTGAAAGTTTAGTAATGAATTTATAGTAATTTCTGTTTTTTCTTATTCATATGACTAAAAACTCCATATTTGGGGAAGGTTGGTCTAGATTAAAGCTGTAGTCTCTAGCTATTAACCAAAAATATAAATCATTTCCTTCTGCAGGAATGTACCAGTTCTCTGATTCTAAACTACATCTTTTGCCTATAGATTTTCAAAGTACTGCTTGAGGTTTATTGAACTAGAATCTGTGACTTGAGCTTTATTTCATACAATGGAAAGAGGAAGAAGACTTGTGTTGAAGGTTGAGGAGCTTTGGCCAGTGTGTATGTGAGGAATTATATTTTCCCCTGACAGTGGCCACAGAGAAACATGGAGAATCCATATGGATTTGATCATATTGGTTTTGTAATTTGATTGATTTACACATAACCACATTAGCTTTCTTGGTTGAAATTTTTCTGTGGAGTAAGCAGTCTTTACTCGCTTTTGGCTAGGATTTAAATATGGTGGTATTTAGTTTGTCTTGCTTTTTGCAATTGCATATTCACTTTGAAGACAATTCCTGCTAGACCCATTGATTGCACTATAGTGTTTTTCTTTCCTTATCTTACTGCTTTTTAGCAATACTTGAAATAATTGCTCACTTCTTTCTTCCTAAGTAAACTGCTCCCTTGGCTTTAGTAGCATAGTATTCTGGTTTTTTCCCTGCTTGTTATCTTCTAATTGCTCTGTAGGTTTATCAGCTACTGCTTGGGAGCTCCTAAAGGACCTCTGCTCTGTCCCATATTCCCCCCCACGGACCTTCTACACATTGGTCATCCGTAAGCAGATGACTTCAGACCTGACCGCTCCTCTGAGCCTCAGAATATCTAGCTGCCTGTTTCATATCTCCTCTTGTTGTCTTGGAACTAACCTAATTTAATTTCTTCATTCAGTGAATGGCATACCAGTTCATTTAGTTGTGCAAGCCAAAAACTGCGAGGTTATCCTTAAGATCTTTGACATCCACCTCTGCTTATCTAATTGATCGTTGAATTTTGTGGATTTCGCCTTTTCAGTATCTTGGGAGTCATGTAATCCAGCTTTAAACCCTCGTTTCCTAGGAGCTGTGTTGCCTTGGAAAGTTATATACATATTTTACTCTAAATATTCATCAGGTTCTTTGTAAGCAATATAGTCCTCATTGTTTCATTGAAAGGAACGCCAGTATTAAAAGTCTTTAAGTTATAATAATCTTAAAGATAAATGGCATATGTCTGTTTGTATGTAATGCAATTTATGTCATTTAAATATAGTTGCAGTTGTGGTTGGATAATCCAAAGATTCAGCTGACATTCGAGGCTACTCTGCAGCAGCTAGAGGCGCCGTATAACAGTAAGTAGCGTGCTCAGCTGGGGTGGTTCTGCTCTGGGTTCTGAGGATTCATAGTCCCTCCAGGAGCCTCATGGTTCCCTGGTAGTTACATTTTTAACATCATTTTTCCATTTTATTTCATTTTTGTTGTATAAAAATGAGCCTTGGAGGAAACCTGTGTTTTTCTGATCTTTTAAATTGTGTTGACAAATGAGTTTGAGAGTGCTAAATAATTTTCCTGGACCCAGTGTGTAATTGTGATCCGTGGAATGCTTTGTTGGCACCTGTTTGGCTGGTTATCTACTTGCTTATTTCCCACTTACCACTTAAAAAGCATTGGAAAGTTTTTGCCAGAGTAAATGTACATTATAACTACTTCGCAAAGGTTTGGTTTTGTCCTCCATTCATCATTTTTATTATTAAGAATTCTAAATTATCTCTGATGTATGTGCATTTTGGACTCCCTCACAGGCAGTCCTGGGAATCACTTTTCCAAAGGAGTTAAAGAACCTGAAACTTGTCGGGGAACATGTGTAGAATGACACGTGTAGAATGAAGAAGAAATACAAGAGTTAAGAGTATGCTGTTTAAACTGCTGGAAATAGAAACATTTTCACCTTCATTCATTCCGTAGGTGATACTGTGCTTGTCCACCGAGTCCACAGCTACTTAGAACGCCATGGCCTCATCAACTTCGGCATCTATAAGAGAATAAAACCCTTGCCAAGTAAGCACCTTGTCAGTGAATTTCATGGTTTTAAGTTACGATTCTAGGACTGTATTTCATTTTGTTTTGATTGGTAAATCTATATTTAGTCAAAATATTCATGTTTGTCTTCCTCTGAGTTGGGTGGAGAATGTTTGGTTCAAGCACTAAATCATTTGGTCTGAAAGTCAGAGATGCTGGAGAGAGTGAGCAAGTGAGAAAGAACACTTCCATCTAGGGTTCACTCCCCAAATGGCCGTGACCGCCCAGGCTGAAGCCAGGAGTCAGGAGCTTCATCTGGTCTTCCCTGTGGGTGCAGGGGCCCGAGGACTTGGGCTGTGTTCCACTGCTTTCCAGGCACATTAGCAGGAAGCTGATTGGAAATGGAGCAGCTGAGACTCGAACTGGTACCCATATGGGTTGCTGTCGCTACAGGCAGCTGCTTTACCAGCACCATTTTCTTTTAAAGATTTTTTATTTATTTGTAAGAGTTATAGGGAGAGGCAGAGAGACAGAGATCTTCATCCATTGGTTCACCCCTCAGATGGCTGGGGCTGGGCCAGGCTGAAGTCAGAAGCCAGGAGCTTCTTTCAGGTCTCCCATGTGGGCGTTCGGATCTGGCTAAAAAGCCCATGAGAGTTTCTCAGGCATGGAAAGCCAAGACACTGTGGCAAAAAAATGACCTAAATCAAAGATCTCTGTGGGTGAGATCCCAGCAGAAAGAAGGGGCCGTCAAAGAAGGAGGTACCTTTCTCTGAAGGGAGAAGAGAGCTTCCACTTTGACTGTGACCTTGTCTAAATAAGGTCGGAGTTTGTGAATTCAAGAGGCTTCCATAGCCTTGGCAGCTCATGACAAGAGCCTTGGGTGATTACTGATGTCATATATATAAGAGTGTCAATTGTTAAATCAACAACGGGAGTCACTGTGCACTTACTCCCCATGTAGGATCTCTGTCCTTAATGTGTTGTACTATGCGTATTAACAGTAAAACTAGTCTTCAAACAGTACTTTATATTTTGTGTGTCTGTGCAGGTGCAAACTGTTGAAATCTTTACTTAGTATATACTAAGTTGATCTTCTGTATATAAAGATAATTAAAAATGAATCTTAATGAAGAATGGAATGGGAGAGGGAGTAGGAGATGGGATGGTTTGTCGGTAGGAGGGTGGTTATAGGGGGAAAAAACTGCTATAATCCAAAAGTTGTACTTTTGAAATTTATATTTATTAAATAAAAGTTTTAAAAAAACCTTTTCATACACATGCATTTCCCTTAATTTCTGATTTGATACATTTTTGGTAAAAATACTAGATTTCCAATTTTTTAAGAAAGCAGAGTTAAAACATAAATTTGTAAAAAACAAGGGAAGTCAGTTATAAGCCAGAGATTTGAGATTTTTCTCTCATTGAGCAGTCTTTATGCTGCTGATGGTTGCATTTTAAGAAATGCTGATTTGCCCCTTTAATAGTGCTGGGATAATGGCTGCCAGGGATCCAGGAGATAGGGATATTTTGGTAATTATATATTTATTTTTAATGCTTTAATAATTCTTCAAAAAGGAATGCTTATTTAATTCGACTCTAGAAGTAGAATTTAAAGGAAATAGTTTATATCCAGAACTCAACATATGACTCAACATAGGTTAAAGGAAGCAAGTCTTTCATAGGAAATTAATTATTGATCGCAGATCCTGAAACACATGAATGGATTAATGAGAAACTAAATCTTAATGGATTTGATCGTAAATATTCAACATTGCATTAAAGTGTATAAGTTTCATAAATTTGTTTATTTGTTTTCCAGTAGTTTCTGCATTTTGAAAATAACTCTGAATTACTTCTTAATGCATCATGATTTGTTAAGAACCTAGAGGTTCTCATGAAGGAGAAACATGAAAACATATGAGTATAAACTCTTAAGTACAAGAAAATATTCTGATTTTTTTGCTTTTTGCTTGCAGCTAAAAAGACAGGAAAGGTAATTATTATAGGCTCTGGAGTCTCAGGCTTGGCAGCAGCTCGACAGTTACAAAGTTTTGGAATGGATGTTACGCTTCTGGAAGCCAGGGTAAGAATTTTATTTTGGCTTTAAGAAACCTGACTTAATAGAAATATGGTAAGGAGACTATCTGTGCCAGTGAAGGTGCTGCACACCTTGATTCATATAATACTAAAACACTTCTGACAGTAAAGTTTTGAAAAGTGCTTAATGAGTAGAGTTTGTTAATGATCCATATAGTATTCATAAAAGACATTTATTTGAAAGGCAGAGTGACAGAAAGGGGAGGGAGGGAGAAAGGGAGAGGGAGATGAAGAGAGAGCGACACACACACACACACACACACACACACAATCGTCATCCACTGATTCACTTCCCAGATAGCCACAAGTGCCAAGGCTGGGTCAGTTTAAAGCCAGGAACCAGAATCTCTTATTCAGGCCTCCTGTTTGGGTACTAGGAATCCAAGTACTTGAGCCGTCTTCTCCTGCCTCTCAGGTACATTAGCAGCTATCTGAATCAGAAGTGGGGAAGCTAAGATTGAAATTGGTACTCTGATAAAATGATTCAGGCATTGCAAGCAGCAGCTTAACACATGCCACAATGTGTTTGATGGATTTTCAGATCTTTTACTTTTTTTCTTTTGTAGTTAGCTGTTAAATATGAGACAGTCATGGTCAGATCCTTTAGAGGAGGCAGTTATTTCCTGGGATGGGACCAGGTTGTATTTGCTGTGTGTGTGTCTGTGTGTGGTTAATATTATTTGTTTGTTTGAAAGAGGTGCAGAGAGAGATCTTCCATCTGCTGGTTTAATCCCCAGATGGCCAGGACTGGGCCAGGTTGAAACCAGGAGCAGGGTAGCAGGGCACAAGTCCAGCACCTGGGCCATCCTTTGCTGCTTTTCCCAGGCCATTAGCAGGGAGCTGGATTGGAAGTGGAGTAACTGGGGCACTAACTAGTGCCCATATGGGATGCTGACATTTCAGGCAGTGGCTGGCCCCTGTATGTCCGGTTTTATAGTGAAAGAAAAGTAGTTGCTTCTGAGGCAGAAGCCATCTTTTAGGACCTGATGTAGCTAATATATTTGTTTTCTCATTAGTTTTTAGAGAAGTGGATTGGAGGAGGAAAAGGATTTGGCACTTGTTGGAAAAATGAATACCACATTAATGATGCTACTATTAAAATTTATGTATAATTTCTTTTTTATCCTGGGTTTTCCCTGTCTCCAGTTGCACTAAGTATTTTGCTTAGAGCCTTTTGAGGGAAACCTCATCTTCACCTGCAGAAAAATTTATTTTATTCATTTATTCATTTAAAAGATTTTATTTATTTGAGAGGTAGAGTCACAGACAGAGAGAGGGAGATACAGAGAGAAAGGTCTTCCGTCCATTGGTTCACTCTCCACATGGCTGCAACATCCAGAGCTACACTGATCCAAAGCCAGGAGCCAGGAGCCTCTTCTGGTTTCCCACACGGGTGCAGAGGCCCATGGACTTGGGCCATCTTCCACTGCTTTCCCAGGCCACAGCAGAGAGCTGGATTGGAAAAGGAGCAGCCAGGACTAGAACTGGTGCCCAAATGGGATGCTGGTGCTGCAGGTGGATGATTAACCTACTGCGCCACCTTGCCAGCCCCTATGTATAATTTCTGAATTCTACTTGTCTTACAGTAACTTAAAGGCCTCCCTAGACTCCCAATATTTCAGAACAACAAAACAATTCTCTGGTAACCTGCACAACCTGAAATTCTATAAATGCTTTTAATATGCTACATGTAGTATAATTAAATTGTTTTCTATAAATTGTTAATTTTGCAAATACTCTTTTAAAATGGAATATGAGGAAGTGAAAATTAAATTTTATTTTCTTGATGTATAACCTGTTACTAAAAAAGTACTTGAGGGGTTAAGCTCCTGCTTGGGATGCCTGCATCCTGTATCCACGCACTGTTTGGAATCCTGTCCTGCTAATGTGCCTGGGAAGGCAGCAGATGATGGCTCAAGTGCATGAGTCCCTGCTCTCTGTGGCAGACCCAGAGGGAGATCCTGGCTGCAGGCTTCAGTCTAGCCCAGCCCTGACTATTATGGGCTTTTGGAGAGTGAACCAGAAGGTTGTCTGTCTGTCTGTCTCCCGCCCTCCCTGTAAAAGCTCTTTTTGTCTCTCTTTCCTTTTGTTGGGCCTTTCAAGTAGATGAAAATACATATAAAAATTTAGAAAACATCTGTGTGTCCTCTATACTAAGAATACAGTAAGGAATATTGGGATCATTGTGATCCCTACCCATGCGAGATCGATAAATTTAGTGTATAGATTTTTTTTTTTTTTGCTTTTTTGGTTGCTTATTCGGAATTTTCAGAGTACTCTCTTTTTTACCATTATTATTAAATTATCACTGCAACTTAATAAGGTTTTCCCATACTTGAAGAACCTTAGCCAGCAGAGGTGCTCTGGGCCTCTACATGTGAAAGGATTGTCAGCAGTCGTGATTGGTTGACTCTGCCATTGGCCGCGCTGGAGAACAATTTTTCAGAAAAGTCATCTTTTGTGTGATTTACAGCTCACTGTGAGGATGGTTGGCAAGAACCAGACTGTGGTGGCAGAAAATAGGTATTTAGTGTTGGAATTTGAGAACAGATATTTTCTATGTGGGTGGCTGTTGCTCATCAGACACATTAAGAGGAATTATAGACAGCTGGGTAGAGAGAGAATAATCCCTGTGACTGGGAGTGAGATGGTGCCGTCTTACCGGGGCCACCATCTCAAGCCCCAGACGCCGTTCTGTACACTAAGTTCGGCCTCTGCAGGACCCACCCTAGCTTACTAGGAGTCAGGTGACCAAATGGCCCAACCATAAGCAGCAACTCTAGCCCCACTCTACGGGATTCACTGTTCCCCTCCCTCATCCCTGCAAAGATATAACAAGGCTTGCCTTTGAACACAGGCCCTTTTTTCACTCTCTCCCTCCAGCTAGACGGGTTTCCCCCGTAAATAAACCCTTTCTTCTATTCTGGTGTTTGGTGTGTTTTGTGGTGGCCTTTTAGTGACAGTGTATGTCTGTGGCTATCAGGTTGTTTCATATCCCATCATTCAATTTTACACCTCTTACATGTGCTTCCCTACCTCATCTCCCTCAGATAGTCTGAGTGCAGTTTAATTTACTCTTTGTGCTGATTGTACTCCCTGTGAGCTGCAAACTGTATGATAAAAGAGCCCTGGTGTAGTACTGTGCCAGCATATTGTGGTTGAGATAGAATTGATGATTTTGGCTATTTCCTTTCTGAAAAACAGGATCGTGTGGGCGGACGAGTCGCTACATTTCGCAAAGGAAACTATGTAGCTGATTTAGGAGCCATGGTAGTAACAGGTCTTGGTAAGTAATTCTTAGTTTTATGCTGCATACATAGTCTGAGACTTATAAGATTGTTTAAGCTTAAATATTTTTTATAGATTTATTTATTTTATTTGAAAGGTAGAGTAACACAGAGGGAAGGAGAGATATACCTTCTGCTGGTTCACTTCCCAAATGGTCACAACAGCCAGGGCTAGGCTAGGCCAAAGCCAGGAGCCAAGAACTCCATCTGGGTCTCTGGGTCTCCCGCATGGGTGGCAGGGCCCACGTATTTGTGTAATCTTCCACTGCTTTCCCAGGAGCATTAGCTGGGAGCTGGATCAGAAGTACTCCAGCTGGGACTCTGTTAGGGAATGCAGGTGTCGTAGGTAGTGGTATAACCTGCTGTGCTACAAGGCTGGCCTATCAGCTTACACTTTAAAGCCATAGATACATTTTAAAAATGTATTGGTTAGGGGCCTGCACTGTGGCGCAGGTTAAAGCCCCAGCCTGCAGCCCCAGCATCCCATATGGGCACTGGTTTGAGTCCTGGCTGCTCTACTTCCGATCCAGCTTTCTGCTATGTCCTGGGACCATGGACCTCTCTCTCTCTCTCTCTCTCTCTCTGGTTCTACCTCTCTCTGTAACTCTTTCAAATCAATAAAATAAATCTTTAAAAAGAAAAACCATATTGGTTTAGGATATTATGTTAGTCCATTTTCTGTCGCTAATAACGGAATATCACAGACTGGTGCATTGTAAAGAAAAGCTTGTCTTAAAGTTTGGATCCAAGGTTGAAGGCCTGTATCTGATGATGGCCTTCCTGCTGGCATCACGAAGCAATGCAAGGATCCCATGGCAAGAGACGAGGAGTGCATGTGCATGTGTGTCTCTTCTGGTCTCTTCCATTTCTTCTAGAGCCACCAGGATTTAATCATGGAGGCCATACCCTAAAGGCCCACCTGTAACACCACAGTGGAATTGAGTTTGCACCCTTTTAACACCTCACAGTGGGGAATAAACCCCAGCATGAGATTTGTGAGAACAAATCCTGCTCAAGCCTTAATTAGCAAGTATTGCTCTTGTAAGTGGCCAATTTTGTGTTTGGAGCATTTTAAATTGTTGCATTGTTTATAATAGCAGGATGTTAGAAACCAGTTTAAAATGTTACATTATAGGGGCCAGCGCCGCGGCTCACTAGGCTAATCCTCCGCCTAGCGGCGCCGGCACACCGGGTTCTAGTCCCGGTCGGGGCGCCGGATTCTGTCCTGGTTGCCCCTCTTCCAGGCCAGCTCTCTACTGTGGCCAGGGAGTGCAGTGGAGGATGGCCCAGGTGCTTGGGCCCTGCACCCCATGGGAGACCAGGAAAAGCACCTGGCTCCTGCCATCGGATCAGCGCGGTGCGCCGGCTGCAGCGCGCTGGCCGTGGCGGCCATTGGAGGGTGAACCAATGGCAAAGGAAGACCTTTCTCTCTGTCTCTCTCTCTCACTGTCCACTCTGCCTGTCAAAAAATTAAAAAAAAAAAAATTAAAAAAAAATGTTACATTATAGGAAAAAATTACATTATACAATGACAACTATACAGCTACTAAAAATTATGCTGCTCTACGTTAATATTAAATGATGCCCATGGTATATTGCTGAATTTAAAAATCAAAGTACTGTGTATTTTATGATCATTTTGTGTGTGTGTCTGTCTGATTTTATATACTTAAAACCTAGAAAGAGCTGTAATGAAATGTTCATTTATCTATTTTAAGTATCTTCTCACTTTCTTCTTTATGTTGAGCCATCTTTTGAGTTTTATTTTTTGAGACATAACTCATACCTCATAGGTTTTGAGTACTTTTTATTTTTTTAATTTAAAAGAAATTTTAAAAATTATTTACTTTTATTTTATTTGAAAGAGACAGACAGTGAGATAGTGATCTTCCATCTACTGGTTCATTCCTCAAATACCTGTAACAGCCAGGACTGGGCCAGGCCAAAGCCAGGAGCCCCAAACTCCACCCAGATCTCTCATGTGGGTGGCAGGGGCCCAAGTACTTGAACCATTCCCTGCTGCCTCCCAGGATGCACGTTAGCAGAAAGCTGGATCAGAAGCAAGAAATAGCCAGAACTCAAACTAGGCCCTTTGATGTAGGATGCAGGCATCCCGGGCCGTGGCTTACCCCGCAGCACCCAACACCCACCTCTGGTATTTTTTGAGTAAAAATATTTACTTTTGAGATTTTCGTTCTCTTTTCATAGATATGTTGAATTTAATTGTTTGAGTTTTTTCTAGGAGGGAATCCCATGGCTGTGGTCAGCAAACAAGTAAATATGGAACTGGCCAAGATCAAGCAAAAATGCCCACTTTATGAAGCCAATGGACAAGCTGTAAGTTGAGGACAGACAGAACTTTTCCAGATTTCTCTGGTTTAGTTGAAAATAATTTTGGGGCTGGGAGATGTGTGAATAAATCTGCACTTATAAGTATAAACTGAGGATAGAAATGATGTAACATGATGCTGCTTTGTTCCTTAATTCTGAGTTCTACAGCAAAGGGATTATTTTATATGTATATGCTTTTTGTTTGGCTGTGGCCATTTACCCCAAGAGACTTGTGGAATTGAGACCTGATTCTTCATTTCTTTGTATTGTGCTTCCCATCATGTGCTTTAGCTCCGTGTATTCTTTATGACTTTGGTTTTATGTTTATAGGCTCAGGCTTTTCGTAGGCTAACAGCCAAACGTGGTAGTAAGTATCCAAATGCATAGGTAGGTTAAAGTATTTGTCAGCCAAACAAGAGACATAGGAGCTTTCCGTGCTTAGTGTGACAGTAGCTGTAAGTGATGACTGCTTATAGGAATGATTTCCTACAAATTAGGCTTAAGCTACATGAGTTGCTCTTTTTTTTTTCCCCCTAGAGTGCTCTCATCACTGGTTCACTCCCCAAATGCCTATGATGGCTGTGATTGGGCCAGGGTAAAGCCAGAAGCCGGGAACTCAGTCCTTGTCTCCCATGTCGGGGGCAGGTACCTAACTACTTGAGCCATTATCTCTCGGGTGCACATTAGTGGGAAATTAATTGGGAGCAGAACCAGAACTAGAATCTAGGCATTCCAGTCGGGGATGTGTGTCTCCCAAATGGCGTCTTAACTTCTACATCAAGTACTTGACGGCTACCCCACCCTACCTGTCCTGTTCTGTTCTTTTAGGGATGAGTGAGATTCAGAAGTTTGTGTTTTACCAACTACTCTGTCACGCTGAGAGTCCACACCTCTCAGGCTATATTATTGTTTATAGTTTGAGGACGGGGAAATCTGCTTTGTATACAGTACTACTAGTAAGTAGTATATAGTACTATGATATATATAGTACTGTGCTGTATCATTACTACTGTTAGAAGTGATAAGATCCCAATTCCGAAAGTTTGTGTGGTGGGTGTCAGGCATCCTCACCTATTCCTGTCTTCCCTTAGGCTTTTGTGAGATTCAGGTGAGAAAAACTCAGACTTTGAGAAAATGCTTTGGTTCCCATCTCAACCATCCAGGCCCAGGTTTCCCTCCGTGGCTTCAAGGCTTCTTGTAGAATAAACAAAGTAGAATGAGAAGGATGAGGTAGTTTAAAAGTTCAGTAAATTTCTGTTGTTCTACAAAGATCTGTAAAGGGAATAGAGATGAATAAAATAGGCTTTGCCACAATCTAGGATACTAATAAACAATTCTTTTTTCCTAGCTCTTTATTTTGGAAACTTTAAACATATATACAAAAGTAGGAAGAATAGTAGGCTGAGCTCCCATTTTCCCAAACTTGTTTTATTTATCCTGTACCTTCCTTTTGTTTAAAATCGGGAATATTTTAAAGCAAATCATAAATACATTATCCATAAATAGGCCAGTAACACAGAGTCCCGGTGGATTTGCCAAGGGTGAGATAGAAGCACAGGTTGCTGTGGACGAGCCATGGGAGCAGGGGAATGTGTGGAGGTGAGAGGAACAAGGTCAGGAGAGGGTGGAGGGAAGGGTCTTTGTGAAGGGCAGTGGTTGTGGAAGGGAACGACATGGCAGGCAGAGGATGCTGTAGTCTGAGCAGTCTCTGAAGGAGGGTGGGATTGGTACTGCTGAGGGCAGGAAGATTCAGAGCTGAGGTGTAGGATGGAGCTGTGCTGTGGGAGACGTTGCTGGTTGTGCTGATTGCTTGGTTGGTCATTGAGAGGTCTGAGAGTAGGGGCAGTGCCATGATTGGATTGGTGTTTTTGGTAGATAGGCAGCAGAGTGCAGAATTGAGCTGAGGAAACAAGGCTCTGCAGTGGCTGCTGTCGCAGTAACCCACAGTGAAGACGCTCCTGGAGACACCATCTTTTTCTCTAGACTTTGCTGCATGTTCACTGAGTCTTGTTTTTTTTTTTTTTTTTTCTTTTATAGGAATGCCAGCATCGCATTATAGCAACTTTAACCTGTTGCACCACAATGCTGACTCTATTCTTGTTTTTGTTTTTTAGTAAGATTTATTTATTTATTTGAAAGAGTTACAGCGAGACAGGGAGAGTGAGATCGATCTTCCATTGGCTGATTCACTCCCCAGATGGCCACAACAGCCAGGGGTGGGCCAGGCCATAGCCAGGAGCCTCTTTTGTGTCTCCCACATGGGTGGCAGGGGCCCAAACACTTGGCCATCTCCTGCTTTTCTTAGGCCATTATCAGAGAGCCAGATCAAAAGTGAAGCATCTGGGACACTAACCGGTGCCCTTACGGGATGCTGGCATCACGGGTGGCAGCTTTACCTGCAGTGCCACAATACCAGCCTCTCATTTCATCTTTCAGTAAGAAGAGAACTTTTTCTAGTAGAAATACTCAGAGAAATGGGTTGCTTTATGGGATTAGGTTCTTTTCAAACATTTGTTGCTACATAGTGTACCAGTACTACCCAGAAGTATGGCCTGCCCCTGCTGCCATTCTTCTAGTGAACTGTTGGCTACCAGCATGGAATCGGATAAACAGTTACATTCTTCACTACCCTGTTAGTTCAGGTGATGACTTTTGGACGGGTGAGTAGTAATGATTTATGTTCTGACTTACTGACCCTGTATTTGACCAGGACTGGCCTTTGGAGTAGCATTGTGGTAAACAGGTGCTAACCTGGTGGTGTGATTTCTCAGCGTTTTGTACGCAGGAATGCTTTTCCAGGGGGATAGTTATCATTCAGTTATATCTGTATGGGATTTTTCTACATTCTGTTTGTTTGGTGCAGCAGCCAGATGGTGAGGAAGATTCTTCAAGCCCCTCCAATTCAGAAAGGCATGTTTTGCAGCTGTGGGTTTCTCTTGCCTGCAGTTAATGAAGCACATGAGTGTTTCTGTGTTTTGCCCCCCAGCAGTCTAGCTCAGTGTTAGAAGGACAGCTACTGACTGTTGATCCGCTGTTGACTTGCCCGTATGAAGAGCACCATTTACTAATGCCTATAACTACAACTCTTGTCTCATGGCTTTAGAAATATAGAGGGCTAAGTAGGTTGATAATTTCATTCCTCCATTCTGCACTGTAGTCAGAAAGTTGGAAACAGACCCAGTGGCTGGTGTTCTGGCTCAAATTTCCATATTTGTTTTCCACCTGACTGATGAGGGAAGCCGGGTAGATGAGTGTGTGATTCCATCAGCTGGGTCTTCCTCTCCAAGCACTTCCCTTAGTTGTTTCTGTAGGAGCCAACAGGACCTACCTAGAGTAAAAATTCACTTACTGATTTTTCTTTAGTGAACTGTTGGGTGAAATGGTGTTATGTTCTTTTTTTTTTTGTGGATAGCCTCAGTTAAAAAAGGTAATTTGATGCTTGTGTTATTACTACATAAAAATTAACTTTGCTATTCTGTACAAGGCCAGCAGTTACTCAAGAGTTATGAACGTAACTTGTCATGTTGTCTTTTTTTTTTTTTTTCAAGATTATCTGAAAGGCAGAGTTAGCTAGAGAGGTAGAGGCACAGAGGTGTGGGCTGAGGTGAGGGGGTCTTCCATCCTCTGGTTCACTCCCCAAATGGTTGCAACAGCTAGAGCTGGGCCACAGGAGCCAGGAACTTATTCCAGGTCTCCCATGCAGGTGCAGGGGCCCAAGCTCTTTGGCCAATTTCTGCTGCTTTCCCAGGCCATAGCAGAGAGCTGGCCTGGAAGAGGGGCAACCGGGACAGAATCCAGCACCCCGACCGGGACTAGAACCCGGTGTGCCGGTGCCACAGGCAGAGGATTAGCCTATTGAGCCGTGGCGCTGGCCTGTCATGTTGTCTTACAGACATATCTTCTACCTAGCCATTCTGCTACCATAAGAAAAAAATCACATAGGAAGTGGGTTTTGGTATTTTTATATTGTTCTGATCACAATCACAGGGATCCTGAAAGAGTTTACATTGCTGTTCTCCATGGTCCTACGTTGGCAGCAATGATGTTGAGCTTCTGTGTTTGTTTTTGACAGTACAAGTTTATTTTGTGGTGCTGAATGGCTAAAACAAGAGCTGCCCTATGGAGGGAGGTACAGAGATATAAAGTAATGTAGATATAAAGGTTATCCCTATAACTAGAAGGACTCTCCCAAACCTTAAGTCTGTAAAAAACAGAGCTAATGCAGCCCTCTGATTGACCAGTTGTGGAGTTACACTCTGACCTCAGCTGTAATCACTTTGAACTGGATGTGGAAGAGGTGGAAAAAGGATCATGGAAGGTTGGGGAGACAGGGAAATGGCTGTGAAGGTTTTCCCTGCCTCCTGTGAACTTGAGGGCTTTAGTTCCCCCCCTTTTGGGGGCAGGGGTAGTGAAGAGTCTGAAACTCTTGCAGAGCTGTGATACTGTGTGCATTACAAGGTCTCTGGTCCCCTTTGGACTGTGTGTATCTGGTTACCACGTGAGATGCAAAGGCTCTGTAACTACTTTGAGAAACTTGGATTTTTTTTTTTTTTTTTTTTTTTTTTTTTTTTTTTATTTTTGACAGGCAGAGTGGACAGTGAGAGAGAGAGACAGAGAGAGAAAGGTCTTCCTTTGCCGCTGGTTCACCCTCCAATGGCCGCCGCTGCAGCCGGCGCACCGCGCTGATCCTGGCAGGAGCCAGGAGCCAGGTGCTTTTCCTGGTCTCCCATGGGGTGCAGGGCCCAAGCACCTGGGCCATCCTCCACTGCACTCCCTGGCCATAGCAGAGAGCTGGCCTGGAAGAGGGGCAACCGGGACAGAATCCGGCGCCCCAACCGGGACTAGAACCCGGTGTGCCGGCGCCGCAAGGTGGAGGATTAGCCTATTGAGCCACGGCGCCGGCTCGAGAAACTTGGATTTTGATTTTCTTCTTGGGAATGCTCAACTGTTAGGAGGAAGATAACACATGAAAGGAAATGGTTTCCATGTTTGTTTGTTTTTAATCTATTTGAAAGGCAGAGTGAGAGAGACAGATAGATATTCCATCTGCTGGTTCACTTGCCAAATGCCCAGGCTAGAGCAAGCTAGAGCCAGGAGACTGGAGTTCCATTTGGGTCTCCCACTTTGGTGGAAGGGGCTCAAGTACTTAAACCATCATCTGCTGCCTCGCCAGAATGCACTGGTGGAAGCTGGATTGGAGGCTGAGTAGCCAGGACTCCAGCCAGAACACCTAAATGGGCTGTGGGCATCCAAAGTAGTGGCTTAATCTGCTGCTCCACGCTGCTCACCCTAGCAGTTACCCCTGGGTGGGTTCAAACCCACCATCCTTTTGGTTAGCAGAGCAACATGCTAACTGATGATGCCATGGAAATATGACTAGGTTATCATTTTTTTGGTTTGTTTGTTTTGTTCTTGTTTTGACAAAAGCCTATGTGCCTTCGGGGGTTTTCTGTTCCCTTGAAGGATCATCTTCAGGATCTTTATAACAGTCTTTCTCTACCCTTTATTTTATTTTATTTGAGAGACACATAGAAAAAGACATTCAAAGAGCTCCTATCTGCTGGTTCACTCCCTGAATGCCTGTAACAGCTAGGGCTGGGCCAGGCTGAAGCCAAGACCCTAAAACTCAATCTTGGCCTCCTGTGTGGGTGGCAGGGTCCCAGATACTTGAGCCATCACCTGTTGTCTCCTAGGATGTGCATTAGCAGGGAATTGGAATAGAGAATAGAAGCTAGAACTTGAACCCAGGCACTTCCACATAGAATGGAAGT